>NW_026652280.1:50695655-51098001 GCF_009828535.3 Hylobates moloch
CAGCCTGGGTGACAGAGCGAGACTCCGTCTCAAAAAAAAAAAGATTTGGGGAATAAATGCTTGATCAAGGCACGCCTCAACATAATGACATTATGGAGAAAGAGTGTTTCATTTCAACTGACGATTGCATTGTCTTGGTGAAAAGGAATTTTGTTCAAATAAAAGTAAGCAAAAACCCATGTACCTAATTATAACCTACTTGGTATAGTATCCCACTGATAGAAATAAAACTCTAAATATGTCAGAAAAAAATGCTCTGTGAAATAAATAGTATCCTGTTATTTGGAGAATATGTGAATAAAACTTTCTATAACCAGACTGCCTCATGACACAAAATCTCAGGAAATTCTTCTTTTATTTATTGAGACATGGTCTTGTTCTGCTGCCCAGACCAGAATGCAGTAGTGCGATCGTAGCACCTGGGCACAAGGGATACTCCTGGCTCAGCCTCCTGAATAGCTGAGATTACAGGTGTGAGTCACCATGCATCGCCATGAAATCACCGTTTATGCTACTTTTTAAAGTAAGTGACAAAAGAAAATTTCTCTAAGTTTATGCAGAGCTTCCAGTAATATCACCCCAGTGTTTGCATATTTCCAAAGGAAGCATGTTGTTCTCCATAATCTTAGAAAAAAATCCCAATAATCTTCAAAGTACTTATGGAAAAAATACCTGTAGAAATATTCTTTTCCAACTAGCATTACAAAATGACTAGTGAGCTTTCCAACTACTAATGAACCAGATCTCAAACATAAAAATATTCATAAGCATCTTTTCCTAAATTCTGTCAATATAAAGCCATTTCTGGCACTCCCTGTCTCATAAATAATCAGGATTTCTTGATGCCAAATGTCCTGAATGACAATGGCAGTTTCTGGGCTTCATTCTCATAGCTTTCGAACAACATCATTTCTAAAGTGACCTTTTCCTCTTGCACAATTGCCACATCTTTCAATCCGTAAATAGAGAATTCAGTGATTCAGCAGAAGCACACTGAAAGCTTTCTATGCACCAGGAACTCTTTTAAGCGCTGGAGTTTTAAAAAAATGAATAAGGCAAGGTCATTTCTATCCCACAGAAAAAGACATATAAATATATAATTGCATTGCAATATGATAAATATTGTGATCAAGACATTTATGGCATTTAAGTAATAGTAGTGAAAGGAAGAAAAGAGATGTCTTTATGTTAAGAGTTTATAGTTTTCCAGCCAAAAGTACCTCTGAAAATTGATATTTATGGAAAAAAATAGCTATATTTCCAAAATTAGCTGTATGTTGTTCGTCTTATTAATGAAGAAAATTTTATGCACACTCAAAGAATTTGGATCTCCCATTTCCAACTCTCAGAGTTTCTAAGTTTTACTTCCACCCAGGCAGTCTCAGCCAGAGCCCAACATAGACTGAGCTTTAACCCCCTCTTAGCCTCTCCTACCAGCTAGGCAGGAACGCTGAGAACCAGGTATATGGTGACTCAGCTCCCTTCTGTGGATTAAACTTGTTAGCCTGGTCCATGCTAGGCTTCTGTTAGCTCTGTTCTATTTCAGCTCCATTTTTATAGGTCAACGGCAACCTATAAAAAGCTAGAGCTGTTACTTTGAATAGCTTCCTTTAAAATCTCTCTCCTGTGTGCTCTTTCTGGTCTCTCAATATTGGCTGTGTACCCAGATCCTCCTTTCTTCTTTGCCCCTTTCTAAGGACGACTTGCCTGGACTTCTGCTATGATTTCTGATTTGTAATCTCTGCCAGACATTGATCCTCTAATTACTCTGCATATTCCTCAAATCACGCCAAATATTTTTAAAGGGGGAGGGTGGGGAAGGAAGAGTGTTTTCGGTTATAGGAAGCAGCATGTTCCCCATATCATTGAAACACATATATTAGCCTTCTAGAAATAGGAAGAAGTTTAATAAAAGTGAGAAATCATAATTGTGGCTGTCTTAAGCTCATCTATGGTGACTAGATGTATGTACAGACAAGTTATTTAAGTTCCAGAAAATGCTACACCAATACCAACATTATGATGGGTCATTGTGAGGATTAAATGAAATAATATATACAGCACCAAAAATATAGGTGTTATCCTTTATATTTCATTACCGTGCATTAAACAATATACTGATATAGTAGCACCATTATGTTATAACCTGTTTTTTGTTTTTTTTTTAAATTTTACCTCCACTTGCAATCTAGAATTCCTTTAAGTACTTAGTGGTTTCATGCTTGCACATTAATGTTGCCACATTTCTAATTATAGTTTAAATCTTTCCTTACTTAAAATAAAAGGCCATCTACCCCCAAAGTGAAAACATTTATTCTTCTACTTATGTGGACACTTAACTTGAGAACATGCTAAGAATATAAACTTGAGTTATTACTTTCTTGACATCAATTCCAACCTATTTATCCTGCACTTCATATCTTGATTCATTTCTCCCTACACCCTCATCCCAGCCCTTGAATCTCTTTTTGGTTTCCCATGTCCCCTATAGTACACTTTACAGTTTACCGTTCCAATACATACCTTTTCAACAGTAAATCACAATCTACTTTGTACTTTCATTTTTTCTAAGTATGATATATTTATTTATTAAACAATTATGTATTTGGTAGCTGATATAGGTCAGGTCCTATTCAGGTGCTGTGGACTAAACTAAAGCCTCCTAGAACCAATGAATAAAATTATTAAATAACATCAGGTACTGATAATAGCTGTAAATAACAACAACAAAAACTTGATTAGTGGGGTAACCATAGCCAGATTTTGGATTCGTAAACTCACTTCTCATGACTTGAGCTATGTTTTCATCTTAGTGCAAGGACTAGCTTAAATCTGATATTAACAGCCTTAGTAAAAATAACTTCACAATTTAAAGCAACTTAAATGTCTAATTTTATTAATAAAAGATGTATATAACCAAACTACTAATTTAATTTTACTTGTTAATTTTATTTTTTAAACTTTTATTTTAGGTTCAGGGCTACTTGTGCAGGTTTGTTATATAGGTAAACTGTGTGTCACAGGGATCTGGTATACAGATTATTTCATCACCTAGGTAATAAGCATATTACCCAATAGGTATTTTTGCTGATCCTCTCCCTCCTCCCACCCTCCACACTCTCCAAGGCCCTGGTGTCTGTTGTTCCCTTCTTTGTGTACATGTGTTCTGGTTGTTTAGCTCCCACTCACAAGTGAGAACATGTGGTATTTGGTTTTCTGTTCTTGCATTACTTTGCTTAGGATAATGGCCTCCAGCTCCATCCATTCTGCTGCAAAAGACATGATCTCATACCTTTTTGGCTGTGCAGAATTCCATGGTTTATACGTACCACATTTTCTTTATGCAGTCTACTCTCGATGGGCATTTAGGTTGATTCCACATCTTTGCTATTGTTAACAATGCTGCAATGAACATACACATTCATGTGTCTTTATGGTAGAAGAATTGATACTCATTTGGGTAATGGAATTGCTGGGTTGAATGGTAATTCTGTTTTAGATTCTTTGAGGAATCATCACACCGTCTTCCACAATGGCTGAACTAATTTACATTCCTGCATGCAGTGTTTAAGTGTTCCCTTTCCTATACAACCTCACCAGCATCTGTAATTTTTTGACTTTTTCATAATAGCCATTCTGACTGGTATGAGATAGTATACCAGCATAGTTTTGATTTGCACCTCTCTAATAATTAGTGATGCTGATCAATTTTTCATATGCTTCTTGGCCGATGTATGTCTTCTTTTGGGAAGTGTCTGCTCATACCTTTTGCCTGCTTTTTAAAGAGGTTATTTTATGCTTGTTAATTTGTTTAAGTTCCTTACAGATTCTAGATATTAAACCTGTGTTGGATGCATAGTTTGCAAATAATTTCTCCCATTCTGTAGGTTTTCATTTACTCTGTTGATAGTCTCTTTTGCTATGCAGAAGCCATTTACTTTAATTAGATCCCATTTGTCAATTTTTATTTTTGTTGCAATTATTGCTAGCATTTTCATCATGAAATCTTTGCCAGGTCCTATGTCCAGAATGGTATTTCCTAGGTTGTCTTCAATGGTTTTTATAGTTTTGGGTTTTTCATTTAAGTATTTAATCCATCTTGAGTTAATTTTTGTATATTGTGCAAGGAAAGGGTCCAGTTTCAATCTTCTGCCTATGGCTAGCCAGTTATCCCAGCATGATTTACTGAAAAGAAAGTCCTTTCCTCATTGCTTGTTTTTGTTAACTTTGTCAAAGAACAAATGGTTTTCAATATGCAGCGTTACTTCTGGGCTCTCTATTCTGTTCCATTGGTCTATGTGTATGGTTTTTGTACCAGTTCCACACTGTTTTGGCTATTGCAGCCTTGTAGTATAGTTTGAAGTTGGGTAACATTCCAGCTTTGTTTTTGGTTAGGATTGCCTTGAATATTTGGGATCTTTTTTGGTTTAATATGAATTTTAAAATAGTTTTTTTTTTCTAATTCTGGGAAGAATGTCATTGGTAGTTTCATAGGAATAGCATTGAATCTGTAAATTGCTTTGGGCAGTATGGCCATTGATTCTTCCTATCCATAAGCATAAAGTGGTTTTCATTTGTTTGTGTCATCTCTGATTTCTGAGTACTGTTTTTTTTTTGTTGTTTTTTTGTTTTTTTTTTTTGAGATGGAGTCTTGCTCTGTCGCCCAGGCTGGAGTGCAGTGGCGCGATCTCGGCTCACTGCAAGCTCCGCCTCCCGGGTTCACGCCATTCTCCTGCCTCAGCCTCTCCTAGTAGCTGGGACTACAGGCGCCCGCCACCACGCCCGGCTAATTTTTTGTATTTTTTGTAGAGACGGGGTTTCACCGTGGTCTCGATCTCCTGACCTCGTGATCCACCCGCCTCGGCCTCCCAAAGTGCTGGGATTACAAGCGTGAGCCACTGCGCCCGGCCCCTGAGTACTGTTTTATAATTCTCATTGTAGAGATCTTTTGCTTCTCTGGTTAGCTGTATTCCTAGGTATTTTATTCTTTTTGTGGCAATTCTGAAAGGGATTGCGTTTCTGATTTGGCTCTTAATTTAGATACTATTGTTGTATAGGAATGTTACTGATTTTTGTAAATTTATTTTACATCCTGAAACTTTGACAAAGTTGTTTATCAGATCTAGGAGCTTTTGGGAGTGACTTTGGGTTTTCTAGATACAGAATAAAGTCACCTGCAAAGAGGGAAACCTTGGCTTCCTCTTTTCCTATTTGGATGCTTTTTATTTCTTTCTCCTACCTAATTGCTCTGGCCAGGACTTCCAATACTATGTTGAATAGGAGTGGTGAGAGAGGGCATTCTTGTTTTGTTCTAGTTTTCAAGGAGAATGTTTTCAGCTTTTGCTCATTTGGTATAATGTTGGCTGTGGGTTTGTCATAGATAGCTCTTATTATTTTAAAGTATGTTTCTTCAATGCCTAATTTACTGAGGGTTTTTATTATGAAGAGATATTGAGTTTTATTGAAAGCTTTTTCTGCATCTATTGAGATAATCATGTATTTTATCTTTCATTCTGTTTATAGCTGAATCACATTTATTGATTTGCATATGTTGAACCAACCTTGTATCCCAGGGACAAAGCCTAATTGATCGTGGTGGATTAGCTTTTTGACGTGCTGCTGGATTCAGTTTGCTAGTATTTTGTTGAGGATTTTTGCATCTATGTTCATCAAGAATATTGGCCTGAAATTTTCTTTTACTTCTTTACTTTTCTTTTTTTTTTTTTTTTTTGTCTCCACCAGGTTTTGGTATTAGGATGATGCTGGACTCATAGTTAGGCATCAGTCCCCTCTTTTCAAATTTTGAAATAGTTTCAGTAGGAATAGGCCCAGCTCTTTTTTATATATCTGCTAGAATTTGGCTGTGAATCTGTCTTGTCCTGGACTTTTTTTGGTTGGTAGGCTTTTTATTATTGATTCAATTACGAAACTCATTATTGGTCTCTTAAAGGATTCAGTTTCTTCCTGTTCCAGTCTTGGGAGGTGATATGTGTCCAGAAATTTATTTTTTATTTTTATTTTTATTTTTTTTTGAGATGGAGTCTTGCTCTGTCACCCAGGCTGGAATGCAGTGGTACGATCTCAGCTCACTGCAAGCTCCACCTCCTGGGTTCCCACCATTCTCCTGCCTCAGCCTCTCAAGTAGCTGGGACTACAGGCACCCACCACCACACCCGGCTAATTTCTTTTTGTATTTTTAGCAGAGACGGGTTTCACTGTGTTAGCCAGGATGGCTACGATCTCCTGACCTTGTGATCAACCCGCCTTGGCCTCGCAAAGTGAATTTATTCTTTTCTTTTACATTTTCTAGTTTGTGTGCCTTGGGTGTTCATAGTCATCTCTGAGGGTTTTCTGTATTTTTGTGGTGTCATTGATAACATCCACTTTGTCATTTCTGATTGTATTTATGTGGATCTTCTCTCTTTTTTCATTATTAGTCTAGATTGTGGTCTGTCTTTCTTGTTAATTTTTCAAAGAACCAGTTCCTGGATTTGTTGATCTTTTGTATAGTTTTTCATGTCTCAATATACTTCAATTTAGTTTTGATTTTGGTTATTTCTTGTCTTCTGCTAGCATTGGGATTGGTTTGCTCTTGTTGCTCTAGTTCCTCTAGTTGTAATGTTAGGTTGTGAATTTGAGAATGTTCTAACTTTTTTTATTGGTCTTTTCCTTTCTGTATTTAGTACATTTTTGATGTGGGTATTTAGTGCTATAAATTTCCCTCTTGACACCACCTTAGCAGGTCCCAGAAATTCTGTATGTTGTATCTTTGTTCTCATTAGTTTCAAAAAAGTTCTAGGTTTCTGCTTTAATTTCATTATTTACCCAGAAGTGATTCAGGAGAAAGTTGTTTAATTGCCATATAATTGTAGGATTTTAAGTAATTTTCCTAGTTTGATTTCTACTTTTATCACACTGTGGTCCCAAAATGTGGTTGGTATGATTTCTGTTTTCTTTTTTAACTTCCTGAGGATTGTTTTATGTCTGAGTGTGTGGTCAATTAGTGTATGTGCCATGCGGCTATCAGAAAAATGTATGTTTTGTTGTTTTGGGGTGAAAAGTTCTGAAGATGTGTATTAGGTACATTTGATCAAGTGTTGAGTTCAGGTTCTGAATATCTTTGTTAATTTTGTGCCTGATAATCTGTTAAAAACTGTCAGTAGTGAGGTGTCCCACTATTATTGTGTGGGAATCTAAGTCTCTTTATAGGTGTCTAACAACTTGCTTTATGAATCTGGGTATTCCTGTGTTGGGTATGTGCACATTTAGGTTAGTTAGGTCTTCTTGTTGAATTGAACCCTTTAATGTTATATAATGTCCATCTTTGTCTTTTTTTATCTTTGTTGGTTTAAAGTGTTTTGTCTAAAATTAGATTATCAATCCCTGCTTTTTTTCTGTTTTCCATTTGCTAGTTAGATTTTTCTTCATCCTTTTCTTTTGAGCCTATGAATGTCATTGCATGTGAGATGAGTTTCTTGAAAACAGCATGTTATTGGGTCTTGCTTCTTTATCCAGCTTGCCACTCTGTGCTTTTTAATTGGGGCATTTAGCTCATGTATGTTCAGAAGTAGTATTGATATGTACAGATTTGACCCTGTCATCTTGTTCTTTGCTGATTATTATGCAGTCTTGTTTATGTGGTTGCTTTATTGTGTCATTAGCATATGTACTTAAGTATGTTTTTGTAGTGGCTGGTATTAGTCTTTCTTTTCTGTATTTAGTGCTTCTCTCAGAAACTTGTAAAGCAGATCTGGTGATAACAATTTTCCTTAGTGCTTGCTTGTCTGAAAAGGATCTTATTTCTTCCTCACGTATCAAGCTTACTTTGCCTGGGTATGAAATTCTTGGATGGAAATTATTTTATTTAAGAATGCTAAATATATGTACCCAATCTCTTCTGCTTTATAGGGTTTCTGCTGAAAGGTCTGCTGTTAGCTTGATATGGTTCCCCTTTTAGGTGACTTACCTCTCTCTAGCTGCCTTTAATATTTTTTCTTTCATTTTGACCTTGGAGAATCTGATGATTACATGAGTTGGGGATGAACTTTTTTGTGAAGTATTTTGCAGGGCTTCTCTGCATTTCCTGAATTTGAATTTTGCCTCTTTACTAGTATTGAGGAAGTTTTCATGGATGATATTCTGAAATCTGTGTTCCAAGTTGCCTGATTTCCCCCATCTCTTTCAGTAATGCCAATAAATCATAAATTTGATCCCTTTATAAAATCCCATATTTCTCAGAGGTTTTGCTCATTCTTTTTTACTTGTCTTATTTTACTTTCTTTTACTTCTGTTTGCTGACTGAGTTAGCTTAGAGAACTGGTCTTTGAGTTATGAGATGATTTCCTCAGATTGGTCTATTTTACTTTTAATACTTGTGATTGTATGAAAAATTATTCTACTGTATTTTTTCACCTCTATTAGATCAGTTTGGTACTTTTGTAAAATGGTCATTTCATCTATCAGCTCTTCTATCATTTTATTGTAATTCTCAGATTCCTTGGATTGAGTTTTGACTTTCTCCTGAACCTCAATGATCTTTATTCATATCCATATTCTGAATTATATTTCTGTCATTTCAGCCTAGCTAAATAGGTAGGCTCTTCCTCAGCTCCTGTATTTCCTCACGACTGTAGCCATGCTCCCTCTCAATGCTCTAAATGTGTGGTCTCCTCTCCTATATGAGTACTGACTATGGATTTCAGCTTGGCACTCCAACACTGCACACTGTAGCTCTGAGGCCAGCTCAAGTTTTATGTTCCCTACTCAGCTTGGAGGCTGCAGGAGAAGGTACCTTAGCAGTGTTGTGGCAGGAGCCTTTCACTTGTCTCTTGGGGCTCCACCGCAGAGAAATGCAGAGCTGCTATCCATCAGTATGATCAGCCTTGGAATGGGGTGACTGTGATTTAGACCCAAGCCTGAGTTGGTGGACAGCAATGGGACTCTCTCTGGTGTTAAGCAGTGGGCTGGGTGGATCACATAGGAGACAGACAGGCCTCTCCTCCTTAGGGCAACTCCAGCTTGATGGTGATCTGGTTAAAGCACTCGGGTATTTGCTCCTTCCCCAATCTCAGAGCAGCAAGGGTAGCACCACTGCAGCAGCAGTGGCAGAGGGGATTTTGGTTGCCACTGGGAGTTCTACCTCAAAGAAATGCAGAGCGGCCACTGCTGGGGATTTTCTTCCAAGAGGTGAGATGGCTGTGCTGCTAGCCTGATTTGGGAGCTCTGCTTGTTGAGGAGCAAGAGATCAAGGGCTTACAGGGAGGAGAGACTGGGCTCCTCTTCACCTGGTGACTGTGGCATGCTCAAAGCACAGGTGAAGCCCTAGGGATCTTTGTTTCTTCCCTAGACCAAGGGCAGCAGGGGCAGAACTACTGCAGTTACAGTGGAAGAGAGGCTGTCAATTGCCTCTTGGAGACCTCCACCCACCTCAGGAAACTCAGGCACTAACAGTGGGTATGCTCAGCCATGGGTGGGGTGACTGATCTGCGATCCTGAACCGGCGCCCTGCCTGGTGAAGAGTGAGGACTGGAGGCTCACAAGGAAGAGAGACTGGATTTCTTTCCATATGGGGACTGCAGTGTGTTGGAGCTATCAGTGTAGGAACTAGATCCTTTATTCCATCCCCAAGGGTGGTTAACAGTGGTACCACAGCAACTGCAATGGCAAAGGGGTTGTGGGGATTTCTGCCTCAGAGAAAGGCAGAGCTGCCTCTGACTGAAGTGTCCAGGCAGGGCAGGGTAGTTGTTAAGCTATTAATTTTAAATGGTTCAATTAGTTCATGGCTTGAAACTTATAATCTTGGAAAAATAATATTTTATAACATAACAAAAATCTAAATATATATAGAATTGTTTAAATTCAGTTAAGATGAAGGGGAATGCAATTTTCAAAGTCTTGAATTTCTAATTATTTGAAAATCTACCCATTTAACCACACATTGAAAATAAGTATAATTTTTATAATAGTCTATAAGTTTATAAGCCTATAAACTTTTTGATCTACTAAATGATAATAATGAATATCCTATAATATTTGCAAGGCGTGCTCAATTAAGTTTTACTTACATTGTATCATTTGATATCATCTCAATTTAAGAATTAACATTTCCATTTGTCTATTTCTTGGTTGGTTGATTTATTTTCCAGAGACGAGAAGAGAGAATGGCATTCAAATTTTATTTAAAAGATATTTACTGTAATGAGCATATCTGCCACCTATATTTTGGTTTCTAGTTTCCATTCCTCATTAAAAGAAGCTAGAAATTTTTAAAGAAATGGCTAATTTTATGACTAGGTTAGGGAACGCACCTGTGCCAGAAAGTAATAAAGTATACTAAAACGTGTGTGTGTGGGGGCGTGTGTGTGTGTGTGTGTCTGAAGGCAAGGTAAAAGGTTATAAAGGCCAGCATGAAGAGGCTCTCTCTGTCTAAATCTGGGAAAATATGATCACACACCAAAATAAAGTAATGGATTACAACCTACTTCCTTGGAACAGAATGCTAATTAATAAATATAGAAGGAATAATGGAGCAAAAAAATATAATTTTGCAATCATTATAGTAAAAGTATATTCAGGCAAAAAGTATTAATGTCTGCCAGATTGGAGGGAAGGGGTAGATTTGAAAATAAATCTACATATAAAATAAATCTACATAGTCTTCAAGTATCTACTCATAGATTCCTTTTTTTTAAGGCTAGTCATTCATGGGTAGAACATACATTTCTTAGTAGAATTAATTACCTCAAGATTATAAGATTTAAATTATTCACGAAATGCAAGTTAAAACATTTTACACAGGTCTGTAACTATATATAACATGCTAACAGATAGATAAATAATGGATACATCATAAGAAATACATTTTATGATACTTCAAGAAAACATATAGATAATAATAAGCAATGAATTTACTAAACTAAATAGTTTTGCTAATGACACCTTGACTTCAATTTTGACATTTCCAGTTTTGTAACAAGAATCACAAAGACTTCATTACATTTAGGTAAGTTTTCTAAAAGGTAGTACATGCAAGGCTAATGCAACCAGTAAGTTGTTTCTTTATATAGAAACTTTCTAAGCTAAGCCTGCTATTTCTATCTTAATTGGTTTTGTATTAATTAGGATAATCATGACCATAAATTGTATCAGATGGTTATGTGACATGGAAAGACAAGTTCATAAGACTCTCTTGGTTTCTGTTACCTTTCTTTACTCTTTGTCTCTTAGTCAGCCTTGCCTCTCTCTTCTTGCCTCTAAATGTGAGAAGACCCCAAGACTCTCTCAGCCATTCTCCTTTTATTACTCTGGTCTTCCTTTTATTCATCATTATTCATACATGTCACTTCAGTTACCACCTACATGAGAATGACTCAAACCTTTCCATTGCCATTCCAACTCTCTTTTCTGAGGTCCAATCTTGTAGATGCAGTTGCCTATTTAATAGCTCTTCTTAGATCCTCCAAAGGGGTGTCAATCTCCAACTCTCTTTACTTAAATTGGCTCTTCTGGAAGTGTCTTTATCCCTGCGATTGGTACCATCTCCACCTCCAGCTTCGCCCCCACATGTCATTCATTAACTTATCTGCTATTGAATAGCCTCTGCCTGGTCTGCTCTCACCCACTCAGGCACCTCTTCACTCTGTTCTGCACACAGAAGCCTGATAATATAATCCTCCTCTCCTGATTAAAGTGCTTCAACAGGGTGTCCTTTCCCTACTTTATGTTTTTGTTTGCTTTGTCAGTGATCAGTTGGCTGTAAATATTTGGCTTTTTCTGGGTTCTCTATTCTATTCCATTGGTCTGCATGCCTATTTTTATATCAGTACCATGCTGTTTCAGTAACTATAGTCTTATAGCATAGTTTCAAGTGGGTTAATGTGCTGCCTCTAGATTGGTTATTTTTGCTTAGTCTTGCTTTGGCTATGCTGCCTCTTTTTAGGTTCCATATAAATTTTAGGATTTTTTTTCTAGTTCTGTAAAGAATGATGAAGGTACTTTGATGGGAATTGCATTGAATATGTAGATTGCTTTTTGCAGTATGATCATTTTTGCAATATTGGTTCTACCCATCCATGAGCATGGTATGTGTTTCCATCTGTTTGTGTTGTCAATGATTTATTTAAGTATTGTTTTGTAGTTTTCCTTGTAGAGATCTTTTACCTCCTGGTTAGGTATATTTCTAAGTATTTTTCTTTGCAGCTATTATAAAAGGGATTGAGTTCTTGATTTTTTTCTCAGCTTGGTTGTTGTTGGTGTATAGCAGTGCTACTGATTTGTGTCATTGATTTTGTAACCTGAAACTTTACTGAATTCATTTTGTTACTCTATTCAGCAAATGGTGCTGGGATAATTTTCAAGCTACATGTAGAAGGATGAAACTAGATCCTCACATTTTTTCTTAAACAAAAATCAACTCAAGATGGACCAAAGACTTATATCTAAGATTTGAAACCATAAAGGCTCTAGAAGACAGCATTGGAAAAACTCTTCTAGACATTGACATAGGCAAAGAATTCATGATCAAAAACTCAAATCCAACTGCAACAAAAAACAAAAACAAATATATGGGAACTCATTAATCTAAAAAAGCTTCTGCACAGCAAAAGAAACAATCAGCAGAGTAAACAGACAACTGACAGAGTGGAAGAAAGTATTAACAATCTATGCATTTGACAACGGACTAATATCCAGAATCTACAAGGAACTCAAACAAATCAGCAAGAAAAAAAACCCAAATAATCCCATCAAAAAGTGGGCTAAGGACATGAATAGACAATTCGCAAAAGAAGATATGCAAATGGCCAACAAACATATGAAAAAATAAATGCTCAACATCACTAATGTTCAGGGAAACGCAAATTAAAATCACAATAAGATACCACCTTACTCCTGCAAGAATGGCCATAATAAAAAAATCAAAAAAATAATAGATGTTGCCATGGATGTGATGAAAATGGAGCACTTTCACTGCTGGTGGGAATGTAAACTAGTACAACCACTATGGAAAACAGTATGGAGAGATTCCTCAAAGAGCTAAAAGTAGAATCATCATTTGATCCAGCAATCCCACTACTGTATATCTACCCAGAGGAAAGGAAGTCATTATATGAAAAAGACACTCACACATGCACGTTTATAAAAGCACAACTTCCAATTGGAAAAATGTGGAACAAGCCTATGTGCCCATAAACCAATGAATAGTTAAAGAAAATGTGGTATATATACACCATGGAATACTACTCAGCCATAAAAATGAATAAAATAATGGTATTAGCAGCAACCTGTATGAAGGTGCAGATCATTATTCTAAGTGAAGTAACCCAGGAATGGAAAACCAAGTATCATATGTTCTCACTTATAAATGGGAGCTAAGCTATGAAGACACAAAGGTGTAAGAATAATACAATGGACTTTGGGGGCTCAGGGGGAAGGGTGTGTTAGGGATGAGAGATAAAAAACTAAGCATTGGGTAAGCTGTACACTGCTTGGGTGACGGGTGCACCAGAATCTCAGAAATTACAATTGAAGAACTTATCCATGTAACCAAAAAATAAAAAATAAAATGTTTCAATGGCTTTCTAATGCTCTCAAGCAGGGTAAAGTGGTTCTTATTCCTACCTCCTTCTCTTGTCTCCTCCCTTTTTTTTGTTGAATACCTGTTAATCTCTAAATTTCAGATAATCTCCTTGCTGATCAATGCTGCATAATTCCATGGTCCTTTCCCAACATGATGCCTTTTCGCATGCAGCTCTCTCTTGCTAAAATTTACTTTTGTCTTCACTTAGCAAAATCATAATGTCTTCAGATATCAAGTTTAAGCTTCACATCCTCAGTCTCAAGAAATCCTTCCCCACTCTCCTTAAAATGATGTCCAACTCTCTGTAGATTCTCCAACCATTATGTATCTTTCCTTTACAGAACTTACACAAAATCATTTTAACATATGTGATGATATGATGATCTTTATTCCAAAAAAAGAAAAAGCCTCTAGATTCTAAGCTCCGTGAGAGGGGGGGAAAAGTCTTTTTTTAATCACACTGAATCTTTAGACACAACAGAGTGCTTAGCACGTTAGGTACTCCATAAATACCTATAAATACCTACTGAGTAAATGAATGATTGAATGATCCATCTCTGTTTCCTAAGCAGTCAACCTCATCTATATATGTATTAGAATGAGGACCAAACTGAGAAAAGATATGGAAACAGGTGGGATATCTGACAGAAAGACTATTGCTAGAAGCATTGAGCCACACTGAATTGAAAATCATCAAATTTTATTTCCACAAAACATAATATCCCCCAAGATCCTCCTTTCACAAGTGAGGAAACTACAAGGTGCTGGCTTGACTGCTCTAAGTGCAAATCATAATAAGATTTGCTTTCAGAAATTTGTGATAATCTAAAAAATGATAGGGACTGTACTGTTTGTGTGCCAAATATAATTGAATTCTCCTAACCAGTTATTCTTAACCACAGATCAGAAAACTGTAGCTTAAAGGGTTAAACAACTAGTCAGTATTATATGGCTATTAAACAGCATCCTGCTTCTATTTGCCTCTATCCCAAATCATGCTCTTACGACTGCCCTAAAATAGTTAATTCTATTCACCTAATTCTTCTTCATTTTCTTCAGGTGTCTCCTAAAATATAAACCCATTTTATCACTTATTGTCTCATTCAGACATTGCATTTTTCACCAACCCCACATCTAGATACAATTTTCATTTATTTTCTCTCTCAACTCTGGTGTCTGTGTCTTCTGGGACCCAATTTCATGACAAAACACATTCTCCTATAGTATTAGCCTCTTAATAGCACCCTGATTTACTGAAACTTGAGTCTTCCTATTAGATATTCCTGTTATCTGATGTCTATGGAGTGGAGGCTTCTTTTTCCCCACTTAAGTGTCTTTTTGTATGAGAGAGAGAGAGAAAAAAAGAAAGCGAGAGAGAGAGACAAAGACAGAGAGAGACTAGATTCTGAGTTGCAGTGGAAAGAGTAATTGAGGTATCTTTTTATTCTGGAAAGGACACTCAAATGGAACTTAAGATCAATAATATTTGGTTGATCTCCATCCAATTCAATCAAATTTAAATATTGTATGAAAAAAAGATAGTGAAATGGTACAGGTAGAAGAGATCTTGGGATTCATTTTGTCAGCTCTTTAATTTTCCACATACGGAGATTAAGCTCCAAAAAAATCTGATACCTGACAAGTTTAAATAAGTCATCAGTGGCAGAGCTAGGACTAAACTTTACATATACCAACTAATAATGTGTTAAAATAATACTGAGACTTTTTAAAAATCAAGTTAGATTAAACATTTAATAACTTCTATCTTGCATATGTTCTCTCGTTTAACCAAACTTTCTTCACATGATGATTTTTTAAAATAAATAGGTTAGTTTAGTCAAGGTTCATGACACCATCACTTCTGAGATCTAAGGCCTATCATTATGTAAATTTTCATATGCTCAAAGAAACACAGACTGTTTTTTTTGTTTTTACTCTGAATTATCTCAGTATTTAATCAGAGCCACAGAATCATCACAGATTTGACTTTTTAAAAAAAATTATTCACAATTTCCAAAGAAGATAATCTCACTCGGTGTAGAAACATGGACATATTCTTCTTTGTACACTAAAACAAAAACAAAACAAAAAGTAATCCCTGGCATAATTTACGTTTGCTATATAGTCCTATACATTTTCATTTCACAAATGAGTTGAATATTTCCAACTTTATATTTGTTGAAAAACATGGATTAACATATATTATATTAAAATATAATTATTAATTGTTTTTCATGGGTAGTTATTGGCCATACTGAATATTCATATGTTTTGTCCATTCTCACATGACTACTTTTGACATAAAATAGATGAGCAAAATTTGAGAAAGCCTACTGGCCACATGGGTACTGAATATGTAAACTTGGTTTCCATTTTAATCAACTCTAATGAAATCATTGACCATAGCCTGGAAGAGTTTAAAATAACAAGATTTATGCTGTGATGGGGGATTTTTAGTACAGAATATTGAATTATTTAAGCCTTGTTTACAGAGAGGGTTCAATTTGACCATTGATGGTGCTACTATCATTGACATCACTTACTCTACACACATTTATTGAGCTTTTCTATAATTTAATCAGAGTTCTAAATGCTGAGGAGATAAAGTGACACAAAACCTAGGCCCTGCCCTCATAAAGCACACAATCTAATAGCTAAGCCAAAATAGCAACCCGACAAGGACAGTGCAGTGTAACATATGCTCTAAGATTAAAGATCCCAAGACACTGAGAGAACCCGGAGAAGGTATATGGAATTCAGCATGTAGGGAAGAGGAAGAGAGGTGAAGGGAGAGGATGTTGGGAAGAAAAACAAGGGACTCAATAATGCAGACTCCATCACTGCTTAATGTGATGTAATCTGCTAGGGAGGATCCAGTGTCAGCTGTCACAGGCAGCCTATCAAGCCTGACAGCTGGCAAAGAAAGTGGTCTCTTGGAAACTGCAATTTAGCAAGATCTAGTGGAGCTTCTCTTTGATTTGGTCCTCTTGGCTGTGAGCTGAATTAAGTGTCAAATGTTCAATAAATTTGTTAAAACAAAACATCATTGCCAAGAAGAATTTTTTTTTTTTAGCTCTGACCAGTCTTAGCCAAATACTTGAGCACAAGTGTCTCTTTCTTCCATAAATGACAGTTTGGGGACAGTTTAGTGAACTGACTCAAAGAAGGGGGTAATATTGTCACTGAGATGGCTGACTCTCTGGTTTCTTTTTTTTTTTTTTTTTTGGCAATGCTTAAAATAATACTTGGGCCAAAATGTCTGGATTCAAGTGTCTATGGTATTAGCCCAGGTGAAAATATTCTGTATAATATTATTTTTCTAAAATAAAAACTTATGTATGAGGAAACTTCAAACAGCTCTCAGAAACACGGAATTAAATGATGAAAATAAAAATATAAACTTTATATATCAACACAAGCTCCATTAAGTTTGACACTTTTGTAAGTGATGATACTAGACATTTAGTTAATCCCTAAAAACTTGAGGGTCTTAGGAATTTAACCATATCAATGTAGTCTTTTTTTACATTGTTAACTGAAGAAAATTGGATGCCCTTCACAGATTTTTTTAAGATTGAGAAACAAACAGAAGTCAGAAAGAGCCTAATTATGACTTAAAGATGAATGCCTAATATGGCTTGGATTTGTGTCCCCAGTCAAATCTCATGCCAAATTGTAATTCCCAGTGTTGGAGGAGGCATCTGGTAGGAGGTGATTGGATCATGGTGGCAGATTTCCCCTTGCTGCTATCGTGTTACTGAGTGAGTTCTCACGAGATTTGGTTGTTTATAAAGTGAGTAGCACTTCCAACTTTTCTCCCTCATTCTCGGGCTCCAGCCATGTAAGATGTGCCTCCTTCCACTTTGCCTTCCGCCAAGATTGTAAGTATCCTGAGGCCTCCTCAGCCATGCTTCCTGTACAGCTTGTGGAACTGTGAGCCAATTAAACCTCTTTTCTTATAAATTACCCAGTTTCAGATATTTCTTTCTAGCAGTGCAAGAACAGACTACTACAGAAAATTGGTACCAGGAGTGGTGTATTGCTAAAAAGATACCTGAAAATGTGGAAACGGCTTTGGAACTGGGTAACAAGCAGAGGTTGGAACAGTTTGGAGGACTCAGAAGAAGATAGGAAGATGAGGGAAAGTTTGGAACTTCATAGAGACTTGTTAAACTGTTGTGACCAAAATGTTAATAGTGATATGGACAATGAAGTCCTGGCTGAGGAGGTCTCAGATAGAGGTGAGGAACTTATTGGGAACTGGAGCCAAGGTTACTTCTGTTATGCATGAGCTAAGAGATGATCTGAAACTGGAACTTATATTTAAAAGGGAGGGAGAGTGTAAAAGTTTGGGAAATTTGCAGCTTAACCATGGAAAAACCCATAAAAAGGAAAAACCCATTTTCTTGAGGAGGAATTCAAGCTAGCTGCAGAAATTTGTGTAAGTAAAGAGGAACCAAATGTTGATAGCCAGCATAATGGGGAAAATGCTTCAAAGGCATTACAGAGACCTTTGAGGCAGCCCGTCTCATCACAGGTCCAAAGGTTTAGTAGGGAAGAATGGTTTCGTGGGCCAGGTCCAGGGCCCTGCTGATCTACACAGCCTCAGGACATAATGTCCTGCATCATGAATACTCCAGCTCCAGCCATGGCTAAAAGATGCCAAGGTACAGCTTGGGCCATGGCTTCAGAGGGTGCAAGCCCCAAGCCTTGGAGACTTCCATGTGGTGATGGGCCTGTGCATGCACAGAGAGCAAGAGCTGAGGCTTGCTCTCTGTGCACCTGCAGGCCCATCACCACATGGAAGCCAGCAAGGCTTGGGGCTTGCACCCTTTGAGGCTCCACCTAGATTTCAGAGGATGTATGGAAATGTCTGGATGTCCAAGTAGAAATGTGCTGCAGCAGCTGAGCCCTCATGTAGAACTTCTATTAGGGCAGCACAGACGGGAAAGGTGGGGTTGGAGCCCTGATGCAGTCTCCACTGGGGTACTGCATAGTGGAGCTGTGAGAAGAGAGCCATCATCTCTTCCAGACCCCAGAATGATAAATCCACCGACAGCTTGCAACATGTGCCTGGAAAAGATGTAGATACTCAACGCCAGCCCACAAAAGCAAAAGCAGCTGTGGGGACTGTACCATGCAGATTCACAGGAGTGGAGCTGCTCAAGACCTTGGGAGCCCACCCCTTTCCTCAGTTTGGCTTGGATGTGAGACCTGGAGTCAAAGAGGATTATTCTGGAGCTTTAAAATTTAATGACTGCTCTTCTGTGTTTTGGACTTGCATGGGGTCTTTAGCTCCTTTGTTTTGGCTGATTTCTCCCTCTTAGAATGGGTATATTTAACAATGCCTATACCCCCATTGTATCTTGGAAGTAACTAACTTATTTTTTATTTTACAGGCTCGTAGGTGGAAGGGACTTGCCTTGTCTAAGTCCCTTTGAGGGACTTAGGACTTTGGACTATGGATTTTTTAGTTAATGCTGAAATGAGTTAAGACTTGGGGGACTGTTGAGAAGAAAGGATTCTATTTTAAAATGTGAGGAGGACATGAGATTTTGGAGGGGCCAAGGGCAGAATGATATGGTTTGGATTTGTGTTCCTGCCCAAATCACATGTTGAGTTGCTATCCCCAGTGTTGGAGGAGGGGCCTGGTGGAAGGCGATTGTATGATGAGGGAGGATTTCCTTCTTGCTGTTCTCATTGTAGTGAGTGAGTACTCATGAGATCTGGATGTTTCTAATATGTGTAACACCTCCCCCTCCTCACCATCTTTCTCCTGCTCCAGCCATGTAAAATGTGCCTCCTCCAAGTTAGTACGAGCTTATGTTGGTGCAAACAATTTTGAAATGCAAGCATAATTTTTTTCTCCCTTCCCTTCCCTTCCTTTCTTTTTTTTTGATACAGGGTCTCGCTTTGTCACCCAAGTTGCAATGCAGTGGAGCAATCTCAGCTCACTGCAGCCTCAGCATCTTAGGCTAAAGTGACTCTCCCACCTCAGCCCCTCAGGTAGGTGAGACTACAGGCTCACAGCATTATGCCCGGCTAATTTTTTGTGTTTTTTGTAGAGATCTACTTTCACCATATTACCCAGGCTGGTCACAAACTCCTGAGCTCAAGTGATCTGCCTGCCTCAATCTCCCGAAGTGCTGGGATTACAGGCATGAGCCACCATGCTTGGCCAGTTTTTTCCATAATATACATTTTCCACGAAATTTTTGAAGACCTCTCATATTTCATCACCAGCTAATATTTAGGTCCTGTCATCCTTTTAATAGCTTTCTTTTACTTCCATTTTTTCCATTTGCATTCCTAGGATCAAATATATATTTATACAAAATATATTTTAAAATATATCCTTTTTTGGTCTCATAAGTGCATGAAAATATCATTCTGTTGGCTAACAGACTTGGATAAAGCCTTGGGCTAGATGTATCCATCTACAAATATGAAAATAATCATCACTTCTTCACATATTGTTAACAAGTTATTGATACATTTTCTATGAGCTTAGATTTATTATGGAAATTATTTTTCTATCTAAAAGAGACTTGCAAGGCAATTTGGCCAAACCCCTTATTTTACCTGTGAGGCAATTAGAGTCCAGAAAAATCTGGCATTTATCCAGATTCTTATAGTTAGAATATATCTGAAATACGGCAGATTTCTCTACCCACTGTGCCTATGAGCCTGCCACTATAGCTATATTTATAAAAGCCAACTGTAGTTTCCTTTCTTTAAAATATGTACAATCAATTCTGCTATAGTGGTTATTGTGAAAACACAAATTTGTTCCAACACAATTGACATTTTAGAAACAATTTGGGCATAATACAAATTTCATGGTTATTTATGCATGTTTTTTTCCATGAGAAGTACTAGTTGGTGCAAAAATTGTCACCCAGCTGAAACGAGCCACATAGGAATACAATCATAAGCCACATAACAATGTTTAGATCAATGACAGACTGCATATATGAGAGTGGTCTCATAAGATTATAATGCCATATTTGTACTGTACCTTTTCTACATTTAGATATGTTTAAATAAACAAATACTTAGCATTGTATTACCATTGCCTACAGTATTCAGTACAGTAGCATGCTGTACAGGTTTGTAGCCTAGGAGAAAATAGACTGGTATAGCCTGGGTCTAGCAGGCTATACCATCTAGGTTTGCGTAAGTATACTCTATGATGTTTGCACAGGAACAAAATTGCCTAAAAACACATTTCTCAGAACATATCCCCGTCATTAAGCGATGCATGACTGCACATAAAATGCATACATCTCAAACATCTGCCAGCTACCTAAGTCAACCATGTATCTTATAAACCACACTCATTCAAGTAGACAGAATAGGCCCCCAAAATGTCCATTCCCTGATCCTTGGAACCAATTAATATTATGTTATATGGTGAAAGGACTTCATAGATTTAATGGAAGTTACTATTCATTGACATAATTAAAAAAAGATTATTCTGGGTTATACAATGGGCCTAATCTAATCACATAAGCCCTTAAAAACAGAGCTTTCTCCTGCTGGAGCAAGAAATATGAAACATAAGGAGAGTTCCCAAGCATTGGAACGGTTTGACATACAGTCACTGGCTCTGAGATGCAGGGACCACATGTATGGACTAGAGAGAGGTCTGTAGGAACTAAGGAAGCCTTCCACTAATAGCTAATAGGAATATTGGGACTTCAACTTGTATCCCTCAAGAAATGGCTTCTGCAGCAATTGGATGAGCTTGGAAGTGGACTGAATCCTTCCCAGAAGCTCCCGTGGAAAAAACAGCCTTGCCAACACATTGATTTTGAAACCTGAAGCAGAGAACCAGCTGAACTACACTATGCCCAGACTTCTAATTCACGGAAACTGCCAAATCTGTGATTAAGGAAAAACGAACATATCTTTTCACATCTGGTGTGACAAGTTTTCATCCAATTTCGTATAATTCTCTTTGTGGCATTTCACAATAACTCACAAACTGCAACCTTTCTAATGCCCACTTTCACAAGCAAACTCCAGGGATTTTTAAACATAAAATTTAAACATAAAATGTAGTATTTATTTAATATTTGTGTGTATCTTAATCATTAAACACATGTAAACCCTTGCCACCATTTTTATTATGTTTTGTCCTTTTCTGTGTATGTCATGGATAAAGTTTCTCAGTTTCATGCCCCATTTTTTCTGTAACCCTAGTAGTTTTATTGCACAATTTTGCCTAGCATGATTAGTTTTAAGAATGCTTATATTTTGGTCTCTTTCTCTCTCTCTGTCTCTCTCTCTCTCTCTACATATATATATATATGTCTCTCTCTCTCTCCATGTATACATATAGATATATATGTATATATATCTCCATATATACATATAGATATATATAGATACATAGATATAGATATATATAGATATATAGCTATAGATATATAGATATATATAGATATATGTATATAGATATATATAGATATAGATATATAGATATAGATAGATATAGATAGATAGATATAGATATATATGTATATATATGGAGAGAGAGACCCATTTCCATTACATCTCTCTATAATGTTATAGACCCATTTCATCATAATACATTGCAATTGTTATATGGAACAATTATATATGCAATTGTTCCTTAGTGTATGTATATATGTGTGTATGTGTGTGTGTGTATATACACACACATATATATATATATAGTTGTAATGCTCTGGCTTCTACTTCTTATGTCTCGGAAATGGGTCCGTTGGATATAATCTGAATTTATACGGTGCTAATTAGTTTCATGACATAATTATGCTATAAAATGTCTCTTACTTCTAGAGCTTCATAGATGCTTCTTCTTTGAAGCAACATTATTGCTCTCTACTTCTTCTTAGGGGAAGCTATAAGAGTTAGGTGTCTTCCATGGGCTTTCATGTTATCCTATTTATATAAAGATTCAACTCATCATTCTGTGTATTAATTGCCCATGCATTTTCCTAAATCTCTGTTGGATTACAAGCTTTAAGAAGAAAGATACCATATCTATTTCATTTTTTATATTAATGTATCAACACTCTGGCTTTTGCTTAACACATACAAATATACAATCAATATTTGTTTAATGAAAATACTATAAATAATTGAAAATATAAACGATAGTTCAACACTGTGTATATTCCTATCTTCTCACAATGTGTATGGCTGAGCAGATATAATAAAATCTTCTTTTAATTACTAGAACCATTTATTTCAACATTCCCTTCTATGCATATTTTAGAATTCTTTCACCAAAAATACTCATCTAACTCTAGTAATAGTTATGTGAGATTCTTCAGGCCATGACATACAGCAAAATATTTGTGGAGATATAGAACATAGAATTAAAATTGTTTTTTATCTCTTTAGGTCAGATTCCAAGTATACTATTTCCTAAAGCTTTATAATTGGTAATCATTGTTTAAAGATAACATTAGCTCCATAATTTGGTTTAGTAGTTCTTCTAAGGTGCCTATGATGATGTGAGATAGACAGGCTTCAATTTATGAGCAATTTAGGCAAGGATAGCTTACTCAACCTGCAAATTACTTGCAAAATATATGAAATTTTTATAGCTCTAGTTGAAAATACTATACTAAAATGTTTCTGGGGTCACATTAAAAATGATTGAATGGTTTGAAAACTCTGCTCATCTTGTAGTTTGTTTCAGGAGAGAAAAGTCAGACAAACAGTTTGGTATTTTGCAATTGCTTCTTACTATCAACATGACTATAGGCCAGAGGCTAGAGAAGAACATAGCATGTAATCGAAAATGGAATAGTCCCATCTTTACACACTCATAGCATATTTTAACTATATTCTTTAAAAAATTTATATGCAAGTAAATGATAGTTAATCATATTTGTATGAATTCTATCTTCAGGGAGTAACAAATTCAGAACTGTGTGAGCAAAGAGTACAAATGAAAGGAGAATAACAGAAGTAATTCCTATCCTTATGGAATTTATAATCTAGTTAGTAGATAATAAAATAATAATCTAAACAGAAGAATAGCCCAGGAAGAACAAGACATGAGAAGGCACTAAACAGTGTGACACAGATGCAGAAGCTGGATTCAAAATTCTGTATTTGAGAGAGGAGAATGAGAACACTGGGGACAGGAATAGTCAGAAAGACCACTCTGCTAGGAGATCTCTTTGCTCAGATAAAAACCATGAAGCCAATGGTTTGTAACTTGGGCGACTATTCACTGGGAACCCAAATGAGTCTGCCAGCTTACTTTGCATTCATCGAACAACCAGTAGCTCATAAAAAAAACTTTCAGCCATTGCTGACCTTGATTAGAAATGAGGCTGGAGCCAAAGAAAAAAAAGTGAGGTTTCTGTGTTCCAATTCTCTATTCCACTCATTCTTTCCAGATCCTGGTTGTGGGATAAGCTTTGCTTAACCACAGAGTGCAAGAAATAGATGCAGCCTTTAGGTATGTGATAACAACAATCATAAATAAGTACAAACACACATATACCTGCAAGCAAATAGAGGAGCACAGATGGCACAAGAGAATCTTTCTATAGGTCTTGAGCCAGACCCCATTACTCTCTGCTTCATATAATGGCCTTCGGCAGTAACTGTGGACCATCACATTGCACAGATGGAAGAGAGAGGGCTATTGAACATGTGAATTTTCCCAGTGTGTCACAATTACAGAAACATCTGTGCTAAATATTTTCAAGCTGATCCACTATGAAAATTGGCAATGTTCAATAGCACTCAATGTCTTCCCTTTCCCTAGTGGGAAAGCAGTCTAATGATTGCATTTGGGACTACAGCATAAGGCATGTACCTATGCAGATTGCTTGCTGTTAAAAGGGGCCTCATTTGCATTATGCTGTTTGTAATGTTCTTTCTTTATCCCTCCTTCTTTCTTTTTTGCTTGCAAATGTAAACTGAAAGAGAAATCAAACCATTTGCTGCAGTTGTCATTGAAATGTTTCCCAGGGCTCAATTAATGGAATGACCTAGGCAGGGGCAAGAAAGAAGAGAGCAATAAGGTCTCTTGATGTTAATTGTAGACTGTGCTGCCTGTTATTTTTGATTATATTGAAAGAAGTGATTGGCTACATCTGCATTTACTCACAAACATGTAACTTCATTCTAGGAATTTACTAAGGAAAGCAAACTTCATAGCATTTTTAACTTAAATGACTTTTACCTTCAAGAAGCTTGCAATCTTAGCCAGTGCCTTGTAAATTTACTGTACGTATAAATTGCATGAGTTTTTCACAGAATGAAGATTCTGATTCAGTAGATCTGGGATGAAACCCAAGAGTCTGCATTTCTAACAAGCTCCCAGGTGGTACTCATGCTGTTGGTTTAAAAACTACATTTTGCATGGCAACATTCTGGGCTCCAAGAATGTAAGATAAAAATAGTAAATGCATCATTTGCTCTTTTCACTCACCTGAAATTTCAAATATTCTGTTAAAATAATTAATTGGGAGGCCATAAGGCTGAGGTGACTCCACTATCCTGGGTTTCTCCATAAGCCAACCAAAACCCAACTCAGTATAAATGGAAACTGCTGACTAACCTCTAACTAGAGATAAGGTTAGAAACAATTAACACTTTTCTGGGTCAAAGATGGTGAAAGGCCAACCATGGTGGTCAAAAAAATAAGACAAGTATAATAGAGAAAGGTAAACTGGGCAGGATTTGGGGACTGATTGGAAAGCATAAAGTTGGATAAGACTTCAGTTTTCCAGATGGAGTTTCTAGGAGTATGGTAGTATAATTTTTTTTTTTTTTTTTTTTTTTTTTTTTTTGAGACAGAGTCTCGCTCTGTCGCCCAGGCTGGAGTGCAGTGGCGCGATTTCAGCTCTCTGCAACCTTTGCCTCTCATGTTCAAGCGATTCTCCTGCCCCAGCCTCCCAAGTAGCTGGGATTACAGGCACGTGCCAACATGCCCGGCTAATTTTTGTATTTTTAGTACAGATGGGGTTTCACCATGTTGACCAGGATGGTCTCAACCCCTTGACCTCGTGATCTGCCCATGTTGGCCTCCCAAAGTGCTAGGATTATAGGTGTGAGCCACCGTGCCCAGTCAGTGGTATGATTTTAAAAATATAATGAAGGTAGGAGAATAGACAAATCATATATACTGAAATGCCCAGTGTAATTCTGAAACCAGAGCCTGAAAGAGACCCATATGGATGAAAAAGCTGACGGTCACATCAGATCAAAAGACCTGAACATGTTGTTAGGGAATATACCCATATATGTATAGGTAATTGTACAATAGCTCAGTTAAATGAAAGAAAAAAAAGATCCTACTGATTAGATGTACTGATGAGACAGGAGGAAAAAAAGTAAACAAAACAACAACAACAAAATTCTTACTGTTAGTAGAATATTAGAAACCTGTAAGATAAGTGAAAGCAGGTAAGCAAAAGATTGAAGAGTCAGTGACCAGTGACGGGTTGAGGCAGTGGCAGATCCAGATGTAGGATAGCCATTTCGTTGATAGAACTTATCAAGGGGCATGTCTTAAGGCTGTATGAGCATAGCTGGAATTATTACTTTGAAAGAATGTTTAATTTAAATGGCTTCATCATTGTTGGAGGTTTCAAAGGGTCTACTCTCACTTCCCAAACCACCCTTTCTACTGCACTGTTACTTACTAGAGAGTATTCATGACATTGGATATGATGCAAAATGTGTTTTCTGCTTTTTTGAGTAACATAATTCATAATTTATCTGGATCTCCTATTTATTTCCTAAATAGAAAAAATACATTATGTTTAGTTATCCCTTATCTCCCTGGTCAATTCAATTCTCTCCTGTCACTTTCCCCTTTAACCCTGTTGTCATTAAGTATAAGCTGCTATTTAAAAAGAAGAAAACTCTACAACAGGAAACTGAGAAAATTCTCCCCTGGCATTGTAACATGACTTAATCCCGATTTCACCGTAAAAATAAATGTTTAAAATGATTGTATTGCACTGAATAATATCATACCAATGATTCACTACAGAAAGATCCACATAATATGAAGAATACTAGCCAGGTAAAAAAGCACTTCCTATGTATACTATACACAATGCTAGCTGTTGATAAATCTAAAATCACTTAATACTGTTATAACTTAGAGAAGTAGATGTTTTACCCCATTTTACAGTTGGGAAAACAAAGCATCACAAAGCTTGAGTACCACAGATATTAAACTGAAGAACCAGGACTCAAATGAAATCTTTCTCATGCTATATCTCTAATTCTTTTCAATATACTGTAACATAGACTGTTCATTTTACAGGAGCCAGTACAGAGGAATTCTGTACACTACTGATGGCTCTGAATGATAGTGATGTTTCCTTTAACAACAGCAGAGTGCAAACCGAGCAAGTTGGTTACCACCACTGGCGGATAACATAGGTCTATACCATACATAGTACATAGACTGGAATGCACATGGCAGTATAGCATCACTATTCTGATGCAAATTCTATGACTTTTCTGTTTGAAAATAAAGAAGATAATGAGAAGCATCTAATGCAGAGCAATTTAACAATAACGTTTCAGCTGGATACCTGGAGGCGTAGTACTACAAGGTAGGAAAAAAAAAATCCCTGTTCTGGAATAATTACAATCACTAATAGGAAATACTATACCCACAATTAGAGAGACCCTCACAAAAGCTTACCTCCTTTCTTGTCAAGGAGGAGAGGCTTTTTTGATTCAATAGGCCATATTGGAGCAGTGCTCCAAAAATGAATGATCTAATTTCATTCATTTTTTTTGTTTAAAATAACCATATTCAGTATGTGTTTTATATACATATTGAGAAACATAACATGTTGAAAAATAGAGTTCATAGCTGAGGTCAACATGTATAAAATAATTTTGAAACTATAATCTCCTCTACAGATAAAAGAATATCCATGAATATTTTATCATTCACCATGGCATGCCTCCATTATTATTACCTCTGTACTCTTAAGGAGTTGAAAATGAGTGTGAAAAACTGGTTCCATTAACATTAGGAATTAGTGAAAGTAAAAAGATGAGTAGTTGAAATCAAAGACATTTTAGAATTTGAGATCATGGAAGCAAATTACGACTTTACAGCTTTTTGTAGTGGAGGTGTCAAAGAAAACCAGAATCGGACAGTAGTTAAAAAGGTAAAAACAGATTTTATTCATGAATTTATTACAATATGGGAAAAGACACCTCAGAATAGAGCTGGGCTTAATCCCTAATATGGCAAGACAAGGGGGGATTTGTAACCAAGGAGCAGGCTGGTGGATGGGTGAATGGAAAATTACTAAGAGGAGACATCAATAGTAGCAGGATTTTGGCTAAACCACCCAGCAGGATTCTTGCTGAAGGCAGGCAAAGATGATTAGATCTGGGGGATGTTGGAAGATGAAAATTTCATCAGATATCACATGTGATCAGAGAGTAAGGGTGGAGAATTTCTTAAAACCTGACTTAGCAGGATTTTTACTAAAACTGGGAGGCAAGGCGAGGACTAAGACGGAAACCTGAGATTGAGAACTAGTCAAGAAAAGGGCTCATAGGGGCCTGACTAAAGTTTGTCAGAGTTGAAGAATATCAGAGTTGAACAGACTGAAGAAACTTGACACCTGCTGGTAGGAAAAATCAGCAGCGTGGGTGAGCAGACGGCAAGGAAAAGGTTAGAAAAAGCAGTGACCAACACAATTGGATGGACAGACAAACTTTAAGACATGAATAAATTATAGTATTAAGAATTGGTTTTGCAAGTGTAACAATTGATTTAAAAATAGCAAGTATGCAATATTTTAAAACTCTAACATTGTAAAGTAATAAGTAACTATGATAAAATTTAGATTTTAGAATTTAACAGACTTGTTTATTCATCTGTGGTGCACTTAGTGAATTCAAATGTCACAAACACTGAGCCTCAATTTCCTTGTTTAGAAATTGCTAGGAATAATGTACCTAGCATAGGATCATTAGCATAGTGTGTGTTCATTTAAGGTCAATTCCTGCCCTCTCCCCCAACCCCAACATTTATTTTAAACTTATTATATTGTATATATATATTTTCCAGCTTATTCCAAATAAATTGTATATCACTTTGTTTTGTGAGAAATTGTATATTAATACATTCCACAGTACAAAATATGCAATATTTAGCCTACCTTTAAATTTTCCAAAACTTACCTAAGAATCAAATTATAATTTTTTAAATCACACTAAATGTATTTTCTATCTCAAATTCAATCTACTATATAGGTTTCTAGGTTATAGGTTGGACTTCGCCTTTTAAGATTTTAGACACCCATTCTCTTTTTCAAAAATTTCCACTATAAATCTCCAAGAGTTCTATGCCCTGCTTAGAACGCATTTACATAAATATTATTTTAAAAGCATATATTTACTAAGACTTCACTCTGTACAAAGAACTGTGATTGACAAACCTCAAGGATCAAAATTAAATCTGAACAAGGCTTTGCCACAATGAACGTCCTCACATTGTTTAACTCTGTATGGGAAAAAGAGAGATCCTATGTCCCCTATCTTCAAAAGAATACTTTTGAAAGTAGCTCATTCAGTTGATGTAGAGGAAATAGCTTCCTTTATACCTTTTCTACTTGATTATATATTGTTTTACCATAGTAGTCTGTTTTGGAAATGTACTTTAGAAGTCCAAGTATTCTTACTCTCATTTAGAAATAAAGATAATTCTGGTTGAAGAAAAAATAGAAATAAGGTTACTTTTTTATACTCTTAAGAGTCAGGCAAAGGTGTCATTCAATAGAAGAGATTGGACAATGCCACACACTCTAATAATTCCAAATGTTAAAACATCCTAAGCAGGGTCTGAGTCCTGATAGCTTTATGCCAAATCTGGGTTATAGTGGGTTTATCATTAGAGAGAGCAATGTCTTATTCTCCACCTAGTGAGTAACTGGAGAGAGGCTGCCCTCCTGAATTTAAAGGGAAATTAATAATTGACACACTGCTTTAAGGGTGGCATGGTGGGTTTTGTTTTGTTGAAAAATCAATTCCTCAATCCTCTTAGCATCCCTTGCTCTTCTCTGAACTTTGCCTAGGTGTTAACCTCCTTGAGGGTACTGCAGAAATGGAACGGAATGCAATATCTTTAATGGAAACCTCACTCTCACTAAGACTGAGCAAAAGAAGATGTTAAACCTCTTATCTAACAATTCAGAGTTTGACTCGCTTGGAAGTCATAGCCAAGTCGATGTTAATATTGAATTTTTCATCTAACACATCATTATTTCAAAGAGGGTAATTAATCAATTAAATGCTTGGATGTAGGCGCATTTATGTAGTTAAGAGACATGGTTATATCTAAGTTTTACAATTTATGTGCCTAAAAGACCATAATCTTTTTGCACAAACAAATGTTTATAAAAGGAAGAGAAGAATAATTAATTTATTTTCAAACCAGTACATCAATCCCTGGTGAACAGTCATCTTCTAATACCTGTCTCCAAGTTTTTCTTTTTCTACCAACTATAACCACTGCCAACTTGTCAAATGATGCAGCTTTTGCCTCCCCATGGCAACAGATCCCTGCCCTGAGTGACAGGATTTCCATATTGACAACGGGAAAATGTCCCAAATAACTCTGAGAAGCACCTGGAGTTTAATTTCCCATCTTAACATCCAGAAGGAGTCTTTTTTATTATTTCTCACATGTTAAAGTGAGGTTATTTATATACCACACAACTGACGGTGTGATGACAGCCAAGCTAAGCAGAGAGTATTTGAAAGATTCAATAAACGTAACTTCCCTGAAAATAGTGTATTAGTGTCGTTCAAAAGATTTGAATGATCTGCTTAAAATAGCTGGGAATTTTAAGACATGCTTGCATTTAAAACAGTGATAACATAACAGCACGTAGTCGTCTTAACAACAAAAAAGGGTAAAAATGGAATAATTTTCTGTAAAAGACATCAAGCTTTCCATGTCAAAGTTTAAGTAAATGCCAGAGAACAAGTAAAAAATACATAAGTATTTCTGCCACAGAAAAGGTATCTTTTAACAAAAGAGGGAGAACCATATTTCTTTCTTCCTAATGGCAACTCTTTATCACTAAAAATAGCACACTAAAAACCTACCAAGTGGAGTGTTTTTGAATAAGTCTGAATTATAGATAGTGACCTGAATAACAGCAATGAACATTATTCAAAACCATGCACATTGGCAGTTCCTGCCAGGAATATAGTAATCCCTCAGTCACTAATTGTGTGGTGTGTGTGTGTGTATGCATGCATGCATATGTCCATGTGTGTAAGTGCACAATTTTGTTTGAAAGGTATGATTTTTCTAGTTCCTCTTGTGCCAAGGAGAAAATAAAATTTCAGTTTTCCCAGTTATTGTGAGGCATTGATGACATGTGGTTTTTCTTTTAACCAATCTTTAGATATTAGTGAAATTTTCTCATAGTGGCAGATAGTTCAATCACCTTTTCTTTTCTTAATAACAAGGGTAGGCACTGAGTGCACAGTGTGATGCTGCCAGTAGAGTGTCAGGTCTTGATACACCTTTTCCAAAGTGGGAATCATGTGGTGATGGAATGCTCCCACTGAATGATGAACTTAAAGAACAGAAGTTCAACAGAGGAAGATGGTCCAAACAAAAAGGACTGGTCCATGTCTGGTACACAGGATACTTTTACATAACATCAGAGATACTGCCAGGCTGGGAAGGGAAGACTGTTCTTCAAGCAGCCCTTGGAGGGAAACATGGAGTTCTTCTGACTGAAGAAATTAAGGGAAGATGAATTCTAGGAAAAAAAACCTTAAATCTGACCATGGTAGTTTTATGTAAATCACACCTGTAAGGCTGGAACAACTGAGGGAAAACTTTTCTAAAACTTATAAATAGAAGAGACATCATCAAGATTGCTGACTAGAGGTATTCAGCACTTGCCTACTCCACAAAGAAAGACCAAAACAAAAAAATAGTTAAGCACAAATTAAATAAAGTGTCTAGAGGAAAACACTGAAATTCAGCAGAGAAGTGATGAAAACCCACAGAGGCATACACTCAGGATGGCAGCATACAGACAGAAGGGAAGGCCACAACTGAGACTGACTTAGAGCCGAGAGAGTCCCCACTGTGGGGAAAAGGTAAGTGGGAGGTCTCCAGCAGTCCACATTGTTACCTTAGATGCCTGCAATCCTAGCTACAGAAGAGCTCCACAGCCCTTGCAGGTATTGAACTTTGTATAGAAATCTGCCTAAAGACCACACACTGCATCATTCCAGAACGGGGATCCACACTGGGTCCCTTCACCCACCCACACAGGCTGCTACATCACATCATCATTTTGAGAGGAGAGTCATCCCTAGACTACATCCTGCCCTGGGACCCAGTAGTTCCGACATCTTCACATCCCTGGGATGTGAACATTCAGTGGGAGCCAACATCCCATTGCATTCACTCAGAGGGCTGCAACATTACAACACCATCTGGACCCAGCTATACAGATATGACCCTACCACATGAACCCATGCAGTGCCCTACACCCTGAGGCACAGGCAGTCTAGCACAGCAAGGAGGCTTAGTACAAACAAAGCCAACACAATCACGACACAGAACCAGAGAGCTGCCCTCCCAGGAACTGCTCTCATTACCACCAGCAACCATACCCTTCTGGAGATGAAAGTGCCGTGCACTTGTGTGTGCCCCCTGGCATCTCAAAGACTGGTATGCCTGGGGTCCGCCACCACTGTTGCTGATGACACTGGCTTCTCCAGCAGTGGAGCTGTCATGTGTTTGCATGCACTTCCCTGGGCCCCAAAGACCAGCTTGCCCAAGACCTGCCCTCAGTAAATCTGTGCCACAGACTTTACAAACAACTGCAGCTAGGCCACTGAGGCACTCACAGACACCACCGATGTTGATAACAGCCAAATTAATCAAATGGAAACTATACTATTGTGCCCACCTAGAACCAAAGCCAAAAGAATCCTACACAGCTGACCCTGTAAGACACATCTACAGGAAAAAGTCTTTTCCTATGAAGGTCACTCCATAAAATTCAAAACAACCATTCTAGCCGACATGTAGGTATTAATGTAAGGAAATAAAAGCAAAAAAGCAAGGAAATGTGATACTTTCAAAGAAATATAATAATTCTCTAGTAACATATCCCAAAAATATAAATGGAATTAAAAAATGATGATCTGAAGGAAACTCAGCAAAACACAATGGAACAGTTAGACAACTCAACAAAATCAGGAAAATAATTAATAATATAAATGAGAAATTCAACAAAGAGAAAGATGCCATAAAAAGGAGCCAAACAGAACTCTTGGAAGTGAAAAGTTCAACGAAATAAAAATAAAAAGTATAATTTAGAGCTTCAACAATAGACTAGATCAAGAAGAAGAAAGAATTTATGAACCTTAAGACACATCTTTTGAAATAACCAAGTCAGACAATAACAAAAAAGAATAAAAAAGAATTACAAAGTCTATAAGATAAATGTGGCACCATTAAATGAATAAATTTTCAAATTTTGAGGGCTTCAGAAGCAAAAGAGATGGCAAAATGCATTTAAAAAAAACATTGAATAAAATAACATAAAAATTTCCCAAATCTTGGAAAGGATATGGGCATCTAGATGTAGGAAGCTCAAGATCTTCAAATACATACAACCCAGAAAGGGCCTCTCAGAGGCACATTATAGTCAAACTGTCAAAAGCGAAGGAAAGAATTCTAAAAATAGCAAGAGAAAACTGCCTAGTCACATATAAGGAAATCCCCATCAGAATAAAGGAAGATTTCCCAGCAGAAACCTTCCAGGCCATGTGAGAATGAGATGATATATTCTAAGCACTAAAGAAAAAAATATTGTTGACCAAGAATACAATACCTAGCCAAGCTATTTTTTTCAGAAATGAAGGAGAAATAAAGTCTTTCCCAGACATGCAAAAGCAGTGGAAATTCATCACAACTAAACAAGCCCTTCAAGAAATAATTGAGGCAGTTCTATATCTGAAAGTAAAAAGACAATATCTACCATCATGAAAACATGTGAACGTATAAACTCACCAGTAGAACAGATACACAAATGAGAAACTGAAATAAATCAAACACTGTGAAAGGAAAGGAATCAAACATTTTCATTACCAAAAAGTAAACAAACCACCAACCTTCCAAGATAAACAATAAGAGAGGATGCATGAGCACTGTAGCACCCAACTATATAAAGTAAATATTGTTAGAACTAAAGGGGGAGATATACCACAATACTATAATAGTTGGGGACTTCAACACCCCATGCTTAGCACTGGACACACCATGTAGACCGAAGTTTAAAAAAGAAACATCAGACTTAAATGGCACCATATACCAAATGGATCTAACAGACATTTATAGAACATTTCACTGAGTAGCTGAAAAATATATATTTTTCTCATCAGCATATGGAATGTTCTCTAAGACAGACCATATGTTAGGACACAAAACAAATCCCAATGAATTCTTAAAAATTAAAATTATATCAAGTATCATCTCAGAACACATTGGAATAAAACTAGAAATCAGTAATAAGAGGAACTTTAGAAACTATACAAATACCTAAATATTAGACATGTTTCTGAAAGATCAAGGGGTCAATGAAGAATGAAATAAAAACATTTTTTGAAACCAATGAAAATTGAAACAAAACATACCTAAGGGATATAGCAAAAGTATTACCAAGAGGGAAGATTATAGCAAAAAATGCCTACATCAATAAAGCAGAAAAATTTCAAATAAATAACCTATCATGCCCCTCAAGAAATTTAAAAAAGCAAGAACAAATTAAACCCAAAAAGAGTAGAAGGAAAGAAATAATAAAGATAATAGCAGAACCGAACAAAATAGAGACTAAAAGAGATATAAAATAACCAAAATGAAAATTTGGTTTCTGAAAAGTAAACAAAATCAACAGTGATTAACTAAACAAACTGAGAAAAACGGAGAATATCCAACTAAATAAAATTAGAAACAAAGAAGAGACATTGCCACTCACATTGCAGAAATACAAAAGACCAGTAGAAACTATTATGAACAACTATGTGCCAATAAATTAGAAAACCTAGAGGAAATTGATAAATTCCTTGACACATACAGCCTACCAAGATTGAGCCATGAAGAAATAGAACATGTGAATAGACCAATAACAAATAGTGAGATTGACACAATAATACAAAGTTTCTTAACAAAGAAAAATTGAAGACCAGATGGCTTCACTGCTAAATTCTACCAAACATTTAAAGGAAAACTAATACCAATTCTTCTTAAACAATTCAAACATGTTGAAGAGTGGAGACTTCTTCCTAACTCATTCTACAATGCCAGAATTACCCTGATACCAAAACCAGACAGCAACACAACAAAGAAAGAAAACTAAAGTCCAATATCCCTGATAGACGTAGATGCAAAAGTTTTCAGCGAAATACTAGCAAACAGAATCCAACAGCATATCGAAGAGATCATACATCATTATCAAATGGTATTTATCCCAGGAATGTACTAATGATTCAGCATATGTAAATCCATAAACATGATACATAATGTAATAGAATGGACAAAAAATATGATCATCTCAATAGATACAGAAAAAGCATCTGATAAAATTCAACATCTCTTCATGATAAAAATTCTCAAGAAATTCAATGTAGAAGAAATGTGCCTCAATACGATAAAGGCAGTATATGACAAATGCACAGTTAACATCATATTGAATGAGGATAAGCTGAAAGCTTTTCCTCTAAAACTGGAATAAGACAAAGCTGCACGTTTTCATCACTCTTATTCAGAATAGTACTCTAAGTCCCCGCAAGACCAATTAGGCAAGAGAAAGAAACAAAGGGCATCCAAATTGAAAAAGAGGAAGTCAAATTGTCCCTCTGCAGATTACATGATCTCATATCTAGGAAAGCTAAAAGCTGCATAAAAAACACTTAGAACTTATAAATAAATCAAGTAAAATTTCAGGATACAAAATCAACATAAAATATCAGTAATGTTCCTGTACACTAGCAGTGAATTAGCTGAAAAAAAAAACAAAGAGAAAGCAACCTTATTTATAATAGCCACAAAAAAATACCTAGGTATAAATTTAATCAAGGAGGTGAAAGATCGCTGCAATGACTACTACAAAATAGTGATGAAAGACACTGAAGAAGACAACATAAGAAAAAAATGAAGACTTTTCATGTTCATTGATTGGAAGAACTAATATTATTAAAATGACCATACTCCCCAAAAAGATTTACAGATTCAATTCAATTTCTACCAAAGTACCAATGACATTCTTCACAGAAATAGGAAAAACAACCCCAAAATCTGTATGGAACCCCAAAATACCACAAACAGCTAAAGCAATTCTGATCAAAGAGAACAAAGATGAAGGTATAACACCACCTGACTTCAAAATATACTACACAGCTCTAGTAACCAAAACAGCATAGTACTGGCTTAAAAAAAGACACATAGACCAATGAAATGGAGAATATAGAATGCAGGAATAGATCTACATATTTAGAGCCAACTAAAAGTGACAAGATCATACATTGAATAAAGGACACCTTCTTCAAGTAACGTTGCTGAGAAAATGGGTTATCCATAAAAAGAAGAATGAAAATAGACCCTTATCTCTCAACATATGAAAAAACAGCTCAAAATGGATTAAATATTTAAATATATTTTCTGGAACTATAAAATACTAGAAGAAAACATGGGGGAAAAGTTCCATGACATTAGTCTGGGCAAATGTTTTATGGGTAAGGTTTCAAAAACACAGGCAATAAATGCAAAAATACATAAAGGAGATTCTATCAAACTAAAAATGTTATGCACAGCAAAGAAAACAATCAACAGAATGAAAAGACAACCTCTTAAATAGTGAAAATATTTGCAAATATCCATTTACAAGTGATTAATTTCCAGAACATATAGGGAACTCAAATAACTTATCAAAAAAAAAAAATCCAAATCACCCAATTTAAAATGGCCAAAGGATCTGACTAGGCAATTCTCAAAAGAAGGCATACAAATAGCCAACAAGCATATAAAAATTATCATCATCACTAATTATAAGGAAAACTCAAATCAAAACCACAATGAGATATCATCTTAACATAGTTAGAATGATTATTTTCAAAAAGACAAAAAATAAAGGCTGGCGAAACGTGGAGAAAAAGGAATTCTTATAAAACTGGTAGTGGGAATATGAATTAGAACAGCCATCATGGAAAACAGTTTAAGGGTTCCTGAGAAAACTAAAAATAGAAATGCCATGTGATCTAGTAATTCCACAACTTGGTATTTATCCAAAAAAAGGAAAACAGTATATTGAAGAGATATCTGTACCCTCATGTTTATTGCAGTAGTATTCATAACAGCCAAGATATACAATCAACTTAAGTGTCCATCCACAGATAAATGGATAAGGAAAGTGCGGTACATATATATAAACAATGGGATACTATTCAGCCATAAAAAAGGAATGAAACCCTGTCATCACCACAATATGGGTGAGCCTGGAGGACATATGTTAAGTGAGTTAAGTCAGGCACACAAAGATATATACTGTATGTTCTCACTCATATGTGGGAGCTAAAAGAGTTGAGCTTATGGTAGAAAAGAACAGAAGTGTGGTTATTAGAGGCTGAGAAATGTAGCTAGGATGGGAGGTTAGGGAGAGGTTGGTAAACAGATATAAAATTACAGCTATACAAGAGATGTAAGTTCTAGTGTTCTATATCAATATAGAGTGATTGTAGTTAACAATGATTCATTGTGTACTTTTAACTCTCTAGAAGACAGTATTTTGAATGTTCCCACAAAGAAATGGTAAATGTTTGAGATTATAGATATGCTAATTACATTGATCTGATCATTTCATACTGTATGGATGCATTGAAATAACATCCTTGTACCTCATAAATATGTACAATCATTAAATGTCAATTAAGAAATTAAAAAGTTATGTACTGAGTCATATGCTACATTGCTACTCCATTAAAATTTTGCCCATGGTGACATAACAAATCAGAAGGAAACCTAGAATTTGAAAAAAAATCAGATCTTCTCTTGCCAAATCTAGTGTTCACATCACTCCACAATACTACCTCCATTTATTGGAATTATTTTCTGCAAAATTACAATGAACATTCTTCTAAAAAACAGAAAAGCCATATTAGAATCAAACTTCAGTTGCATAATAAAGCATATTTTCATTTATTGGATTTACTTCTAAAATAGTTGATCACCAAGCAAAGTGCCATTGTAAAGGATTGCCAATTATCAAATAATAAATTAGTTAGGCAATAATTTTCTAATTATCATATTTCCTTTCCTGAATCTTAACCATCATTTACTCAGCATGTGCAAAGTTCAAGAAGACAAGCACATATCTGAAATATCATTTTCTAGATTACAATTGAAAAATATATTAATTCCTTATGACTGTGAGGTATCTCACTGTCTTGTGGGCAATCTATTCTGAATATTGATTGGAAATACTCTTATTTGTCTCTATTGAATAATACAATTAAAACACTCTGATTTGTAATATTTAACTATTAGCACACCCTCTTGAATATGTTACTTAGGCATTTACTGAAGTTGTTCCTTAGATCATTAAATCTGATAGCATTCTTTGTGCTGGGTGTGTGTGGGGGGGGACTTATTTCCAAGATCAAAAAATTAGCAAACTCTGCTAATTTTTGAATTCAAACACTTTTGAAGAATCAATATGAACATAAGAATACTGAAAGTTTTTAAGAGTCCTGTAGTAAAGAGATTTATATAAACCACCATTTACCAATTTAGTGTGGCTACAATTTTTCATAACAAATATAAATGTGGTTAATACACGTTTCAGTAAAACAATTCAGGAAATACAGATATACAGAACATGAATAGAAGAGGCGAATTATAAAATAAGAGGCAAGGTTTATAAACGGAGAAAGGTGGACATATATTCATATGGGATTGTTGGGTTGTATGAAGAGATGTCTGCACTCTCATGTTCATTGCAGTATTATTCACAAGCCAAGACACAGAAACAGTCTAAGAGTCTGTCAAAAAATTAATGGATACAGAAAATGTGTTGTGAAAATCATTTTCCTGTGGACCATCATTTGCATTTTAGGTGATCGGAACAATGGTTACTTTGAAGTTACGCCTTTTGAGCTCTGAAGCTAAATAATGCCCATGGAAGGAACAAAGTGAAATATGAAAAGCTTGTTTCAAGATTTCTTAGTTGGAATTTGGGAAGGATGGGAAATAAAACAAAGAGGATGTCAATGGAATATTGATTCTGACATAATTAACAGATGCAAATTAAACCAAAGGGGTTTCTGAGGAGTAGACAAGTTAAGGTAAGAGTTGCCCATAATGGGTCTTGAATGGTGTCTCATGAAAGCTGTGTGTGTGTTCTCGTGTGTGTACGTATATACATATATGTGTATATATACACACATACGTATACTTGTGTGTGTGTGTGTGTGTATACACACACACATACTCTTCATCAACATCCTGACAGGAAGCCTCTTCATCAACATCCTGAAAGATGGCCAAATTACTACCATGTAAGGCAGCCAAGCACATTACAAACCCTTTAGGTCAGCATTGAAGCCCTTCATAATATGACCAAATGTATCTATTCACATCACAGCACTACTCTCAAGCCCTTATTCTCTTAACCTTGCTTATGTAAAATATAAGGCATACTTTTTGAAATCAGCCCAGATCTAACAGATCTCTCTTATTCTTAGTGATCTACCAGATATTTTGGTATTTGAATTATTTAAATTATTTCACTATAATTATTTATATGTTAATTATTTTTCTATAAATCTCACATACAATCCTCTGCTAATTTATAAAAAATGTAGAAATAGAGTTAAAAAAATAATATTGCTGCCTATCACTGTAACACAAGGCTAAGTGAAAAACAAATACTCATGTACACTGTCCAAGCGAACCACATAAATATGTTTAGAGGATAGACTATCTAAATCATTTACATAAGGATAACATCAAGCATTTTTTTAAAATAACGTCACAAGATTTTTTTTTTAATGCACTGCTCAAGAAGAATCTTGGAAGGTAAAAAATTCTACCTATTACAGAAATTTAACTCAAAGGAGGCATGATCACTTGAAATGGAAAATACTGCTCTTTGACATCCTAAAACTACCCAGATGGTATGAAAAATAATGTAGGAGATATGTTTACATTCTTGCTTGCTTGCTTGCTAACTAAAATGTGAAAATTATTTTAATGTTCTATCCTTTTTCTCTGCCTCCACCTAGTCCAACACCAACATATTATATTCCTTACTAGTTATTTTTATTTTGGTTAGAATTTGGATAGATTTTAGTTGAAAATCTCATATTCAATCTTGTCTTTGTATTTTGATTCTGACCTTTTATTTAAGTGACAAATGCAGCCAAGACTGTTGTGTAGTTGGACCAGTTTTGAAAGGATGGCAAAATTCTTCAGGTCCTAGCTGCCTAGAATCTAGAATCTAGAATCACAAATAATCTTTTATGGGCTTTAGAAAATAAAAGTTTATTCAGAATAATTATTTCTTTGAGAAAAGTTACATAAAACTATGATCTGCTGTTTGTCCCTCTGAGATAAATTTTGTGTAATGGTTAAAATATAAGGACCATCATCAAAAGCTGTCTAGGCTTATATCTCAACCATTATAACTTGGACAAAGTATTTAACTTCCCTGAGCCTCCAAAAGCCTAGGGCTTGGGAGCTACGAAAATGAGATTTTCCCCCAGAATTTAATTCCTAATATTTTTTTTTTAAGTTTAGATTTTTTAAGTTTAAAACAAGAGTAGAAAAAAATTTTTTGAGCTTTGATGTATGCAACTTTAAACATCTGTCTACTCAAACTTATTTAAGATTCCAGGGCACTTTTTATAATTCTGAGCACAGTCAAACACTCTGAATAATTGTTTCCCTCCCACTGAACTCCCTTTAGAATGTCAGTTGAAAGAGATATTTCTGTGTAAGCCATTACAGTTATTGTTCCTATTAGGCAATTGATCCATTAACTTTCAAAGGTGATGCATTTCAATACTGGATAAAATATTTGCTTTTGTGTTATCTCATTAAGAGATCTCTGGAGCCTTCTGACTGATATAATCTACATGAATACTGATTTAGTAATTGCGAGTGCTACTAAGACTTAACTGGGAAAAAATAGAAAACATACTATTTTAATTATAAATATGTTCATAATCCTTCAGAGTTTACAAAATTTTCTCAAATTCAATCTTTAATCTTGAAATAGGAGAGGTATCAATATCCTCATTTTGTAGATGAAAAATGTAAGCTTGAGAAAATAAAAGAATTACAGAAATGTATACAAATAGAAGGTGGTAAAAACAAGATTTGTGTATTGTTCTAAATTTCCTAAACTTAATGCCATTTAATGATTTTTAAATTAAGTTTTATTTTGCGGTAATGTCATAATTTTAAGTCAGGGTTATTTGCAAATACATAAATGCTACAAAAAGAATTAATGTAACAGTGAAGAAGACTCTTACACAATTTATTTATTTGTCTTTTTGTTTTTAAATAAACAGGTTAGGATGAGTGAACACTTTGAATTTGCTATCTAAGTTGGGCAGTGGGCCCAGCATTTCTAGACAGGAGTTGTACTTTTCTTTGAGTAAAAATACCTGTCTCTCCCCTGGACTTACATATTTGAATTCATCATATAAAGCATAAAAAATGCACCCATCCATGCATGAATGAGTGAACAAACAAATGTATGAGTAAATGAATAAACAAAAGTCCAGAAATGCAGAAGCCTATTCTGCTCCTAAAATGGAAAATGTATTAGCCATCCCCATTTGTCATCTCTTCCTCTCAGCCTGCCACCCATTCCACAAATCCCAATCACATAGTGTATAGAGCTTCCTCACAAGAGTTTTGTTCTTGACTTTGTGAGCTTAGTTTAATAACCCAGACTTTAGAGAATCAGTATCACTAGTCTGTTGTTGTACTCATTCCCTTGGCATATGTGATATTTTAGTGCAAAAGAAGTCATTTCTGTGCCAATTATATTTGTAGCTATTAGTAAATTGGACTATACTTCAGGGAATTTAGAGAAAAGGGCACTTAATTAAGAATTTGGGACTATCCAATCCATAGTTCTTGAATAAGCTCTTGGCAAGGTGCTTGATTGTGTTGCCCTGGGAGGCTGTATGATATTTCCTCATTAAGTAAATGTATTTTTCACAAGATTCTTGGTTACTTTTTATTAGATAAAAAGAATGGCAAGCAGTGCTTTCCATTTTCATCTCCTAGATCAATAATGTAAGTTTCTTTATCATGAATGTCAATACAAAATAAAAATATTTAATGTTGTTCAATATTATAGGTAGTACTAGCTATTCAGGTGATAATAACAGAACCAGCTTGAAAAATGGTATATAGGATCTTGTTTCTACTTCAAATGCCGATTTCTTGAAATCGCATTATTTCAAACATAAACCACCACCCTTTTCCCATCATATAGAAGTTACTCTTTTGCTAAAACATGTGAGTGGTTCAGTGGGCAAGCCCTGGAACCTAAGCATCTGAGTGTACCTCTTGGCTTCACCACTTGGAGAAATCATAAACCTTTGACAAGTTACTTAAACTTTATTAGCTTCAGTTTTCTTATTTTGTAAATTGTGATTATAAGAGTGCTATGATTTGAATGTGTCCCCCCAATTTTATATGTCGGAAACTGAATTGCTAATGTAACTACATTAAAAGGTGGAACCTTTAAGAGGTGACTGGATCATGAGCGCATTAATGCTGTTTCATGAGAGTGAGTTTTTATGAGAGTTGGTTGTTATAAAAGTGAACTCAGCTCACTCTTGTGCTCTCTATCTCATGAGCTCACTTCTGCCTTCTGCCATTGAATCACCCTCATCAAATGCTGCTGCCATGCTCTTGGACTTTCCAGTTTTCAGAACAGTGAAAAATAAATTTCTTTTCTTTATACATTTTCTAGCGTCAGGTATTCCGTTATTGCAACAGAAAACGGATTAGGACAAAGAATAATGCCTACTTTTGAATAAGGTGTGAAGGGACAAATGAGCAAATGCATGCAAATTGCCATGATGACTAGTATATGGTAATTACCAAATGTTAGCTTTTATTGATATTAATATAGGCCCCGCTAATACCAACGCATTAAGATATGCACTAAAATAGGTGCTCATGAAACAATATTAAAATTACATAATTATCAGTGAATCTTGGTTTTTCATTTCTATCAAACTGCCCCCCTTACAGTATAAATATTTTTCATCAAGTAAACATACAATACAAGCCTGAGCTGAGAAATTTTTTGAAAATATAGCACTGCATTCCTTCCTCAAACCATAACATATAGACAGTTAAGATTAGAGATGTTTAGGAATTTCTAACTCTTCATAAGTAGTCCAAATGTATGTTGATTAAGTAACCTACAGGGAAAAATACAATTTTAATAAAGTATAATACATTATCTGACTGTGAAGTAGAGGATGCTGTAGGAGCATAAATATAAGAGTACTACATTCAGTGTGGGGTGCCTGGGCTAGTGGCGTTTTAGGAGAGCTTTATTTTAAAAAGTAAAATTTAAGTTAGAACCTACTAAATACTATGTAGAAAAGAGCTAAAAGGGAAGGGTAAGGTGGAGATAGAACTGGCAGGTAGGAACAGTTTGATATCTCAGAGTGAATGAAGTGTATATAAAGGCTTATAGGTAACAGCATATGGAATCCCTGCAGAACTCAGTGAATTTCAATCTTGCAGAATTGAAAAGATGAAAGTGGGGCAATATGAGAGTTAAAATGAAAAAACAGAAAGAAATGGGCTCAAAGTACATATGTTCAAGAGTCTAGAAACTGTCCTAAGGACAATAATCTAATTTGCATTTTATATAGAAAGAACACTGAAGATGTGCAAACAGAAATGAGTTACACATTAGAGTCAGTGAGATCAGTTAAGAGGTAGAAGCAATAATTTAGAAAAGAAATAATAATGGGATGAATGAGTAATAGGTGATGGTAAGCATGAAAAAAATAGACGTGATTAATATTTGAAGGATAGAAAGCTAGGATGTTGCTATCCTCTCTGTGATTCTGTCTCTATAATATCAGAAGCAGAATAGTTCCAAGGAACAAGGTTCAGGATGAGGCCATGGGAGTAAATGGCTGCATTGGAATGGAAAAAAAATAATCATTTTAGATGAGAATGTTAAGGAATTGTAGAACAAGATATTGATGACACAGAAGTCACCCAGGATAGAACAAGAGCCTAATAAGAAGAGAAAGATTACCAGTCAGATGTGTGTTTTTTTTTTAAATAAATGTAGAAAGAATGACTAAAATGTTGGTGGTTGGGAATAGAGAAGGGAAAGTTTTAATCATGAGTCTCAAAGGCACGTAGAATTGTATACATGTATAGAGGATCACGTATGATTGAGAGAGTATGAAACAAAGAAGATACTTCATGTATCTTTTCAATCTGGGGGATGAAAGGAATAGAACAAGCCAGCTCCACTTGAGTAGGATTCTAATTTGCTCTTATGAGCCCCTGGTTTGCTCTGTAACACCCATTCCTCCACACTACCCCAACTCATGTGGACAGACTCATTCTTACAACTCTTCTCACCTCTCCTCTTATAGAAGACTGAACTTGGAGGGAGTGAAAAAGCTGAATGGGAGTTTGTTACCCGGCAAAATGTGGCTCCAAATGTCCCAGCGGGGAGTTAAAGAGGATCATCCTCTTTAACAAAGAAGATACTTAATGTATCTTTTCAATTTGGGGGAGGAAAGGATCTTTTTCTCTAGGCCCAAACTCTCTTCCAAGATCCTGGCTGTATACTGAGCTATATAGTCAACATTTCCACTTGGATGCTTTTTAGTACCCAAATACAACTTATCCAAAACCTGAAGTAATTACCCATTCTTTATCTTGCTACTTATAGGGTTTCCAATTCAATAAATGTCAGTGTATTCACCAACTTGCTCGAGACAGAAACCTGATAATAAGGCATGATTTACCTTTTCTTGCCTCCTCATGCATAATCAATCATTTGTCAATACTGGCTCCTAAGTGTATTTTTAATCTCCATTTCTTTCTATCCTCGTATTGCAACTGGTCTCTCAGTATCAACTCCTGCTTTCTGCAATTCATACCTCTTGTGGCATCAAATAATCTTTTAAAAAGGTGAATATGATCACAGTAGCTTGAGGGTACATTGTAAAAGTCTTCTCCTGCCATTAAGACACATAGTCTGTTTTTCCATCCTTTGACTTTGGATTGCTCATGTGATTTATTTGACCAATCAGACACTGGCAGGCATAACAATAGCCAGGCCTTGAAAAACTCTTACACAACTGGTTTTTTGCTTCTTACAGCTCTTGTAACACTTCCATCACATGGGAGAAAGCTCATGTTAGTCTGCTAGAAAGTGGAGGAACATGTGAAGTAGAGACAAGCCATTCCAGTACAGACCTTCTAGACCAATTAGCCTCCAGTTAATCTAGCAACTAACTAAAAAGATTCATGAGTAAGACCATCTGAGGCCTGGAAAAGCACTGCTATGCTGAGACAGAGAAAATTTGTCATTCCATTGAGTTGTGAGCTAATTAGTTCTGGGCTAATTGTTACAAACAGCTAAGTGGTGGAATGGTCTGTTTCTCATTAAAAGATGTAAGTTTCTGGATTAAATTGCCCATTACCCTTAAAATATATTGCAGACATGTGGAAGGAAAGAAGAGAAGGTAGGGTTGAAGAAGTACCCAAAAAAATAATGGCTGAAAAATTCCCAAATTTTGCAATAGACATAGACCTACAGGTTCAAGAAGCTGAACAAATCCTAAATATAATATAAATTAAATGTATCTATATCAAAATATATTTTAGCTAAACTGCTGAAATTAAAAAAAATTCTTGAAAGCAGTGAGAAAGAAATGATATGTTACCCATAGGGGAAAATATTTTAATGACAGCGGATTTCTCATTAGGAAACATAAAGGTGAAAATAAAGCAACATAACATTTTAAAAATGTTAAAAAATAACTGCCAACCCAGAATACCATGTCCAGTGAAAATATCCTCCAAGAATGAAAAGTCAAAACATTCTAAAAAGAAAGTAAATTCAAAGAATTCTCCTTTTTACTCTAAAAAACATGGCTAAAGAAAGTTTGCTAAACAGAAAATAATCAATAAATGAAGAAATTTTGGAACATCAGAGAAAAAGAAAAATTATGGTAAGAAAAAATGTGGGTAAATACAATAGACTTTCTTCTCTTGAATCTTCTAAATTCTCTTTAAGAGTTAAAGCAAAAAATCCAACACTTTTTTTTATATGGGTCTAAATGTATGGAGAAAAATAATTAAGACAAGTGTATTAGAAACTTGGGAGTGTAAAAAGACAGAAGGAGGTAAGGTTTTTGTACTTCATTTAAACTGGTAAAATTATAACATCATTGGATTGTAATGTATATATAACTGAATAGCTACAGAAACTACTAAGAAAGCTATGCAAAGCAATGCACAAAAAAATACTTTTGATAAATCAAATTGGAATTCTGATACATGCTCATGTAAAGCAAAAAAGCCAAGAAAGTTAAAATTGAAAACAACAAATTAAAAGAAAAAATAAAATTGCAGATTTAATTCCTAAAATGTAAATTATTACATTAAATGTAAATATCTAAACCCACCAACTAAAAGACAGAGCTTAGCAGAGTGAATTAAAAATTATTACCCAACTATATATCAATATTAAGAAGCTCACTTCAAATATAAATATAATGATATGGGCAGATTGAAAATAAAATAAAGAAATACACATCATTTTAACATTAATAAAGATAAAGCAAGAGCGATTATATAAACACCAGACAAATTAGATTTTAAAGCAAAGAAAATTATCAGAAACAGAAAGGAATATTATGTAATGATAAAGGGATTAATAAACCAAGAAGACACTGCAATTCTATATATGTATGTACCACCCAAAAAAGAGTAGCAAAATATGTAAAGCAAAATAAAATAAAACTAAAAATAAATAAAATGTATTAGCTGTATATGTTGGGCATATATACCCAAAATATAGTTGGAGACTTAGATACATTTTTCTAAGCATGTGATAGAATGATTAGGCAGAAAACTAACAAAGATACAGAGGAAACTCAAAAAACATCAACCAACAAGATTTACCCTTTTAGACCCCTCATCTCAACAGCAGAATACACATTCTTTTTAAGAGCTCAGGAAACATATGTCAAATTAGACTATATATTGTGCCATTAAACAAAACTCACCAAAAGATAAGAATGGATAACAAATAAGCACATGAAAAGATATACACAACATATTAGACATCTGGAAGAAGCAAATTACAAATACAGTAAGTCACTTCTACATACCTATTAGAATGGCTAAAGTGAAACACATAGTTGCAATCACAAATACTGAAGAAGGAGTGGAAAAACTGGATCACTTTTACATTGTTGAAAAAAAGGTAAAAATGGTACAGCCACTCTAGAAAGTAATTTGACAGTCTTAAAAACAAATCTCTGTTTCTCCCTTTCTCTCTCTTTTTACTATAAAACCCAGAAATTGTACTCCTGGGCATTTTTTTCCTAGAAAAATACGCACATGTTCGCATGAAAATATGTCCACAATGTTTGTAGAAATTTTATCCATAATAGCCTCCAAATGGAAAGAACCCAGATATCCTTCAATAGATAGGCAGTTAAACAAACTGTGGTACATCTACACTATGGAGCACTATTTGTAAAATAATAAATAAATAAATAATTGATACACATAAAAATCAACTTGGTCTAATCTGTAGACAATTATGGTAAATTTAAAGTCAGTCGCCAAAGCTGCATGCAGTGATTCCCTTCATAATGGGAACATTCTTGGAATGTTAACAGTTTTTAAATGGAGAACAGATTAGTGGTTGTCAGGAGTAATAAGGAAAGGGAGAGCTAGGAAGAAAGCAGTAGATGTGGCTAAAAGAGCAACATGAAGAATTCTTATAATGGAAATGTATCTTCACTGTATCAATGTCAATATCCTGGTTGTGATATTGTACTATAGTTATGCAAGATGTTACCATTGGGGTAAATTTAGGAAAGGTACATGGGGTTTCTGTGTTTTATTTTTTACAATTACATATAAATCTACAATTACCTCAAAACCAAAAGTTTAATTAAAAAAATTCTTAGGAAAGCTTAACTCCATCAAGTGTTCCCATTGTAGCCTTACATAACATTGAATTTCAACTTCTTAGCAGGTTACAGACCAAACTTATGTAAATTACTATTTGTATAATTATGGCCATCTACAATAGAGTGTAAGCTCTGTGAGGGTAGCAACTGTGTTTACTCTGTTTACTATTCTACTTTTAGTGCTATGCCTGATGCATAGAAGTCCCCCAACAAATATTTATTCATTGCTTATTATCACCTGCCGTCTAATCAAGCTTGTGAAGTCCTTAATTTTATTGTCTTGTTCCTCTGCTCATGCATATTTCCTTGCCCACAGGTAACAGTCAGATTGAGCAATCTGGCACAATGGAAATCGTTCTCTTTCACTGTCCAACAGACAACCTTGTTCCTGCAAGGTACTTCTTCCCACTAAGCTCCCAAATGTAGTTTCAATCTTAGCACCCTTTGCGCAAGTTGTTTTCTTTTCTAAAATGACCATAAACCTCCAGCCTATTTATACAAATCCCCTGATCCTTTAAGATTCAGCACAAATTCCACTTCATTCACAAGACAAGCTTCCATTGATTTCTTCCTCAGAGAATTCTGCTACACTATAGTGTAAATTGTCATCAAGGAGTTTCTTTCCCTGTATTCCTGGTTTACCAGCTGTCTGTTTCTTCATGATGACTGTGTGGGAGGTGTACAGATTACTCTGAAGAGAACTCACATGTGAGTGTAATGACACATCATTTCAAACAGCTAAATGTAAAGGAAGCCTTATTCCTAGCTTTTCTAGTCTGAACAAGTTTCAAGCAAGAGAAAACTTTTTGCAGCCTTTGCCAAGATAAGATATGGAAGGAGAATATGGGTGTTATTGGAGAAGGAATAGGAGAGATTTGGATAACAGCCTCTGTAAAGCTACAGACTCAGGTAATTTGTTCTTCCCTATCTGTGCAGGAAAGTGGGTAGAAGGATGCTTAATATGTTATCCGATAAATGTTCATCACACCAAGAGAATCTCCTTTGCAGCCTGGGAGTAGTTTCTGAAAAAAGGGAATGGTCCCAATTTATAATCTGGAGTTTGATACATGCATGACCTGCAGGGACTTTCAATGATGCCAAGGCTTGGAAGACATAATAGAGGAAAATAGCTACTGCTGTGTAACAAATTTCTCTACAATGTGACCATTTATAATACAATCATTTATTATTATAGTTTGTGTAGGTAAAGTACACAGGCATGGCCGGACTAGGTACCTCTAGCTCGAAGTCTCTCTTCTTCACTGACTGTTGGCTTGACGTCTTCTTCAGTTTCTTACTACATGGACCTCTCATAAGACTGCCATGCAACATGCACCTGACTTCCCCTAAAGTAAACAGTCAGAGAGGAACTGATAAAGAGAGGAAGGGAGAGAGAGAGAGACATTGAAGACTATCTTAGAAACTGCCTGTCACATAAGAGAATTATGATGAGTGGTATTGACTCCAAGATTTCTGATAAGCTCACAGAAGATGATGGACAGGAGCTGTGGCTTGGACCAGATTGCTGCTCATCCGAAGATAGCTAAGGAAAGCAAATAGAGGCTGTGGTTCTTTCATGTGAACTCCGCTGTGCCAGAAAGCTGCAGAGGCTGCCCAGATGAGTGCCCAAGAGCTATCAAATGTTCTACAAGATAGAGTCTGTTCTATTTGCTGTCAGTACCAGAGGCGATACAGGGTCATAGGAAAACACTGGCTGCCAGAAGCTGCAGAGACATGACAATGAATAAACCATATACAATTTCACATATCCCCAGGAGCAGAAGCAGACGCCCCTTCCTGTCTTGCTTGGAAAAGAAAAAAGTATGGAGAACTGGGGAGGAAGCTTAAAAAGAAAACTTATAATAGTGAACAATGACTGAAAGAATAATACTTGAATTTGATTGACTATTTCCTGAGAGGATCTGTTATTTTATTACTGAGGGTAGAATAAAATTTATTGGTTTGAATTAAATTTACCAGGTTGGTATAAAAATAATTCCCCTTCTGCTGAGCAGGAAAAAGGCATACAAATTTCAGTTATAAAAAAGTAAAATGAGTTTTTTATCTTTTAAATTAATTTAATGACTATTCAGTCATAGTGCATCACCCTTTGGCATGTAATTGCACTATGCTTAATGATTTATCTGGAGGAAGAGAGAAAGAGAGAGAGGTAAATATTCAATAGATACATATAGAGAGGTAAATATTCGATAGACATATGATTGCACTATGCTTACTGATTTACCTGGAGAGAGAGAGAAAGAGAGAGACAGAGAGAGTGAGAGAGAGGGGTAAATATTCAATAGAGATGTGTGTGTGTGTGTGTGTGTGTGTGTGTGTGATGTGTGTGTCTATGTGTGGTTACATACACACTCTATAGGTCACACTCCATATCTATTGAATATCTATTTCTCTGAAGCTTCTGGCAGTGAATGTTTTCCTAGTATGTGTGCGTACACAAATATGTCCATATGTATATATCTTTAATGTCCAAGTTAAGCTTATGGGAACAGATATTCAAAATAATTTTGCACACTCTTCTCCTCTCTATAGTATGATACATATATACATATTATGCTCTAGTAAAAGTTTGTGGTCAGAGTAGGGTAAAATTGTATTTGTTTAAAACCTAATGTGATGATATCTTGCCCCCATCATCTCTCCTTAAGGTGGGGCCATCTCTTCTTGGTAATAGTAGTCCCCCTCATCATGGGGATCAGTTTAGGCAAAAAGCTGCTGTATTTACTGGTAACTCATGCAAACTCACAAATGCTAGTAGATGACTCTGTCCCACTGTTTTCACTCTAAAAATTATTTGTTAGTTATCTATTGTTGTGTAAGCAGATTACCCCCAAACTTAGAAAAAATTGAGACAACAAATATTTATTATTGTAGTGTCTGTGGGTCAGAAATCAGGATGTAGCTTAGCTGAGTGCCTTTGGCTCAGGGTTTCTCATAAGGTTGCATTGAAGCTGTCAGTCAGGGCTACAGACTCCTATAAAGGGTCATTTACATGTAGAGGAATTGCCTTCTAGTTTCACTCATGTGGTTGCTGGTAAGCCTTAGCTTCTCGTCACAGGGCTGCCTTACAACATGGCAGCTAGATCCTCCCAGGTTAAGTGATCCCAGAGTGAGAAAGAGAGAGAGCGGGGAGAGAGAGAGAGGAAACAGAGAGTGTGTGTGTATATGTGTGTGTGTGTGTGTGTGTGTGTCTGGGTTTGTGTTCTGGAAAGCATGCCCGGAGAGAAGCTATCACATTTTTAAAACCAGCTCTCAGAGTGGCATGTATTTCATCAAATTTGCCATATTCTATTCATTAAAAGCAAGGTAATTAGTCCAGCCCACATCTAAGAAGAGAGAATTACATAAGGACATGAATATCAGGCTGCAGGGATCATTGGCAACCGGTAAGTTAGAAAAATTTAATGATAAAAACTTGGATTTACTCTGGTCACAAACACACAACTGGGAGAAAGAATCATCTGATACCATAACCAACTAAACCTGAGTCATTTCCTATGTCGCTTCCTTTGTATTCAACTCAAATTTCTTCTGTCTCCCCCTCTAAGGAAGAGCTTCTTATATTACATGTTGTGTCACCCCTACAACGTTCACATGTGTGTGTTTTTTCTCATTGTAATTGCATTAATAAAAGCAACAATGACAAATACTTACATAATCCTTCTACACACCATGTACCATTCTAAGCATTTTACACTCTCATCTAAACTTCACATGAGAGAGGTAATGTTTACATACACATTTTACAAATGAAGAAAGTGAGGCACAGAATGTTAAAGGTCTTATTCAACGTCATAGAATTAGTAAGTTTTGGAGCTTGTTTCAGGACCCAAGAAGACTCTTCTAAACCACTGTATTCTTCCATGGCAGAAAGGGAACCTGCATCTGAAGCAACCTGAAAAGGAAACAGCAGTTTGGTCCCAGCTGGACTTTCTATTCTGGTTGGTTAAATTTAAACAGTGTTTGTGGCTCACTCTTCTTCTTTGACCACAAGAATAAAATCATTCAACAATCTTCTCATCATTTCTCCCATACTTTAATTCTTCTTCCTAGGGTGACCATCTGCGATTTTGTCTGTCTAGCATCCGTTCCCCTTTCTTCGACTACCATGACCCAATTTTCCTGCTTTCTGTCCCTGTGGTTCGGTGGAGTTGGTGGCAGCCAGCCTTCAAGAATGCGGGTGTTCACATTAGGCAGAGCCAGGCTGATATTCCACACTCTTGGGCAGAGCGATTTATTCAAGGTTGGAAAAGTGACATAAGCCACCTGACATCATTTTGGGAATTTGTGGCAACTAATGTGGAAGAACTACTTCTACCTCCTACAGAGCATAAAGGGGAGCCTAGATCTGCCGATCCACTGTGTATGGAGAAGCTGCCTGAGAATAAACTGAGAAAGAAAAAAAAGAGAGAGTGAAATACAGAGTCCCAAATTATTTGAGGACAAGATAAGGGCTTGATGGGAAACTTCACCTCTAAAGCCATCACATTCTCCTTTACGCCTAAGCTTTTTGGTTAATTTTTGTATCTGGCAATCACAAGTCCTAGAAAATAAATTTACTTAAATTTTTTTCCTAAGTCCAACAATGTAATAGATTCCATTTCCACTAGCATAAAATGCCGAATGCTTCCAGCATTTATAATCATGTTATTATAACTATGGCCCGTCTAACTAAATATATACTAATTATTCAACAAGACAAGCATTTTTCTTCCACAAATCCATTTTTCTTCTCACTAATACTCTTACCAGTCTCTCATCTGTTACACATGCTTTGCTAAATGTCTTATCTCCCTTTACGAAGTCCATCTCTAATTTTTCCCAGATTTTCTCTCTTGATCTCTATCCTCATCAAATTAGTTAATTAATTTTAAAAATAAGGTAAGGAAATCAATCCAGCCTGATTTCTTTGTTCTTATCCCAAAGCACGTACTCCATGCAGAGTAACAGTAACTGCAAGTAACTTTTTGAAAAAATGTATGAACTCCACTTACTGGAACTGATTACTTCTATGTCTGAAATAGTATAGAAGTAATTGGAGAAAATATTCTCACACAGAAGACATTCCCAGGCTTAACATTCAGGCTCAGTGAATGAGTGTTCTGAGATCTTGATTCAATCGCTCCCGTTGCCACCCCTGATGATGAAAGTCCCTCTGTGTCTGTTAGGTTCCTGCTTCAGTCGGCAAAGTTCTTGCCTGCAGGTGAGAATTAACTTCTAGGGAAATCATGTTTCTGGGAATCTAGTGAGCCATGTGGAAGTCATGGGCTGAGCACAGGAGAGCCATGTGAATCTAGTGAGCCATGTGGAAGTCATCAGCTGAGCACAGGAGACAAAAAGAAGAGTTGATATGCTGTTTCACTGTTGATGGCTGCAAAAGATCCTCTCTTTTTTTGTGTATTACTACATGGTTTAATCCCAGCTATGTGCTCATGGTAACTAAATACGTCCTTTTTAAATTCTGTTTTCAATGCCTTGTGTATTCATGCTTTGTAATCTGAAACATTTCTTGCAGATGTTTGCACATATCTCCTAACCATAGTTTAGAATAGAAAGTACTTTACTTTTATTTGTCTTTATTAAATAAATATTTTTTAAACTCAATTTATGCTTCTTGCCTGTTTTCCCCCAGTAAACCTTAGAAATATGTCTACTGCTTGAACTAACATGGTTGAAAATATGTATTCTTACTATATACATGTCATGATGGTCCTTATGTTGAAAACTCATACGAAAATATAGTTTATATACTCAACACTCACATTAGACAACCTGAGATACACAGTAGCAAGGAAACTCACACACCTAGTGGTGTCTTGCTATCATTGTGCAGCATGAGTCCGTTCTTGTGAATTCACACCCTAACTTCTGTTTAATACCTTGCTGGGCATCTTTCTTTAAAAAAGATATGTTAAAAATCCATAGACACTGCTTAGAAAGAATAAAGAGAAGATTGCTAATGAATATTGAAAAGTATTTCTAAGAAATTCAGAAATAGCTTTTCGATATTGAAGGAAGTATTTCATATTTCTCAATGATTAAAGCTTGAGAAGTATGAAGTGTTCAATAATTAAATATTTTTCTTTTTTATCTGAATCCTTTTTTTCTGTTTTTAACCTTATGAAAATATATCAATACTTCAGTAAAATAGAAATAGTTTGAATTCTTGGACAAAGAAATGCAGACCCCCTAATGCCATGGCATGCACCCATAGTCCCAGCTACTTGAGAGGCTGAGGCAGGAGGATCACTTGAGGTTAGGAATTGCAGGCTCTATTGTGCTATGATCATGCCTGTGAATAGTCACTGCACTCCAGCCTTGACAACAGAGTGAGATTTTGTCTCTAAAAGGATAGGAAGGAAAGAGAAAAATGAGAGAAGGAAGGAAAGAAGGAAAGAAGGAAGAAAGGAAGTAAGGAAGCAAGAAAGAAAGGAAGGAAACGGAGGGAGGTAGAAGGAAGGATCGATCCTAGATCTAGGTTTGATTGCAGCCTACCATGAATTAGCTGTATGACTTTGTGTCAAATTTCTGAAACTGTCTGAGCCTTCGTTCACTCAACTATAAATGATTGTAATAATATTTATATCTGCTCAAACATTAGCAATAAATATAGAAAATAGTAAGTGTCCAAAAAATGGTAGCTATTACAGTTCTGTATCTTTTAAAATGAATAAATTAATTTGGTTACCACATAAGAGTGTGTACTGCTTAAGAAATGTTTTCACAATTTAAAAATCATATATATATAATAGGATTTCTGCTACAGGTCTGATATGCAGAGAACATGTAACTACTTTATTTTGACTATAGCTAATGTGATCCTGCTAAACTATGTCATGGTTTGTCTGAATTGATCCAGAGAGTAGATAAAATATTCCTGGATGGGCTTTACTCTTAAACATTGGTTCTTTTATGAAACTCATGCCCTTGCTTCTGTAATTCAAAACTCCTCTGCATTTTTTTCTCCTTAGCTCTGTCAGTCTCCCTTGCTTCTTCCTTCTTGTCCACTCAACCATTAAATGCTGGCTTTCCAAGATTTGGCTGTCAGCTTATTTTCTTCTCATGATGCACTTTCTTCCAATTTCATGAACTCATTTCACTTTCTCACCTATTTACTGACCATTCCCAATTCAGTTCCTCCAACCCATTTCGCTTATCCGGACCCCAGTCCCCTAATGTCTGTACTCAAAAATCAACCTGAGTATTTTCTAGACAACTCAAATGCAGTATGTTCAATAACATAACACAGGATTCTTTCCCCCATATCCTCTTGTTCTCCGCTTCCAGTTTTCCCAGTTTGGAACATTGTATGACCATGTGCTAATAGCTCTTGTCAGAAAATTGAGAATCATTCTTGACTTGTCTCTGTCTTGCAACACCTACATCCAATCAGTTACCAAGTTGACTTCTCTCTTAATCCAATGCTGTTCTCCTGGTAAGATCTGTCATACTCTCTCACATAGGTTATTAGAAAGATTTACCATTCTCTCCAATGGTTTTAAGTAAGTATTTGTCAATGAATTTTTGAAAATGAAAGACACATGTGTCTGTGTAGGAGACAAGTAAAATAATAAAAACAAATAATTCTGCTTGTTTGCTTTTTCAGAAGAAAATGGCTCCTCAATTTTCTATCTCATGTGGAGGCAACATTTCTGCATCAGATTCAGCCTGTGGGAAAAGGAATGAGGCTTCTTCTATGATCCTTCAGGCTGGCCCTTCCTGAAGTAGCAAAGCATGTGTCATTATAAAATATGATTGTAACCCCTCTTTCAGTGCCACTGATTTTGTCGTGTGGGAAATTTTTGGCAGGTTTTGGCAATAAGGTGCCTCTCAAACAATTTTCACAGGATGAGGGTTTTACATTTGTTATGAATCTCAGGAGAGAATTAGGAGGAGACAAATAAATAATAAAAGTAAATTAACATTTTCAATTTAATTTTATTTAAAAACCTACTGCCCAGATGCAATACTAATCCAAAAGCATATGTCTCCAGTTTCATTAACACATTATTTTTAGAGTCCCTCTCAAAATTATAAGGAAAGGAAAATTCAGTCAGTAATAGCAAAGGGTTGGCTGGCCAAATTTTCTTCAGGCAGACTGGCTCTTAAATTGAATAGACAAATTTTGTGTTTTAAGACTGTGGATTGTTAATAATAGCTAATGCCTAAATGATGGCATTTCCTGCATGTTAGTCACTCTTCTAAGCACTTTACGCACATTAACTTAAACTCTATGAGATAAGTACTAGTCTTATCTTAATTTTTCAGAATATGAAATTGAGACACAGAACAGTTTAGAGACTTTACCAAGGTCAAACTGTTAGTATGTGGCATATCTAAAAATCAGAGCCAATCTGCCTAAACTGAGGCCAAACCCTTCCATATAATGCTGAACTGTTAATACCATTTCATTTTCTCTATCTTTCAGCTATTTATACACCACTTTTGCTAAAATTTGGGCTTAAATACATACTTACAAAAACACAAGTGTTTCTAGTAGCAAATTGACTTGACCTGTAGATATTACAACATAAAGTTTATGCTTTTTCATAGACTACAATTATTTTTGCAGAACTATGAAAGTTACTCAACACTATTTTTAACATGCCTTACAGATAGCTAGAATATAAAATCTATATCTATATATCTGTATCTATGTAAATTATTTTTACTTTGAGACAAATATCAAATCTATAGCATTTTTTTTCAAATCACTGTAGCGCAAAGAATTTTAATCTTTCCCAGTCTTTAAAATTCTAGCCTTAGAAATAAGGCATTATTGAATCAATGGTCTGAGCTGACAAATAGAAGAAGTATGTTTTTGTCAAGCTGAGGATTGATAACTAAGTCAGGGCTATTAGAATAGCCACATGCTTTATCCAAAAATAAATAAATTGCCTATAGGCCTCTTGAATGTTTCGAATACTAGTGAGTTTTTGAAACTCAAATGATAAATTGGTTGAAATAGAGAAATACTGTCTACAACCTTTACCAATGTTATCCATAAAGGTGAATAACTGTGAATATCTAGACTAATAATCATTTCTTATATGGAGAATTAAAATTGAATAACAATAAATTCACAATCTGTTAACTGGTTTAAATAGATGATTGAGCACTACAGCCATGGTTTGTTGACTCATCTGTAGGCAAGGTTATATGACCACTCTCAAGCAGTCTAAAGGGAAAAGAATAGGTGTTGAGCATGGCCAGCTTTCTTCTCCTGCGATAAATGCAGATAGACTAGTAGAGTAGAATATAAAAAGTGATGTACCAATGACTTGCTTGTAAGCCTTGGAGTGAGAATGTAGAAAATTCATGTATTTGCAGAGTGATCTAAAAGCAATCCTCAGTCAGGTAAGGCATGACATGACAGCAAAAAGGGGAGCATCCAGGTGCCTCAAATATTATTATTGAGGCTTTGGGAAGCAGATAATTAATAAAATTTCAAATTATTGAGGCTTTGGAAACCAGATAATTAGTACGATTTAATAATATTGAGGCAGTGGAAACCAGATAATTAATAAAAGATAATAAAAGAATTAATAAAAGATAATTAATAAAGATTAATGATTAATAAAAGATAAAATAGAAAAAAAAGTTTGTGTGTTCCATTCCTTTAGATGCCTTAATGAAATGATTGTATGAAGTTAAATAATGTTTAATAAATGCAATAATAGAGCAAATTTATTTAAAATTATTTTACAAAGATTAACGCATTATCACTGTAGATCTGACTGGTATGATTTCCAGGCCCTGACCTCAGTATACATGAGGAAAACTTGCGATCCCTACCTAAGTGACTATTTAAGTTTCAGCACTCATGAAAAGTTTGGGGATTTGATAGTAATGTGAAATATAATAAAAACCAAACCAACTTCCTAGAGCTTGAGAATGAGGCACACAGAAGCTTGAGTATAAAAAAATTCAGGGAAACAAAAACAAGCAAAACAAAACAGAATAGCACTTAGAAGCTATGAAGCCCTCCCCACATTTGCCATTGGTCATTGCGTGCTGCTTACAGTGTAAAGACAGTGAGGAAAAAGAGGCACCATAAAAAAAGAAGAGGAATTAATATAGTGGATACATAATGTATAAGAAAGAGAAGTGGTATATCATTTAGAAGTTCTCATCGCTAGTCCTTTACAGTTATTTTACTAATTTGAGTAACTTAAAAAAATACTATATCAGAAATAAAAATGGAAAATTTGAAATGATCTTAGTAGTTATTAATATTAAATAAAGTTATAAAAATAGTGTTATAGCTATGCAGGTATATTTAGGCGTCACTATAGGTTAGTTCTTCATTAATTATGCATGATATTCCTTGACAAAGTTCTACAAAGCCAGAGAAAAAAGTCAAACAATCAATATGAATATTTGAGATTCAGATAGACATGAGTTCAGGTCCTAGCTTCATCATTCTTAGCCTGAGAACTTGAGGAAGTTAATCTCTCTGTGCAACAATTTTCTAATCTGTAATTAAAATAAAGTGAGCAACAATTTTCTAATCTGTAATTAAAATTCTCATAGGTGAGAATTTTATAGAGTATGTGGTACATAGGAAAAATGTTATAGAGTATCTGGTACATCATAATTAGTAGTCATTATTTTCATTACCTTTATTTACCTTAGTCTTAGGTAGGCTTCTGCTATCTCTACCCTTTCCCCTCTTTACACCTACACACTAATAATATCATTTCCTGGTTGGAATTTGGGTCTCCACACTGCACAACTCAAGAAGTGACAGTCACATTGTCTTCTAGGACTTATGCTCCCCTGGCTGTGTATGACCCCGTGGCCTTACAAATTAGAATGTAAATATTTGCTCGGGGAATTCAGAGAAGTAACTGTCTGATTAGATAATTGTCATACTAATGAGGTTGAGAGGCACTTGATCTTATTTTCCCCACATATAATATTATTACAATTGCCCTGCTGGATATATTTGAGACTCTGTTACATTGCTCCGTTCCAGTCTGAAATTTTGCAGAAATAACGTTAGCCTATAATGGCAAATATTTAACCTTTCTCTAGTGCTCAACTTAAACCTCTAGCCCCAAGAAAGGAGCATCTCCAGAATACAATTCTCATACTATGCCCACACATGGCCTATGTTTTGGCTCATGTTATTATCAACTGACGTGTCTCTTCCATTCCCATGTGATTTTTATTCCTCCTTTACAGTCAGCTATTTAATGAACTATTTCTGAGTTTGCTTATTTTTCCCCTTTCTGATCAGTTTCTGGCAACAGTAAACATCCTTTATTATCCTCAAATAGTTTCAGTGAGTCAAACTTCGGTTTTCTCACTTTAAGAGAAACCAAAGACAAAAATCCATTTCAGGAAGACCACAAAAAATCACAATGTACACAAGTTACAGTTATTTTAAAAGTCATTGCTGTGTCAAGACTACCTCCCTGACGTGTCAGAGAAAAATATGTTCTCAATAAGCTCACAGCATTTTGTGTAACAATATGCCGTGGGTTTGTTTGGAAACCAAAAACTCATATCCTTATATTGTTCAAGGTTTCTATGACTCAGAATCCTGGTTTTTGAGCATTGCTTCCTGTGACCATGTAATTCAGGTTTGGAATCTTGGAACCCAACCAAATAATTTTTAATTAGTAGATCAGGTGCATTCTCAAAGAAGTGAAATTGAACTGAATATTATTTAGTGTCAAAACGAGGGAAGAGACTACACACTGATCTAGATAATATGCCTTTCTGGAATTACTGAACTAGATAAATTGCTTTAAAATCTATATCAAAGAAATAGCTTTATCTCTCAAAATTAGCTTTATCTTCTTAACTAGATAATACTTTCAGCACAGACTGCATTAAATACCCCCATATCATCACATGATGAGTAATTTGTATGCACTAAACGTATTCTTATAGATTGACTTTTTAAAGATTATTGGGTAGTTAAATCATAAGCCATGTCTCAGGCTGCTTTATTAGTGGAAGCTTGTTGTATTAGCCAACATAGGCTAGATTATGCTGTGGAAACAAAGAATCCTCATATCTCCTGGATTTATAACAATAAAGGCAAATCCTATTAGAAATCCATCAAAAGTTGTCTGTGATTCTGACCCATGTTGTATTCACTCCACACAAGACCAAGACTACTGGACCAGTCTCTAGCTGGAATGATGCCAATTGTGACAGAGGGCAGGGTGCAGGATGTAGTGCCTGCTGGCCTTAAAGCTTTTGCTGAGAATGGCACATATCATTTCAACTGACATTTCCAGAACCCAAGCAATCATACAGCCCCAGTCAAGTTCAACAGGATAAAGGTGTATCTGAGATTGGTTTCCCTGGAGCTGACCCTGAGATGAGGATTTCAATGCAAGTCATTTATAAAGGATGAGTTCACAGGGAGCCCATGGTGGACAAGAGGACATGGAAGAGAACAAAGCCTGGCAAGGGTGAGATCTGAGGTAGAAGCAAAGGGAAGGTTAATCTTCAGTTGGACCCCAGGGGAGACCTCTGGTGCATAGATTACTTTCCACGAAAGGTAAGGAGGCTGGGCTTTCACACTCCTTCACCTCACCATCATTGGTTAGTAGCTGTGAGATAGGCACCCTGGGCTCTCTAAGCTTGTGAGGCCAATATCTCCGGTAGCAAAAACAGTCCACACAAACATAGCATCTGGTGTTGGTCTTTGAAAGCCCCTGAGAGGTCAGCATTCATAAAGGCAAAATGGGATCTTAAGAGCACCCAAGGAAGCACAGCACTTTCAGTGTTTGCTAGAAGATACAAAATCATCCTCTGGGGGAAAGCAAAGGGAAGAGGCACTGAACATGGGTGAACAAAAATACAGTCTACTAGAGTCAGCCTAGAGTCAAAAACATTTACTTCTATTTCTCTGACACGACAAAACAACACAATACTCCTATCCAATCCCTGCTTCAAGTTCAAAGCCCAAGATCTCTGAGTGATGCCTGGGAGTCTCTACAACGTGTCTAGATACTGGAACCAAAAGGACCAGTTGTCTCACCAGTCTCAACAATGTGTATGGGCACACACAAATATGTACACAAACAGATTATACAACGGTGGAATAGACGTGGTAGGAATATAGAATATATACAACATATTAAAATATCCAATATAATAGAACATTTGGTATTTGTCTTGTCATTTTTTCCATTTATAAGTACTCACATGCCCCTTACATTAAATTAAATTAAGTCAAATTAAATTAGCTTAATTGTGGGTACTTTGAGCCTATAAGGCTTTTATGGAAGAGTCATATTTCAACCTCTTTTTCCTGAGCCATTGTTTCCTGAGCCATCTGAAAGGTTTTCCTGAGTTCAGTATAAGCCATTCATGGGCTTTAGCTCAGGGTGCAATTGGCAAACTCTTGACTTTGTCCTCGTCCTAGGCTGTCACTCAAAAGGCCCCTTAGTGTTATCTTGTACTGATTAGATAAGAATCAATAGCAGTGTTCAACCTTGCAAGTCCCTGAATTTCTGAACTCTCAAAATGCTCTTTATTTCTGCTTGTAAACAGGCCAATAGTTTTTTTTTTCTTTTTTCTTTTTTTCTGAGATCACTGCTTTGTTATACAGGTATTACCTTTCTAAAAAAAAAAAAAAAAAAGCATCCAACACAAACTGACTCATGTTACAGGAAGTCTCTTTTCCTACTTTCTTTTTCTTTTGTTCTTCTTTTGTTTTCACCTAAAGGAATAAGCTCATTAGGGACATTGTCTACCTTTCACTATATTGCAAATAATAGGAGATTTTTACTTCCCAAAATGTTTCCCATAGTGTAATATTAATAACCGTTTTTCTAGCTTCAGATAGATAGAAATTTGTTTCACTGTACATAGCCCAGTTTCCAAAATCAGTGCCACCTAATCTAGATTTTGTTGTTGTTGCAACACCCACTTAATTATTGATTTCTGTATTTTCAGGATAAGTTATGCTGCAGTTACAAGAAGTCCCAAATCTCAGTAGTTTACAATAAAAAAGTACATTTATTTTTCATGAGCCTTTGGTTGACTGAGATTCTGATCCATATTGTCTTTCTCCAAGATATTGACAATGCTTCACTTCAATAACATTCATGTGCCATAGGCTTAACCAAATAGTACAGCCATGACCGCATTTAATAGGGTAGGGAGACTTAGTCTTCCAGAGGGAGGCACACATGGAGAGCAGGGAGCACCCATTACAGCAGGCAGTACAATAATTTTCCAGTGACCACATCTCTTAGACCAAAATCCATTTAGCAGCTCAGGATTCACTCACATCTCACAGATCACACTGGGGACATTATTTTAAGAAACAAGTAAGTATGTCTTTAATAGAAATGCCATACACACTTGTGCTTCAGAGGACTCAAAAAAACATGTGATGTCCACAGATCCCAAGTGGCTCTCATAATAAAATTGCCTAGTGGATACATGTGAGCCCAAACCTGCTATCTATATCATGTGTGGACATTTTTATCATGATGAGTTCCACTCCATTTGATTTGCCATAAAGAAGCCTGCCTTTTCTAGGATGATAGCAAACTCTGTGAGTTACACAGCAGAGCTTTATAGCCATGGAAACAAGAAAGCCTACCAGGATTATGCCTTTGCATAAAAGGAAATTTTGAAATATCACCTTTATATTGGTCAGTCCCTACAAATCCATGTGTCCTCTTTCTGAAATTTCTTCTATAAAGCACTCCACATGCCTATAATCTATCTTTTCAATCACAGTATGCACCTATCACAAATTAGAACCTTTTATAAATTTATATGAAATGGGGATACTATATATGCTCCTGTCTCTTACATGGAAAATGAAATGTCAGAGTCTCACTTTGTTTTTTTTTTCTTTTTCTCTCAAATAAAATTAATTTTAACAATGTAGAGTTTGACTTGCATGAATCAGCACCTCACAAGGCTTATTGTATTTGACATTACTCTACTTCCCCAGAAGACCTCAGAAAATTAATATTCAGATGATGAAATTAAAAAAAAAATCTTTTGGAGCTGCTCTCCCAACCTCATTTGTGTGCTGGATTTCTAAGTTTTAATTTAGCCAACAGGGTTCTCACTCTCTGCTTTTCTCTGTGTGATTATCCTTGCCTTTTCAACTTACTTCAACCTTTCTCCTATCCAATTATAACTGGTTTCCTATGTCATAGATGTGATGTTTTTAATCTCCAATCCTTTCATTTTTCCTCTACCTCTTCAACTCCATTGTAGATTTCACAAGAAATCTTCAAATATCTGTAGAGAGGGAGATATTTGAGCAGCTCTTGATTCTGGAAAGCAAGCATGAACAGCACAGTGCAATTACTCAGGTTCTGGAAAAAAGTGACATTCGCAGTGCACAATACCTTTCAAAAGATAAAGTTTAAGGTTGAACTTTAAATTCTTAAATTGAGAGAAAGATGGAAATTGTTTTAGTGTATTTTCCTCAACTAAAGACACAAGAGATTGGAAGTAAAGTAGACAAGTCTCAAAAGTAGAAGCATAACAGGCGAGCTTTCAGACAGAATAGACAAAGGTGCTTGCCAGAGACTTCATTCTTCCCCTCCAGAGAAAGGAAATGAGCCCTCAATAAATTATTTCATCATCAGTAGAATCAAGTGTTGAGATAAAACTGCAGAACAATCTGTAGTTGCCTGATGAAAATGTCATGTTCTCGGAGTCTCATGTCTGCATTAAACTAAACCTAACATGCTCTGAAACATAGTGATACATAGAAAAACAAATGAACTTGTGTCAAAATCCTGTACCAGCAGCATGTACTCATGTATTTTAATGACTACTTCCCAGTGGAATTTATCACTCCCAAGTTTATTTTTGAGCATGCAAGCATAATAGTATTAGGATGCAAAAATGATTTGCTACATACATTTGAAGTTTTTTGCCTTTAATAAAGACACAATCAAAGCCCAACAATTACTGCAAATTATCATGTGATTGATGTTTAATGTCACTGTGTCCTGTCAAAGTTCAGGATAAACTCTACAGATCATTAAAACTCATGATCTTTTATCCATGAATAGGAGAACATTAAAACATTGAAACAGTCTTTACAGAGGTCACATACTGGAAAATGAGCAAGGTTGATGTATTAAAATATTTTGAGAGAAAAAACTGCAACTTTCTAAGAGTATTGAAATGTTGAAGTCACATACTACAGCAGTTGGAATAGATGAGGTTATGTCACTGCGACCATACACACAATTCTCAGTGTGTTAATATAGTACATGTAACATTTCTTGCTCATGATACGTGTCCATCATGAGTTTACTAAGGGGTGTCTGCACAATTTGCCCTTAGTCAAGAACTCTGTCTGCACAGTTTACTCTTAGTCGAGGAAGAGCGACTGTCTGCAACTTTACTGAGCCCTTGGCAGGACAGGAAAAAAAAAAAAAAAAAAAAGACAGATTTTGAGGGTCTCAAATTAGCAAACAAATGTTCTGGCACAGCTATTGGAATCAATCACATCACATGAGTCATTCCCTCACTCACGACAAAGGCAGAATTGTAATCCTACGATGTCCCTCAGAGGAGGGAAGCCTGAATTATTTGGCAAACTGTACAAATAACTCCCATACAAATATTTCAGCCACTGACAGAATTTAGTAGATCAGGTGTTTTTTTATTAACTGAATTGGAGCAAGTAAATGCTCCCCTTGTTATGAGGAGTGAAAGGTACAGTTTATTTTTGCCAACTGACTAAACTCCACAATGGATAACATCATATTAGACACTAGGTAGAAAGCTGCCTTCACTTTGCCATGCTTTTCTGCTTGGTCTTTGCGTCCTTCAATGGCTATGTTGCTCCGTGGTGAGAGGAGAATCCAGGTAAAACATACTAATTCTTTCAGGTTTTTAGAACATCATTTCTTTTATTCTATGCCTCTATGGTGAGTTATAAACTGAATCTCAGACACCTCTAAATATTCAGCAGACCTTTACAGAGATTAGGGAATAAAAATGAACTCTGAGGAAAGGTAACAGAATTAAATCCCTAAAATAATTTTACAAATTAATAACCCTAATTGGGTAGCTTACAGGGGGACACCTGGGGCCCTTTTGTCTTAATACCCTTGCTCTGGTGAAGAATCTGAAAGCCATGCACTACTTTGTATGGAGGCTCAGAGATCCTTGAAGGTACCTATCACCTTAGTTTCTCACTCCATGATTCATTCAGGCTGACGGCTGCCATCTAGTTCTTTGTGTTAAATAGTTTATTGAAGTTACTTTTTCCTCTCCTCATGGCTTTCTCTTCTGACTCCAAAATGCAGACATTGTGAATGTCCAAAAGTAGATTGAGGGAGAAATCTATGGAGTATGGTGCATTATGAAAATTTTCAGTATTTAGAAAATAGTAAGTATGACATAAAATTTGACACAATAATATCACCTTTAGAAATACACAATAAACCTATAAATGCTTATATATAAGAATATTTATTATATATTTATTGTATAGTGAATATATAACCAAAGAATGAATAGAAAAATGAACATCTGAAAAAGTAAAACACCAGTGGTATTACAGCATGCTCAAAGCAAAATAAATAATTTTACTTGAAAGGATTTCAAACTCACTGTTGATGACTGTTATTTACTTCAAGCATGAAAAAATGGCAATTCTAAAACTAAATGTGTACTTTTGGCTGTGTTTAGATCTTTTAATTAATCCATTGGTGTCTCTCTAAACAAATTCTAAGATTATAATTTCAAAATAAGTGTCTGAAAATTTAGATAGCTGGAAGAACAATAGTTTTTGTTTTCTACTTTCTAAGTTTATGTATAAAATTACTTATATATTAATAGTAGCTTGCCTTTAAGTTTGCCAGTGTTTTTCTTTTGTGTGTGTGTGAGTGTGTGTGTAATGTTTATACTTCATTAAGAATTCATAGGGAAAAATAAACATTTCCTACTAGCAATGAGAATTCTATAGAAGTAGTAAGATATCTGCAAATGTTAAATGTCTCCACATTTTCTGAGGGTTTGCAATTTTTTTAAAAAAGCATATTTTTCAAATCCTTAAAACAGTTTTATCTAGGTCACCCCTTCTCCTGGCTGGATGTTAACAGCTAGCCTTGCAGGGGGTATAATATTGAGTAGATGGGCTTGGCAGAGGGAGCTCTTCTTGCTAAAACCTGCAACATAACACAAAAACTAATGGACTGCACAGAGAGAAGAATAAAACAAAGTTCAAGGTCAATAAACCAGATAAGAAAATGCAAGGGGTTCACCAAAGAAAGGAGTGGGAATCAGAAGTTGGTATATATTGAAGGAATAAGAGCCAGGAAAGTGGAAAGTCAGGAAGATGACAGGTGGGAAGAAGCTGAGGGAGTTCCCTCTCCGCTGGTTTCTATTAGCACACAAGAGCAGGACATAGCATGGGAGGAGTAGAAGTAGCAGATGAGACCAAGCTTGCAAACAACCTGCCTTTCAGAAGAGGGCTCTGTTCACTGAAAATTGGCACCTTGATAATCTACAGAACTAAGGACATCAGCATTTATCTTAAATAAAGCAAGCACCTTTCCTTCAATGTAGCCACCTAGCATTGTAGGGGCCACCAGTCATCTTTCTGATTGACACAGCCTCTCCTTGGGTGCCCGCTAACTCTACATTGGTTCATAGATACCAATGCATGTCTGTGGAGATACATAGGGTGCAGCAGTTCTCCATTCAGCTATGAAGAATGGGGATCGTAGCTTCTCTTTACACTCAGCACATAAAGATGCTTTATTTAGTAATGTGGCAGCTTACCCACAGGCAGAGAGAAAAGCTAAACCCTCACGAAATGGGGTTAAAAAGTGAGAACTTTTTTCCTCTAACAACTAAGTATTATTAATTCTCTTATAGGGCTACTTACTCTCTATGCATATTATGTTACATTATTTCACACTAAAATTACTGCAATATTATCAATTCAAGCAGGATTGAGTATATGAAATATTTATAAGGTTACCACTCATCCAATTTTCAAAGGAATGGCCTATATATAGGGCATGAATATAGTCTCAGAATAGCTTTGGGCTTCTGAGCAGTAGACAAGGTCTCACGAAGCAATGGTGTAATGACTCAGTCTGTAAAATAAACGTGACCACATAAATTCTAACAAGAGGTAAAAATAATCTGGGACTCCAAAATATATATGTTGAGAGAAACTCAGGAGTTAGGAAATGGGGAAAAGTGATTATTTTGGCGTGATTAATTCCCAAGGCCAATGTGTATACTGGAATGAAGACTGGCTATGTAGTCAGAATATAAACTCAAGTTCAGATTCTGCCCCTAAATGTTGCATTAACTTAAAGAAAGTAATAAAATTGAGCTTTAGTTTTTTTCAATAAAATGGAATGAAAATACAACCGTCCACCTCACCGTGATGTTGCAATGAACACATAAGATTGATAAGCAGTCTGAACACTTTAAGAATGTATAACTTTATTAACACTATCGTTACTGCATTTCTCTGCATAAAGCTTTATTTTTTTAAGTTTAATAGCACCATCCATTCAAAAATGTATTCAGTATTTCATAACAAGTTTTAAGTACCTACCATGTCCATGGCTTTATGTTCTTAAATCATATCTGAAGGCTATAGAATGGGACTTCAATAATATGTAAAAAGTGACACAAAAAAAAGAATGCATGTTCTGATATCTGATAGATTTAGACTTAAATTCTGGATATGCCTCACATGATCTGTGGAGAATGTAGGTTAATTGTCCATGCATTGTTACCTCAGTTTATTCACATGTGAAAAGGTAAGGAATAAAAGTATCTACTTCCTATGGTTAACATTAGCATTAAATGAATGATCAGGTCAAGTTCTTAGAACAGTGCATAACATGTAATGGCCATTCAATAAATCTTGCTATTGTTGTTTTTATATTACAATTATTTTAAGTTGTATTTTTAAACACAAACTATACCCTTGAGATATATGTATATAAAATACATTGGGAGTCTATATAAATTATGCTTTACTAGAAGAACTTAATTTAAATTCACTACACTTCATATAATACTTCTGAGAAATTTAAAATGTTTTATCCATTTCATTATAAATTGTATTTGTATTACAGAGATTCTCTAAGGATAATCCCAATATTATTTACATTTTATCTTACATGCAGTCATTCTGTCAGAAAAATAATAATAATAGAGAAAATAATGGGGGTTCTCAATTTTATATTTCCATTATTCAGTTTCCTTCAAATTAGTCATAATTCACATATTGTTTTCTCTCCTAACATTTCTCAACCCCATCTTCACCCCAATCAGATGTTCACATTAAAAAGATATTGTGTGTCTCAGTTTCCTCTTCCCTGCATTAAGCACAGTGTTTTACAGTCTCACCAGGACAAAACCCCTTTTTCAAATAATACAAAGGACATAGACTTTAGAATCTGGCAGACCCTTAATAGATTATTTCCAGAGCCATGACCTTAAGCAACAAATGTACTACTTGGGTCGACAGGTCTGTGAACCTCAAAATATAACCATTATCATGCTCACTCCTCCATATGATGGTTCTGTTGGAGAGTAGGAAACTAATGAAGATATCCAGCCTCCAGATAGATTAAACAGAAACCTCAACATCACTGAGTCCTGGAGGACCCTGTCCTGACAACTCCTTTAGGAGGTCACTGAGTCCATGCTGAGAAGACTGACCTAGATCGTGAGGATAACTTAAGACAAATGGTTTAAAGGCTATTTGTTGGCTAACTAAGGAACCCTAGGGTCTCTGGATCACACATACATAGAAGGAAGCTTCTATTATTGGCAAAATCAGTTTTCAGTCACTTAATAAGAATAATAAGTCACCTATACATTTTCATAGACAGCTGACTTCCTTTAAATAGAATTCTCTGATTAATAAGGTAAGTTTACATTTCTGAACAAGAGGAAAAGAAGGTTCTAACAATTCCACATGTTAATATCAAGTCTGATCCACAATTAAGAATTTGTCACAGATAATCCACATGCATAAGATTTATGTGGATAATTATTATTTTTTAAATTCAGTAATTTAATTACTCTGTAATCACCAAGAACTGATATCTACATACCTGAATCTCTCAGATGATAAATAATGATTGGAGATCCAAATGCCATTTAAAAATTATAATTATTTTTAATGAAAATTGGTCTTAAATAATGCATGTATAGCCCTTTTGAAAAAAAGAATGTAAGTAAAATTTTACGTTTTTTAGTGATCTCTCGTCATTATTTAGAAAATTGCTATTTTTTTCTTCGTAGTACATTTTTAAATTAAATTGCTCTAATAGATTTTAACTGACAAATAAAAATTGTGTATATTTATGGGGTACAGTGTGATGTTTTGATCTATATAAATATTGTGTAATCAAGCTAGTTAACATATCTATCACTTACCAATTTATCATATTTTTGGTGTAAAAACATTAAATATCTATTCCTCTAATATTTTTGAAATATACATTATCATTACTGTGTTTATAATACTGTGATCATCTTCATTTTCTTTATCCCTCTTCCCACCCCTAGCATCTGGTAACTGCCTTCCTACCTTCTGTTTCTATGAGGTAAACTATTTAGATTCCACATGTAAGTGAGATCTTTCTGGGCCTGGCTCATTTCACTTAGCATAATGTTCTTCAGTCTCATCAGCAAATGAATGAAGAAAATATCATATTATATGTACACACACAAATACACACACATACAAAATGGAATAATATATAGTATTTAAAAAGAAAGAAAATCTGTCTTTTTCTTGAGAGTGTGTTTCACTCTGGTTGCCCAGGCTGGAATGCAGTGGTACAATCTCAGCTCACTGAAACCTCCACCTCCTGGGTTTAAGTGAGCCTCCTGAGTAGCTGAGATTATGGTCATGCACCACTACACTCAACTAATTTTGTATTTTTAGTAGAGATGGAGTTTTGCTATGTTGGTCAGGTTGGTCTCGAGCTCCTGACCAGAGGTGATCCACCCGCCTCGGCCTCCCAAAGTGCTGGGATTACAGGTGTGAGCCACTGCGCCTCACAGAAAATCTGTCTTCATAGTACTTTCCTATGTTTATCTTTCAGTTTTAAATGCCTTTTCTTTTGAAGGACTGTTAACTTCTCCCGTCATTGCATCTACTTCCAAAAACTACTTTCCCAACCTTTAGAGGAGTATTTCCTAATACACTGAGAAATTTTGTAAAAATTCAATATGCCTAAATTTTAAAAGGTTCAATAAGCTACTGAACGTACACCCTGAAATACGGTTCATCTCAGGCAGACATTTAAGAACTATTTGGGAAAGTAAAATTTTTTTAAAATTTATACCTCTGCATCTTTTGCCCAAATGTTGAGATTCTTAGAAGTCTAAAATACTGAACATCAAAGTTTTATATCTATTTTTCTGCCACATTTAAAAAATCGTATCTTGTTTTCAGAGGTGTAGTTTTATGATCTAAAATTAGCCCTCTATTTTAAAGGCAGGAACCAGAATCAGGGAACAGAGTTTAAACATCTTAATGAAATTTATGGAGTTAATTATAAAAAGGCCTTAGCTAGCACTTTTAAGCCCATCCCAGTGCTTATAAGGTTCTACTCCAGATATCCTTGGAACATGCTAGGCTACAGAAAAGAGAAACTGCACCGAGTATTCCCCAAATTACATTTTATCATTCCATGACATTCTGATGGATTCTTTATAGCAAAGGTATCCAATCTCTTGGCTTTCCTGTGTCACATTGGAAGAATTGTCTCAGGCCACACATGAAATACACTAACACTAACGATAGCTGATGAGATAAAGAAAAAATAAGAAAAAAAAATCTCATAATGTTTTCAGAAAATTTACAAACTTGTGTTGAGCCTTACTCAAAACCATCCTGGGCCACATGCGGCCCACAGGCCACAGGTTGGACAAGCTTGCTTTATAGATTCTCTGCCACACACCTGCATTATGACACAGCATTGTTTAGAGCCCAGGATTCTGACCTCTGCCTTGGTACCCTGGACTGAATCGAAATGTCTTCCGTAACTGTAATCTATTAACCCCATTGCATTCTCCCTCTTGATATAGTTCTAGAATCCCCCATATATTTGAGCTTCCCTCCTAGACTCTAATTCCAGATAAGGCCTTACCCCTGGAGTGGAAAGGAATAGGATTGAACTCTTCCACTATTATTTTACTGCTATGTGGCCTTTCTAGACAAATGTCTGCACTTGGTTTTGAGAGGGTAGCACAGCTCAAATAATTATAAGGAAGTGAACTAAAAATGAAAATCTGGTCATAGGCTTAAGAAATAGGCCAAGTTTGAAGTGAGTCTGAATTCTATAAATGGTTAAGAATAAAATGTAAGCATCATGATATAGACTTCTGGGATTATTAGTCCATGGCTTTTGGAGTTCTCCAACATTTTGGGTTCAAGTATTAAGGCAATATTTTATAAAGTTTTGCAAAATCTTAAGCACAGATTGAAAAACACGCAGTCTTACTGGCTTGTCAATGTTACCTCAAGCAAATTATTTTCAATAGTCAATTGCACTCAAAAGGCCAGGGTAGAAATCTAAAACAAGTCCAGGGTTGTGCATAGATAAACTAGAATCTACAAATAGTAAATTCCAAGACAAACAATATCATGCCAAAGTGTAATGTGCTGCTTTCATTTTGGTACGTTCTTTTCTTATGTGGTGGAAGATTTATTTGCTAATCCTGTGCTTTGCTTGACTTGGGTTGTATAAACCACATGAGAAACACAAATTATCTACTAAAGGTATAAACATCCCCCTCACACAAGCACACACACACTGATAAAAACTGAAATAATTTTTTGAAGAGATCTTCATCCCTCATAAGCATGTTTTATGTAAACAATCAAGGAAAACATATGAGCTTGATTGAGTTCTTCAGCAAAAGTTTTAGTTCAGCCTGCTTGCTAATGATCTTAAATTAAGGTCTACAGTGCTGCTTTCAATTGTGAAACATGTTTTCTTTGTTCTCTCCCTAACCCACTTCCCATCCCCAATTTCACAGAAAATTTTTCTCACAGGAAGATCCAATTTATGCAGAACCAAACAGGAAACAGGCCCCTTGTCATCTCCCCTTTGTGACTATGTTAATAAACAATCTGTAAAACTAATCTGCCTGCAAATTATTCTGACAGTTTGGAGACTGACAACCAGCTGTCAATTCCACAGCTTCCCCTTCCCATTCCCTTGGATGCTCCGAAAGAGGAGATAGAATCTTGCCTGGTCACAACTTGAGATATTTTTGTACCTACAATCTTACACATCCTTAATAAAGTGCTAAAGTTAACATGATATTTAAGATAGGCAAATTATATGGATTAAAAAAGACAGCTGAAGTCTCTCAAATAAATGTTAAAAAGAAAATTGGACAGGCGCGGTGGCTCACGCCTGTAATCCCACCACTGTGGGAGGCCGAGATGGGCGGATCACAAGGTCAGGAGATCAAAACCATCCTGGCTAACACGGTGAAACCCCGTCTCTACTAAAAATACAAAAAATTAGCCGGGCGTGGTGGCGGGCAGCTGTAGTCCCAGCTACCCGGGAGGCTGAGGCAGAAGAATGGCATGAACCTGGGAGGCGGAGCTGGCAGTGAGCCAAGATTGTGCCACTGCACTCCAGCCTGGGTGACAGAGTCTCGCTCTGTCACGGCGGGCAGCTGTAGTCCCAGCTACCCGGGAGGCTGAGGCAGAAGAATGGCATGAACCTGGGAGGCGGAGCTGGCAGTGAGCCAAGATTGTGCCACTGCACTCCAGCCTGGGTGACAGAGCGAGACTCTGTAAAAAAAAAGAAAAGAAAGAAAGAGAGAAAGAAAGAAAGAAAGAAAGAAAGAAAGAAAGAAAGAAAGAAAGAAAGAAAGAAAATTGACTTGAAAGCATTGCAATATGAGGCCAAAGAAAGAAAGAAAGAAAACTGACTTGAAAGCATTGCAATATGAGGCCAAATAGCAAAAGAAACAGTTGGAATTGGTATGTAGACATTTCTACTGATACCTTGTATGATAACACAAATGTTCTAAGTTTAGTAAAATGAAGAAGTGACTTGTAAGGGATATTGGAAAAGAAAACGTCAGTAAGAATAGGATATGATAGCTGACATTAATACATATCAATTTCTATTCCCCATCAAATCTAATCTTCTCTGAAGATTTCTGTTCCTAAATATGAAGATCCATACAAGCAGCCTGAAGCTACTAAAGTTAATTAGTATATACACATTAACCTTTTGTAAAAACTGAAAACATAGGTCTTAATTTTTTTTCCTTACATAAAGGCTGATTGTCTACATCATATTTAAAAAGAGAAAGGAAAATCTGGGTGTTTAATATTGTCAAGTGGATTTATTTTACAAAGAATAGAGAATCTGTTTCTAAATAGAATGTTCACAAAGTCAAAATATTTAGCCATGGTCAATAGCAGTTATGTCTGCAGATTCCAGATGGCTGCCTCCAAAGTGGCGTGTACATTCACAGGAATGGGTGCAAATTTGGGGTATAGGAAGAAATATTAGAAATCACTTTTCTATTTTTTCCTAAATATAAAGAAGGAATTAAGATTTTATTCTAATTTTCTTAATGTATTGACTTTGATGACCTTGCCATATCCATATGTCAGAAATTCACTTCCTCCACTTCTTGATGGAAAGAGGGCTCAGCGGAGCATATAGATAGTGGCAGTTCCCACCACACTCCATCATACTCCTCCAGTGCCATATGGCAAATTGCAATGTATATATGACAGCTTATGTGGATTTAAATTCTACCAACCCAAATATTGGTATCCTTACAAGACTTTGTAATAAGAAAAGAAGTAATTAGGTAAAGTTATGTCAGGCAACATTTCAAATTTAGTGGTGGTGAGTAACATAATACCAAGCAGATATTTTGGAAAAAAATGAACACAATCTGCCCCTTCAAGGTAAGAGAATATCATGAAAACTTGAGCATTTTATTAAGGATGTGTTAAGATTATAGGTAGAAAAATATCTCAAGTTGTGACCAGACAACTTGTGTTTTAAAATTATGAGAAAGTAATAGTCTTTCAGAAAATATCCATGAAGACTTTGAAAATAGTTGCTTGGAGATGTTTGCCTAGTTAGGTAATTATATTCCAAAATTTACCTAAGAGTGTCAGCTGTGTACTGTACTTATAAATATGAAGTTACTAAAAAGTAGAGTTTTTAACTGTTTTAACATTCCAAATGAAGAATTTCAGGAGGTTTAATTCGTTTGCTAAGAAATATAATTATTTAACCCTAAGTTGTTTGAAATAACAATTGATACACATTAGGAAAGGTTGAAATTAACAAGCTAAATTTCAAAAAAATTATTTGCATAATTGCTCAGATAGATGAAAGTTTAAAATATGTATAATGATTGGATAAGTGTAGTTGGTGATCTCGTATTTGGATTATCGTGTCTTTGTAAGGTTATCTCTAGCTATGAGAGCCATGAAAATCAAATGACTTAGATTAACTTACAACCAGCAATTTTATCCTAATGTATTTCACCACTACTTTTCAGAAAAACAAAATGGATTAAATAATATTGCTAACACTAAAAGTCACAGTTATTAATTAGTTATTAGTAGTTTTTTACTGTAAAAAGTTTAACAGTGATAAATAGAATACATATATATAATGTTGAATATTGCTTATTTCATCTCACTTTAACATTTCTAATTTGGAGTATGTTTTATGCATATAATAATGAGACAGGAAAGTTTCTTTTGTCCTCCCCGCATGGGGGTGTGGTTCACTTCTTTGGTTCCCTGTTGCTCAAAAACCCTTGGGGGAGCAGGCAGATGAGTGGGTTGTAGGGCTCCGACCCCACAGCAGTGCCTATGAGTGAATGTTGACAGCTCCTGAGGCCCCAGTGCGCATGTGTTACAGGGTACTCTTTTAGTTAAGCCATCCGTAGGCGGCTTGTATTAATCAGCTCAATTATACCCACTGCCTCATTGCAAGGACAGAGGGTTTTCTGTATCCCGGGGTTTCTTGCCTTGGTGTACGGAAAGAATTGGATCACACATGGTCTTGGAGAATGAGTGCAAGGTTTTATTGAGTGAAAGTAGCTCTTAGCAGATGGGGGAGCCAGAAGGGAGATGGAGGAGCCAGAAGGGAGATGGAGTGGGAAGGTGGATTTTCCCTGGAGTCAGGCGGCCTGGACTCTCCTCGCACCGCGCCAGGCAAACTCCACGTTGTTCTGCCCGTCGATGGCGCTGGCCTGCAGGCGTCTGTTGATGTGCTCTTATGCTGCAGTGTGCCTCTTGACGTCTAGCTGCTTGTGTCTTCTTCCACCAATGTGTTCCTCTCAAAGTTCAGCCACTTGTGACCCTGCCTGCTAGGGTCTCTGGGATTTTATAAGTACAGAATGGGGGCGTGACAGGCCAGGGTGGTCCGGGAAATACCAGTTCTCACCTAGGTCTGTGGGCACAGGCCTGGGGGTGGAGCCCTAGCCAGGGACCAGGCCCTCCTCTACCCAGCACTTCTCTGCTCCCCTCCCATATCAATAATACTAGCAGAATACCTATGCTTTTAAAATAAATATGCATGCATGTATTAAAGGCTCAAAACATTTTAATAATGAAGCACAGTATCACAAATGTTTGGCTATCACTTCCTGCAGAATTCCACTACGCAGCCATCTGCACATATAGATTTGAGAATACATTATATAGCTAAAATAAAAAATGCCATTCTGAAACATTGGAAAATAATATTGAGCTACTATAAATAAATTTCTATCGGGTATGTTTTGTAATATTTAAGGAAAAATAATAAATTTTGAGAGAGCAGTTTTTCTCACATCAGGTAAGTCTGTTATGTATCATTTATTAACTCATTCAACAGATATTTATGGTGCATCTACATATGGAAGACACTCTTCTGGAACCTAAGGATATCACAATGAACAAAACAGAGCTTCTGCTCTTATAAAGCTTGTATTTTAGAAGCAGGAGATCCAGACCCAAAGGTAGGAACACAAATGTCAAATAAATACAGGGCTGATATTCCACTGGGATGGGCTAGAATAGCTGTACAGCATCTGAACTACTAAAATATTTCTGTTTCACATGATAAGTAGTCTCTTAAGTATACCTCTTTTGCTGTAGCCTCCACAGACACTCCCTCGGGATTCCCTAGACTTCCTCTAGAGCTAAGATCTAGAAGATTAGTGTCTGGCTCAGTAGGAACTTGGCAGGCACCCACCCTGACTAGTGGTCCTGGCATCCCCATGCTGATTGTTACATATTTTAACTTTTACTACCAGATTAATATTTACAGAGGGGTAACACTATATAAAAGGAGAGCACAATAAGGGGTAGATAATAAAGTGGCAAAGATGTTTTTGTGAACAGGGCCATCAGGAAGGAGTGTAGGCCAAGAGCTAAAGGAAGAGAGAGGAGTGAGCACATGTGTATGTGAGTGGTGAAAGGGGACAGACAGAAATCTCAAAGGCCTAGAGATTCAAAAGTGAACACTCAATGGTATTCACAGAAAGCGCTTTGTCAAAATAATGTCAATTTTACAAACGCAATCAGAAATTTGGGTTCAGATATTAAACGAATTACAAATATTTCCACTTATCAGTCAAGCCTAATCCAAACGATGCTTTTATATAGAACTTTCAATATCACTCCTAGGTAGACCTAGTATTTTTTTTTTTTTTTTTAGTTTCTAGAACCCTGAATTCAAATTCAGAAGACTTAGGCTCTTTTTCAATAAGATCTGATATTTTTCTATTGTTTCTCTTGCATAGTTTTGTCTTCAGTAAAAAACACGAATATTTACAATTATTCCAATATTTGTGCTTTTCTTCCATTTATTCAACCAACAGATATCAAGAACTCACAACTATGAGCTGGGGATATCAAAGATCCCTGCTTTCTAGGAGTTTACTGTATAGTTGGGGCATAGTCACATAAATGGATAAAACACTGTAAAATGTGATAAATCTAAAATGCATGTTTAGAACACTTACTAGTGCTGAATTTTCTCCTATTCTTTAGCAAAATTAAAGAATTTTTATGATCACTTTTCATCATTTTCATTAGAAGATGAAATGCACCAACGATGAGATATACAACCTCATATTTTATTATTTTAAAGCTACCTTGAACATAAATCAAACCACTCATAGAGTTAATAAGGAAAAAAGAGAGAGACCTGGTTGAAATGCCTGAATTTTGTAACCCTGATTTGATTAATATATTTTTTCACTTTCAGAAGACATAGACATAATGAAATTATAGTGTATATACTCTTATCAAGCATAGTGATCAGAAATGCACCAAACTTCTCAATGATCACACTGATTTTACCTATGGCCAATGGCACTATGCACTGGTTGAAAAGTCTTTGTTTTCTCCCTTTCTTTCTCTTTTTTTCTCTAATGGTCCTATCTTCTAACATAATAGAATCCATTTACCAGTGCGCTGTAAAGCAGAGAAACAAGGAGGTTTGAACAATTTTTACCACATCCATCATAACCTTGAATATCTGCAGAGTCACACACAGCACTCTTGTTTCATGCCAGTTCTATGCTCGAGACACAATTACATGCGTTTTACTATTTCCTTGGCATCATTTGTACTTTACTTTTATCAGAAGCCTCTTGATCCCCAGAGCTTCAATTTTCTCTCTGGCTTAGGAAGCAGGGAAAAAAATACAGTTTCTATAGGGTAAAAAAGTGGTTGCTACATAGTGCTCCCCCATAGGCTCTGTCCTAATGCCACATATTAGAAAAATCACTATTTTGTTTGCCTTTGGCTGGAGAGAGAAAAGGGAGAAAAGAAATATATGATTTTTAAATATTTTTAATTGATATATCATAGTTGTGCATATTTTGGGAGTATGTGTGATACTAGAAGTAAATTTGGGTTGCCCCTGTGAAGTTGTCACAGAATTCTGTAGACACACAGTCTTTACGATAAACACAAAATGCCAGAATTTTAACATTAGCTAGGTGTTTCTAAAAATTCCTCTATAAACACTTGGAGTACAGGAGAATGAAACTAAAATACAGACAGAAAAGATAAAAATGGTCTTATCAAATCACTGAAAACATCTCATACCTACAGAATCTCTACAGACTAAGCCAGCAAATATGATGACCTAGAATTTCCTATCTCAATTCTTAATGATGGCATTCCAGCTTCAGGTTCTCTGTAGCAACCAAAGACAAAGAAGAAAAACAAAAACAAAACCAAAATTGCATCTTGTCTATACTAAGTTTAAATAACACACTATATGCAAGAGGAGAACATTTAATCACAAATTTCCAGTGGCCTGATGTTGACCTGCATTCTCTGTAGTTGTTGTTGTTTCAAAAGTATTAGATGAAAATACACAAACTGAAGGATACAACATTCTAGTAAATCACCAGCAAACTGTTACATATTCCTTCATGAAAAAAATGTAGCTGTGTGTACCATATTGTTCAAAAATAATACTGGTTGAAAATTAAGATACATAGATTCTTCTCTCGGTTCTCTCACTTAGGTTCTCTGAGTTTCAGTTCCTTTGGTTGAAAATGGTGATAATGAGTCGATATTCACAAGATTATTTTGAGGGTTAAATGAAACAATGTCATAAGTAAAATATAGAGAACTAAATAATTATTAACATAGGATCGTTACAGTGAATACATTATTGGCATCCTTCTTCAAATATTGTTTTTATTTTTTTAACCTCTACGTCCACAATAATTCCCAAACCACCCACTGAATAATGCTCCTCTGAAGCAGAATACCCTAGAAATGGGATTATCAAAGTGTGGTCCTGGGCTGGCAGCATCATCTGGGACCGTGTTAGAAATGTAATCTCGAAGGCTCTTCCCCAGACCCGCCGAATCAGACACTCAGGATGGGGCCAGGACATTTGAATTTTAACGTGCTCCCATGGGCATTCCAATGCGCACTCCAGTTTGAGAACTACTGAGCTGGTTGACAGAAAGTAAGTGTGTTTATCTTACATGCCATCCTGGTAATTACTTATCTGACTTTATGTCGTGCCATCTTGAGGCAGTAAATAATCAGAAATGATACTCCAAGTACCAGGCCTCTAGATATCTTTCATAAACTTCATCATGGATCCTTTACATTATCAGGGCCATTAAGGTTAGTTACAATTAGAGGGGCCTAATATGCTTAGCTTTACACTTTTTAGAAAACCAAATATAATTGGTCTGTTATGTTGTATAACGGCCAGTGAATACAACTTGCCTTATAATATATAATTTTAGAATTTAGTTCAGTAATGTTTTCTAATCTGAATCATTGGTCTGTTTTCATTGTCCATACGTGAATAATCTATAATATATTGTTATTTGTTGTGGTTCCCAGGAAATGCAAAATTAAATTTAACATGCATTGAAATGTAAAAGAACGGACTTCAATTATATTTTATAATCAGTCATTAAATAATCTTCTAAACAAATAAGGAACTTTATATGTCTTGTAAACATTTAGTAAATAAAGTATATAGAAGGGCTCTATTATATATGTTTTATATGTAAAACATATATAATATGTGGATATGTTTTACATGTAAAACATATATAATATGTGGATATATTTTATATGTAAAACATATATGTGTGTATATATATTTTTATATACTAATATATCTACACATATACTAATATACTTATATCTAGTTATACATATATACACAAAGGGAAAAAAGATTATAGAATAATTTTAATATGGAATGAATCTTACTGAACATTCTCCTTTCATTGATTCATTTTTATTTATTCAAATTCACCTATAAGATTTTAAACATAAAATGTAGAAGACCTGTTTCTGGTGTCCTGTGCCAGGTGGAAGCCAATCCACTTGAACCTTGGTTTACCATGGTGATTCCACAGCACTCAGAAACTTCGCTGCTAGAAGAACCATTAGGATAGCCTTTAAGAGCTTACCTTCTCTAAAAGGGCTTTTCATCGTGATGAGCACTCTTCTGAAAGGTGAGACCTAACATGATGCTTTAGAGCTCTTCTCTAGCATAGCAATGTGTCCTTCCATAACACCAACAACAGCAACTTGAAGGAAGCTGATCACAACTATATTGTGTACCTAGAACAGAGACCAGGATGCACAAAAATTTAAATGATGAAAGCTGGCATCTTAAAGTATTTTTAATGAGCACAGAGAAGTCTTTTTAACACAAAGAAGATTTTACCTCCTGGGATGATATTCAATCTCTGATACATCTTCCTTTCCCCTGACTTTGGTGTGGCCTTAGACTTCTTATATGGGCATAAGGTACCAACAGAGTGAGCGGATGTAAAGATGGAGCATTTACAACATTTAGGAACAAAATATAAGGCCAGAGGTGTTGTCAATTCATTTGAGGCAAAAAATTTACAGCGGACTTATTAAAGCTATTCTGCAATATAAAAATATAAAGTAATTTAAAAGTGGATAAAGACAATGGTTTTTTAATAATATATTTAACAGGAAACAAAAGCAAAATGAGATAGAATCTGTTTGCTTTAAGGAAGTAAAGGCAGATATGCTTTCTATGAAAAGGAAGTGAAATGCTTGAAAATGAAAATAAAATAGGGGTTGGAAAAGTTTAAGAGAAGTGGAAAAATGTCATAACAGAATTTTGAATGATATTTGAATAGGAATGAAAACATTGGCCATAATTTAAAAACACAAATCTGTGATGTAGGAAAGATATTTAAGAAGATTTTCTGGGATGCAGAGAAAGAGACCTAACATCCAGATGATCTATATTACTGAATAAAATACAGAATGAATGGAAACAAACTAATGGTGAAAAGAGAAAAGAATAAAAATTTCCTGGCAGAAAAGATATCTGAGAATACAGGTCAAGGAAGCATAATATATATTCTCGACAAAACTAGGTAAAAGACAACAATATAAGATATGAATGCTGATAAAAGAACTATCAGGCTTCCTTCAAGGAACGTTTAGTCACAAGTAGGATGATAGCAGAATTGTGATAATGAATAACAACTATAGGGTGAAATACATTAATTGAAATGAAAACATCTTCATAATAGATTGTCAAGTGACCATGGTAAATAGCAAAAGATTGTACCATATCATGTCATTTTTACAACTTATGTATGCATACAAGAGAAAGTTAATAGCAACTATCTATTGTGATGTGTAATGAGAGTACATTTTCCTTATTTGTTCGTGTCTACATTTACTAAGTATATAGCTCTCTCACTCTCTCTCTCTCTATATATATATAGTATTTCTAAATAAAAGAAAAAATAATATATTAAATAGTGAGTCTGTCTATTGTGCAAAATTACCTCATATAGGGAAAAACTATTTCAAGCTGAGTGAGAGCTGATAAAGGCTGTAGGGAAGTGAAATGATTTAGAAATGTGGTTGGGTTAGAAATATAGCTTTGTAGCTATCATGGAGAGGAAAACCACTGGCTGGCGCTAATGTCCCTTGAACTCATGTCTGTTATTTTTTTCTTCTCTTCAGTTTGTTGTTGTTATGGTCTATATCTCATCCGACAAAATAAAGGAACGGAGTATTATTAGTTAAATAAAGAAAACTTGAATTAAATATAACAATTTAATTTACTAAAACCTTAATTTGTTGCAAAAAGTACCTAGCTTGTAAAATAATCTGCTTAATATGTACATAAATATAGACTAGTATGGATCCAACTAAACATTATTTCACAGAGAACAACAAACTTAAACACTGCTTATGAGGCACATCAATTACTTGCCTTGAAATTTTGCAATGAAATCTTTACCTGATATTTATTTGAATGGTAGAAATTTATATTTAAAGGCCTTTGCAAATATCATCCCAAAACATTCATACCATGTCACATTTCACGTGACTTACTAATTTTATTTTGGGTACAAGTACACTTAGAAAGCCAACAGACCAAAGGAAACTTTAAACCTAGGGTGAAAAAAGAGATCTTTGCATATTCAGAAACAGAGATCCCTGTGGATCCTGCAAATGATCACTGCAGCCCTAAGTTACATGGTTTCACAATCTTTCTGTGTAGTTGTTTGGCTTGTGACATCATAATGAAAAAAGTTAATGTCAAGATAACTTCAGCATCAAATTCTGGCCTACAAAATTAAGAAGTCAGTCTAGAAAACAAATGATTACATTAAATTTCAAATTTTGAAGTTTTCCAATGTGATGAAGACATAGAATAAAACTCAGAAGCTCTTTATTTGCTTATTTCTTGGAGCAAATTCAATTATTAAAGATGACTGACACATTGAGCAGTTCCTGAAAGAGTTGTTTAATTTGGAAATGCAATGAAACTTTTAGCAGGGATCTAGGGGAATTTAATTTCTTTCCAATATTAAACATTCATTTTTTAAATCAGGTACTTTTTCATTGATAGAATCTAAAGCATTCGTCTGAAAAATTCTCATATTATTCACTCTGAGAGCCTAGATTTTCACTTTCATTTTTAGTGTTCCTTTCCCCTCTTTACCCATTAAATCGTTACTGAGTAATTTAGTAAATGAGGAGAAACAATTTTCTAACTCAAAAGTTATGGACTGAGTTATATTCTCTTTACATAATTCATCCATCACCCTGGAATGAGCAGACATTCAGACTTCAAATGAAATAAAGTCTAGTTATTTAGTGTGTATATTTCAAATTTCAATGTGAAACTGAAAATAGTTACTCAATATGCAATCCTTAAATCATTGAATATATTTTATTTTCTCAACAAATATTTAGTAACCACCTGGTGAAACACAATATCACATTTGATCTGATCTTCAGCATGTTTGAATTTTGCCAGATTTTTCTATATGTATCTGAGAAAGATTATTGAAATACATACAGAGAATTAACTATTTGGATTATGTAACTACAAGTACTTATATTAACCTCTAAAGTGAAAGAAAAAATAATCTTTCTCAGGTAATTGTTCTGTATTTTTTGACTACATTAGTCTTCTGTTGCAGAGATGAATCACATCTTACAGGTATATCAAGAGGAAGAGAACAGAGTAGTCAAAGCAATGAGAATTGCCACCATTCATATACTTACACTCATCAGCAACCAGGACAGTGGTAAACGTAAGTCAACACTAGAAACCCTCAGACACCCATTTATACATTTATGTAATCACATTAAACCTCAAACCTCTTTTTTTCTTTGTTCTTTTGACTGATATCAATATTACCACTAACTTCAAGGTTCTAAAATAGGTTGTGTTGTATTAAGCCATATAAAGGAAAAAGGTGAGACTGCTATTCACATCTAACTGCAAGTACAATCAAGTAAATTAAGAATCCAAAACATCTTTAAAAAGTCATAATTTAGAAAAACATAAATTTATATTTACATATGTCTAAAGACCCCATCAAGAAAGTAGGCTAGATGCCAGCAGAAAATTTTGAAAAACAAATGAATAAACAAAATATCACCATGCATAGAGATATTCACAGGATGAAATATGATGATGCACACAAAATACTATACAATTATGAAGTATTATTTTTTTCTTATCCCACAAAATTATAAAGTATCATTTTTGGTTATCATGGTAATTCAAGAACTATATGACAATTCTGTGACTTGTCTATTTACTATATTCTTGGAGTAGTAGTAGTATCTCGAAATGCACAGAATTGCAACTTTGCTTGAATTGAGAATCTGAAAATAAGAGTTTGCTAAGAGTTGTCATAATTAATGGTTAAGTGATATTAATACTACTGACATACCTGTCGCTCTGAAATGAAGTGTGCTCACATAGGTCACAGAATAGCTAGAGCAGGTGTGGCCTTTAATCTCTTCTAAGTGGAAACACATTTAACCCTGCCTGTAAGTCAAAACAAGCTTGAGATTTTGATAAGATAATTTAAAATAGCTGTAAGACAGTTGGTCAGTTATTTATTTACTACCAACAATGTGCCAGGCAGAGTTTGATGACAAGGATGCTACATTGAACAAGAAAATAGGTAGCTACCCTTAAAAACATTAGATTTTACTTGGAGAGAGTAGTAGACAATAAAACCAAAAGAGGTAATAAATTTAAACAATTTTACATAGTGATTAGTGCTCTGAAGGTAGTAACTTAGGATAATGAAAGAGTGACTAGAGGAAGTAGAAATGTTTTCTAAGGTGGTTAGATTCAGTCTTTAAGCTGAACATGAGAATGAGCTTAGCTTCTTCCCTACTACGGATCCTGTACTTCAAAAATATTCTAAAATATTGAAAGAGGACTCTCATTATGAAAGAATATTAGTAGAATGTTCTGCTAAGAACTATATTTGTTTTTGAACATAGTAAATAAATAAAGTGAAATAACATATAACACCCTTCTAACTCTGTACTAAGTACCTTGTAAGGTTGTTTATATATTTTTTGTCTAATCTTTACAAGAAACATATGAAGTAGATCTTATCATCATCATTTCCCAAAGGAGAAAACTGAGACGAGAGGGGCAGTGATCTGCCTTGGGCTACAGAGGCAAAACTAGTATTTGAACTGGATGTCCGATTGCTAGTATGAACTCTTTCTGGTATTCCACATTTATAATTCTATTTAATGTGCATTATTATACACAATAGTTTGGAGAATGTGTGTGTACTTGACACATAAACATCCTCATTGTCATTTCCTATTCCTTTTCAGTCCCTGGGTTTATTTTGGTAAAAAGAACAATTAAAGGGTTGATGCAGAAATTTGTACTTCCAGAATTTCAGGAATTCCTATTAGTTGAATTTTCTCTGGGAATATGTGTTATGTGTATAAAAGAAGAATCTTAAATCTTTTTTGGGAGGGGGCAGTAAACACTGTTGTTACCCTAACCAGGTCCCTTTCCTGGAACTGTGCACCCACCCTGGGGTTGCTATGAATTATGAGTATTCAACTGTATCCCTTCTTGGGAGACTTGCTGGGCAGACTAAAGCTGTCTAGCTTGGAAATGTCTGGGATTTTTCACGTTCTCTCCCCAGGCAGCCCACAGTTAAAAACTGAATGGCATAAGGATACTGAAGGCAAGTCCTGTTGCCTCAAGAGGGAACAACTCTGGGGTGTCCCTCACACTCCAGAGACATCCTGGGATCAGGCTGAGCCTAGAAGTCAGCTGAAATCACTTATTTGCTTGGTTCCTTTCCCAGCTTTATATCCTGCTTCCCCCGCTTCCTTACAGCTTCTCCTAAGAGAGTGCCTTCAATAAATCACTGGATAAGAATTTCAGTCTCAGGTTCTGTTTCTAGGGAATCTGACCTAAGACATTTATTCAACAAATGTTTATTGAACACTTGCTTTGTGCCAGGTTTTGAGCTAAACTCCAGGGATTCAGATATCAATATACCACAGTTCTTTCTTTCTGGAGCTTGAGTTCTTGGAGGGGGCAGGGGGTGGGGGGGCAGTACATGGACAGCTAATAAAATGTGAAAAAGACCATAACCAACAGACTCTATCAGAAACATGTCACAGGATCAAAGAGAACACCTAGCTCTGCATAGAGTGGGGAGAAAGGTGAGACATCATGAAAGACTCCACAAAGAAGACTGTAAGTGATAAAATAGGAGTTCATCAAGTTGATAAGTGTAAGAAAGATATAAAAGAAAGAGGGGCAGTCCGTGGAACAGTGGAGTGACACAAAAGAGCAAGGTAAGATGAGGGGAATCTTAAGGAGTTGGGTGAGACTAAATAAGTGTGTGTAGAGAAGACAGTAATGGTTATCTGAAAATCTGTTGTAAAAGTCATGGTCTGCTAAAGAGTTTGGATTGTACAGAATAGAAATTATTAAAGGTACAAAGGAAAATGCACCAATGATAAAGCTAACACACTTGCAATATGTCTTCTGTGAATATTAGATTGTCTGTTTGAATTTAATTGCTAACTTAAGGCTTACCAGCACTTCCTGAAGTGTAATTGATCGATAAAGTAGATTCATATTTCTTAACTATACAGTGTGACCGGAATTGTATTAGTTGGAGGCCTCCTCACATTCTTATTCAGCATTGAATAGGCTGCATTTTCAGAATGTTCTGGCTGGGGGTTGAGCCTTTTACTTCTTTAACATCTGTGTAGACGTCAGCTATTGTAGGTCTTTAGCAAGTTGCTTTTATGAAGTTAACACAAATCATGTAGTTGCTAACTAGGCACAGTTCAAATTATCTGTCATGTTTAGTTATTTTTATATTCAACTGTGCTTCATTTGACCATATGAATCAGGCAGTGATTTGATTTGCTTATTATGAAGGCTAAAAATAATCCATCTGACCTTCAGTAAACCATTTACTTTAGTCATTAAATTATGGCCATTGTCTCATTGCTGTTTTTCATTTTATATATGAAGCAAGGTCAACACTGGGAAAAAATTATGAAGTATGTAATATCCTCATTCTCCTCCCTGCTTCCAGTAGTCTATAAAAAGACTTCGAGCTATTCCAAAATATTCCATTTTTCTCTACATTCATCCAAATACTATCCCCAGGCTTCATGAGCTGCAGAGGAAAAGCTGTCAAATTGACACTGGTGTATGACAGGTAGATCCTGGGTTTATTTTCTCAGTGGGAGGTGAGGTGGGTGTGGCACAGTAAGTCTCAGAATGCTCTAAGAGAGTAAGAAGCTTACACGATCTGTTTCCCATTTGAGACCACAAGAAAAGTTCCACATTTACTTGTGTATGGTAAAGCTACAGTGACTACCATGTGATAAGTGTTGAGTCATTTAGTTAACAAAATCTCTCAAAACACAAAGTCCATAAAACAAAAGGGAAAAACATAGAAGTGGTAAAAAAAAAAAAAAAAAAAAAGAAGTTGTAAAAAGACTTGTATAATGGAAAGAACATTATCCTAGTAGTATGAAGAATGGGAGTCTAATCCCACTAAATCATTTATCAGATCTGTGACTTTATGTAAGTCACACAATGTCTCCAAACCTCATTTTGTGTCTTCCTCATGGATAGCATGAAGATCTATCCATCTATGCTGACCCACTGAGTTTGTACCTGGTCCACTGAGTTATTATAAGGATTAAAGGAACTCAAGTGAATTTATTTTGTATACTGGAAAGCACAAGAAAAATTTTATGATCTGTGTAAGATTGTTCTCTTAGTCAGTTTTGACTGCAGTAACAAGACACCACTGACTTCATGACTTCAATATCAAACATTTATTTCTCACAGTTTTGGAGGCTGGAAGACCCAGATCATGGTGCCAATATGGTCAGGTTCTTGGCAAGGGCCCTCCTCTTGGTTTACAGATGGCCAATTTCTCATAGTATTTTTATATGGCTGAGACAGAGTTCTGGTCTCTTCTCAACTTACAGGGACAAGAATCCCATTCTTGAGGGCTTCCCCTTAATGGCCTAATTAGCTCCCAAAGACCCCACCTCCAAATACCATCACATTAGAGATTTACCTTCAACATATGAATTGGGGGTGGACAGAAACATTCAGTCCATAGCAGTTGTAAACTTTGGCTATGGTTCTCACTTAAAGATGATTCTTGTGGCTGGCAGTGAAGCTATCTGCTATGCTGGCTACACTCTGCTATGTCTTGGGTGATCACATTGTCCATTAGAATCATAGGTCAGCCCAGTAGAGGTTTATGAGGATCAATGTTTAAGTTGTTTAAAAACCTCTTGTCGATCTGTACAAAAAACCCCCATATTTTAAAATGTTCACCAGGAGTATACATCCAATTTTTCTTTTTCCAAAATTTATTTAAAGTGACAGTGATGTATAATTCACATAAACAGCCACATGTTTTTTTGGCGAAATGGTGAGTCAACTTTAATATTCCACTCTTTTGTACTTTGAAATTTATCAGTATACCCAGAGGAAAAATGATAAGTAAAGCCTGTCCATATGCAATTCTTACAACAGAAAGTGAATGTTTTCTTCCGGTTAATATCAAGCATAAGTGTCTGAATCATCCTCATGCAGTTATTCTGAGTGTCAGATATTAGAGGATTTTAATGCATCTCTCCTTCTCTTGAGTCTGTTTTATGTGATTCCAGATATCCTACTGACTTTTTTGTTGTTTTGACAAGAGGAATAAAATGCACTTTATGACCAAATTCATGTATGTTTTGGACTGCTTCACTCAGAGATGCTTGGGGGAACTTAATCAAGAGAGCTTTTATAGAGTTTAATACAGAAAATAAAGCTGAGAAAGTAAGCACTGAAAATAAATTACCTTGAAAATAGTGTAAATCCTTTTTATCTGTCTGTCTATATTTAATTTCTCTCATTTTCAGATGAAAGAGAATGCTGCTTTGAAAAAAAGGGTTGTATCTCATGGTTTAACAGACTTATTCTGACTTCCTAAGCAATGAGACAATGTCATCACTGCAATCATTACGGTCTTTTATTGTTCATCACAGAGTCATTACTCCTGTCTCAGTTATTTTTAAATATTTGCTGTAGAATTGGTCATATTTTCAGTAAATAACCAATATTTCTCAACCACACCATCTACATTACATGCACAATTTAGAGTATATGGACAGAAAGTGTCTGTTTTGTGTGTCCTGCATTCACAAATGGATTGCTAAGTGCTCTGCCCTGAGAACTGAATCTAAGAAAGTCCACAATGGTGACAGAGTTTGCGAGTGATATACCAGAGGGGAAACCAACAACAGTTTTTGTCTTCCTAGAAATAATGCTAACAATTTGGAAAACTACTTCTTCCTCAGTGTTTTTCAATTTTGTTCTTTTTACCTGTAAGAGAACTACAGCTATTGTTGAAAATTCTGAAAAATCCACAGTACCTTTTTATCTTTGTTTTTCTTTCAGGGAAGAAGGACACTTTCATAGACTACTCGTTAAATTAGGGCTCAGACTACCCAGTTTAGCTCCAGTTGGATGTGGAATAAAACATTGTCACGTTATAGTGTTTTCTTAATGATTTTGTCTTATTTATTATTTTAAGCTTCAGTTTTATTGATAGCTCTTTATCTCTCTATAGATGGGGTTTGCATTTTTGAGTTCACTCTATTCTTTTTTTCCTATCAACACTTCTAGTCCTAGCTGCTTCCCATACTCCTAAATATGCACCAGAGGAGGCAGCATTTGGATGAGAAGCACTTCCTTGGCTTTGAGACTCACTCTTATTAAATTTCAAGCCACATAAAGTGGCAATGGAGATTATTCAAGAAACAAGCTCTTCCCTGAAACCTGCTTCATCAAGGAATAGTTCAGCACCTTTGTTGTAATTTACACCCTTGTCTTTACAAATCCCTTCTGTATCATTTTCTGTTTAGTTTAAAGAAGTAATGTAAGTTCTGTTGAATTAGAACTGAATCCCTGGGCTGTGATGTTCTGCTCACATCTGCCCTAAGCCCTGCAACGGAATGCAGCCGACACCAGTGTCAATAGAGTCCTATAAAGATTAATGGGGCACCTGAAAAGCAACAAGGACTTTGAGTGATTTCAGGGATTTCAGACTCCAAAAATCAATTTCCCTGAAAATGTGCTTGCTAATTTAACTGATAGTATTTGACATTCCTCTTGTGCAGTGGAAGCTGTAAGTATAAGAATCAAGACTTTATTTTGACTAAGGGTATAAATTAATGTACACAGGCAGATATGTATGGTCCAATATGTAAATATGTGTGTGCATGTATTGATGTAATCACTCAGATTAGACAAAATGAAAGGAAGGTTATTGCTTTGCATAGCTTATTGGTATATAGTATGAACAATGCTCCACTGTATCCTTTATATTTTGAACTCTAGTAGATTACTGAACAAAGCAACTTTGAAATCCCAGCAGAAATAATTGTATTCCAGTTTCACAATATAAATGCCTAACTTTTATTAAAAATTCAAAATAAAAGAAAAAGATTACAAAATTGAGCATCCTGTGGAAAATTTTTAAAGTATTTAATAAATGTTTGTGGAAATAGTTTTAAGTGTGCTAAGTACACTTGGCAAATACTTGGAAATAATTATTGTTACTTTTTCTTCATAAAATGAGGATACCATGTCTTAAGTGGAGTTCTCCAAAAATTCCTTTTTCAAAATGTGTATTTAAGAGAATTTTAGGTTGACTTGATCCTAGAATCTGGATTTAGTAACTGCCTTTTCTAGTATTTGTGAAAACTTGTGAAAAGACAGTCTGAAATGAAAAAGTTAAGAAAAATGAAAGAAAGAAGGTAAAGCTTTGGAAACCGTGTGGTCGTGCTTGCCACTGGCAATTCTTAAGAAGTATACTTTTTGAAGTCTCATTGATCCCTAATTTGAGATTCCAGGTTTAGTAACAAAATATGACATGATTTCTCACTCTAGTGCAGTGCAATTTACTGGAAAAGAAAATGCAAAGTCCTGCTTAGTGTAAGATTTTGACCTATTCAGAAGATGCATGAAGTTCACTAACCCTGCCTATTTTAATTCAGAACCCCCATTTTCAATTTTGTTACATGAGTCTAATAGAGTGTGACGTAAATGGCTTACAGTGCTGGTGAAATGAAGTAGTTGACAACTAATACAAGTTTGTGCAAATGCAGGATACAACTTTACAGGATCTGGTGCCTGCTCTCTCTCCCTCTTCATTTTCTCTCTTTCTCTCTCTTTCTCTTATCATACATACTGTCACAGAGTGGTTTTCTTGTTCTTGTTATCAGCACGGCTCCTATGTGCAATTATACTACACATATCACAGTTGTCTGCCAAATGCACAGAGCTTTCCCAAGTAGCAAATCTGGCAAAGTTCTTTTGAGTTTTTGCTTCTCCTGAGATTCACATAACTTGGCTCTACTGATAAAAGTGAATGAAAATATTTTAAAGGGGGAAGAATGGCATTTCAAAACAGCCAGACTTAGGAAATGTTATAATATTAGAAAAAGGTGCAAATGGATTGATTGTTGGAAAGGCAGACAACAATAAAGCACACCTTCACATGGACGTACACTATAGAGATATCGAACTGAGGGAGAAATTGGAATATTCACAGCCACTAGCATATGAGATTTAGGAAGGTACCTTTCACTTTTGTGATAGAGAAAATGTGGCTGTTGCTTTGGTACTAACACATCTGCTTTGCTGGGTCATTCAATGTCACATGCTGTTAGCTCACTGACAGGAGCAAAAGAGGTTTTGTGATCAGCTCTGCCAACAGGATTTGGGGATGGAACAGCCCACCACATGCTACTCTGCCTTGTGTCATTACCAAACAAATTGTTACATAAAGAGGGAAGGTCATCGCTACTCAGTATCCTTCTATCAATGATGGTTCACAATGAGTTTTAAACTCCTTTCTACCCCTCCTTGGAGCCCAAAAACTCAGCCAGCTTTTCAGGTATCAGGCTTAAGGCAGAAATTGAGTTATCACAAAATCAGAAGATAAGCCAAATCAGAAGATAAGCCAACTCAGAATGGCAACTGCTGACAATAAAATATTCTGGTTCACTAAGATAGGTCCAAATTATGCTTATATTTTGTGGAAGACAAAAAGAGTCAATAAATATCTGGCACTTGAACTTTTTTTGATACCTAGCAGACTTTTATTTTGTAAAACAAACGTATTATTTGTTTACATTCATTTGTGATAAACTTTATGTTATTAGTGATACATGGTTTCAAATTCAACATCACACAAACCATACCTACACATTTTTGTCCTGACACTTAACAAGTAGAATTTTTGTTTATTTTTGCCCTTTCCTTCTGGAAAATCTAGAATGAAATATAAATTAGAGGGAGAGAGAAAAATAAGACATTATGAAATATTCAATATTGCTCCTGAAATTTCATCATCTTTTCAAGTAACAAGAATGCAGACTTTTTTTTTTTTTTTTTCCCCAATTCTTCCCTTTGCTGGCAGCTTCCCCGGGGCAGAGGCCAGTTGATTCAAAGGAGACCTACTATACATGAAATACAATCTTTTCCAAGCCCTAGGAGAAACGATCACTTATTGTAACGGAACTACAGGAAATGTGCTCTAGCAGATAGAGAAGTTTCTGATTTTCTAGAATATATTTTTGTTGTTTGCTTTACTAATCCAAAAATTGCCCTAACACTGAGGATTTTTGTGTGCATTTTTTCCACTTCCATTCCTACATTTAAACAAACAACTGCATACATGGGCCCCATTCATTCTCTAGGATTAGGTGATGTAAATTCTGCAGAGCAAGTATCAGTAAAATATGAAATATGTTCTTTGAGAAATGCTATCGTCTTATCCAGAGTTTGATAGCTAGATGTCTCTTCTTTACTTATATCCTCTGACAATATGCCATCACTGTTTTTGGTTCCTTCATCCTTTTCCCAGCTTCAAATACATCACTTGAAGGTCTTAACAGGTTTCTCAGAAAGGTGGTAAAAGAAAGAAACAGAGGTGATCAGGATGAATAAGAGCACAGATGTATAGCAAAGGCCCCTCTTCTTATTTTCAACTCCAACTGGCAGCCTTGCCTTAGGTGATAAAGGCATAGATATGGCCAAAGATTTTGTTCTGACCTATCATCTGAGTGAATTATTTTCAAATGTCTGTCACAGAACACACAGGGATAAAACACCCTTTCATCAGTAGTTGTTCTTTCTACCATGGTAATCTCAAAGGGATCAGGGTGGTTTGTGGAGACAAAGCTTGTAGAAGTTGACAGTTTGACCAAAACAGGTAGCTCCCACATCTGGATAGAATGCCTGGATAGAATGTTCACAAGTTCTACAGACATAACATTCTTCACTGTCATTTTGCCTGCTTTTCCTCCTTATTTTATATTAAAAATTATAACCCAATATAAAAACACAATTCAATGCTTTTAAGTATAAATAAATAATTATTTTTAAATGTCATTAGGAACCTAATAACATAGATAACTTTGTTATTTCTTTAGGAAAACTTTCCAAGGAGTTAAAGAATAAAATAATTTTAATAAAAATAATTTTCCCTAAGAAGTCTACTCAATTAAACTTATCATCAACCCTATATATAAGTATATATGTTTATGCATTTATATCTTTTATGTATATAAATATATGTGTATATGTGTTTATATATACTTGATATCAGTATTATAGAACAATTATAAATATATAGAAATTAGATATCATTAGTTTAAAAGTAAATATAAATTTACAGTTATACTTGGCATCTCATTTGACTTAATTTTATTAAATACATCTAAACTTTAAGAATCATCTTAACATGTTTACACCTCTTTGTCTGTGAGTTATCTGCTCCTGCCTTTGATCTACTTGGCCATTTGTATTTATTTCCATCTTTTTTTGTGTGAGAAAATTCCTCACTATATTTTGCTCTTTAATGGTAAAACTAAACAAAATATATTAACAACTTGCAGACCCAGAAAACTATTGCAAAAATATGAGAAAATATTGTCACACATTTCCCTGAAGTTCAATTGCTATTAGCATATGAAAGGTATATAACAGCTATCCCCAAACTTTTTGGCACCAGGGACCAGTTTCATGGAAGACAATTTTTCCACGGACAGGTTGGATGGGGCAAGGGAGTCTGATGGTTTTGTGATGAAACCGTTCCACATCAGATCATCAGGCATTAGTCAAATTCTCATAAGGAGCATGCAACCTGGATCCGTCACATGCACAGTCCACAAATAAGAGTTCATCCTCCTATGAGCATCTAATGCCCCAACTGATCTCACAGGAGGAGGAGCTTAGGTGGTAATGCTCACGGCAGGCCACTCACCTTATGCTGTGTGACCCGGTTCCTAGCAGGCCACAAAGAGTACTGGTAGGCAGCCTAAAGGTTAGAGACCCCTAGTATGTAATACTGCTAGCTTTCAAAACCATATACTCACACAAAGCTAATTAATAACATCTGTCACCATATATTTTAATACTATACTGACTTGGAAGATGTAAATTCCCTTCTAGACATACCCAACAATTAATTTGGATACTGAGATAATTAAAGTAATTCTATATTTATGCGCAATAGGATCTTTGGTAGTAAATAAAATAAATTTAAGCTATTTTATATAGACATTTGGGTAGTTTTTGCTTAAAACTCATGGTGCAAGATTTCTTCCAAAATTCCAATACCCAGATTTCCTGAACAATTTCAAAGATAGGGTATTTTCACTGAATATATAGCAAGACATACTATATTAATTTTAGAAATTCATCTATTTTCTGTGATAACAAATACATACACAATTTTTTTAAAAGTAGTTTTTCTGACTTTACTTTCCCTCCTTATTGATTCTCAATATATTTGTACGGACGTATTTGAAATTTGTGTTTCATATCACTCCCAAAGTTTATGCATCAGTATACATGCATACATTTGCATTGTTATAGGATTATCACATGATAAATTTATAAATATTACCACTATTTTAAATATCCAAACCTAACATAATTCTAACTGTATCTTAATCCAGAAGGATGTAATAATATTATACACATTTGCTCTCCAATTTCTGCAGAGCTGCTCCGAAATCAAGACTCAAGTTGTATAGATGAATATATGTTTTGCTCCTATTAAGATATGGTTTGAGCTTTTTAAAAATTAGTATGTTTCTACTGGTGATTATGGCTATCTATCCTATACATTTCACACAGGCCCACAGCATTTGAAAACTAAATATAAGTTGCAAATACAAAGCATGCTATCTAAAACTTTTTGAAAAAAGCCAACCACTATGCATTAAATATCAAATTTAAATCTGCTTTGAAGAAAAAAATTAAATGCTCACTGTGGACTGTGAGAGAATGCATTTCTAATGGTGAATTTATTTCAGTCCACAAGGATCCCTATCAAGGCACAGCTGACTAATGACTATCATTTTCAGTTGATTTCATTAGTATTTAAGTTATAGTATAAAGCACATTCCCTTTGGTGCTCTGAAAGTCAGTGATTTACATACATTTTGTGTGAAGCTTTTGCTTTGGATAATATAAAACTGATTTAATAGCTAAGTGAAGATTTTTCTTATGCCTACCTAAATCCACTTATTCAAAAATAAATATTAACTTTTAATAAAATAGCTTTTAATGCATTATTGCCACTCATTAAAATAAAACAAATGATACTGTCAGCTGACCATCTTCATGCCAGGATAACACACTATTATAGCCCTCTTTTTGTTGGAAGCATTTGATCATTCTTGACTGAAAGTGTAATTTTTATGAATGATATGCACTTTACTTATATAGTAAGCTAGTGGGATTCTGATCCACCGATTAAAGAAAGCAGTTGTTACGCAAAGAAGGATAGCTATCCCATCCAACTCCTTGATATAAAAGATAACTTTTTCTCCTCTGGGTTTTAAAACAAAACCATAAAAAAAGTGTTCCTTGGAATTTTGGCCTTATATATGACTCCACTTTTATGATGTATGATTTTGATTCCAAGAGATATTAAAGGTGAAAAGAGCAAGTTATGGAATCAGCTACAGCACACTACATATTTTCTGTGTTATGAGAGTTTCAGAGGAAAAAAAGGCTTTCTTCCTAAAATCAAGGAGGGGTCAAATAAAACATGAGTATTTCTGTAGATAGTAATCCAAGTCTGCTTATGCCACAGGCCAAACTAGCGACATAGTCAATAAATGTTATGGAGGGTAGATAGAAAATGTTGTGCCTTTCTCATTGAAGAAAATCTAAAGAATCAAAAGCTTACATCAGATACTTTTAAATATTCAAATATCTCACTCCATAGCATAGTTTCCTTGACTATAAGAATTCATATTTTCAGAATTTATTTTGTAAGAATTTAATGACAAAAAAGAATATGCTTTGAAAAACATAAAAAGTTGTTTCTTGTAAGACTAAATTCAAAGAAAATATCAGTATGCTTTATTTTCTGAGTACTTGATATTTTTACCATATTGTTTACTACAGTGGAGAACCAAAATTAATGCTTCAAAGCAGCCATTAGTAATAATCAAGATAAATATATATGTACAATTCTTTCAGATTTAAATAGGTCATCCTAACTAATTTTTCAGTATAGAATAAGAAAATAGACTGGAACCCCAAGGAAAGCAAAGTGCATTAAAAAAACAGTCTTTCAGATCAGACCCACTAAGCACTAAAAGCTGGTCTCTACATTTTTACTTCCATACAAATAAAGTGGTTGATTGGCCCAATTTGCCTTTATTTTCATCTTTAATTTCAACATACACTTGCACGGGGGTGGTAGAATGCATTTAGTTAAGCTCATACATAAAATGGGCATGAAATTTTATTAACCTTCTCCCACCACACCTCCGTTGCCTTCTTCCAATTGTCTGATTTAAGTCCTTTAGAGGACTGGTATTTATTATATATGTGCTTATTTACAGCTTCTAATCAGATCCCTGGAGTAAAGAAGTATTTCTGTGGGTATTATTCACCAAGGGAAACCACAATGAGCAAATGTTTTGAAACAAAATTTACTTTAAAATTTAGGATATAGGAATTCCATGAAGAATTTGCCCTAGGATATTTACATAAAGTTGCAAAGAATTTCTTACTATTCCTAGAATTAACCATCAATCAAAGTTTTATGAGATAATATAATTCACATATTCATATCAAGCTACTCACTGCAAATGCCCCTATACACATGCTCATAATGTTTCCAAATTATTTCAGAATAACACTTGCGTCTAAAGTCACCCGACTCTGCTTCCCAACTTGGGAAATACTGGAAAGTAACTAAGACTGCACCTGCCACAGGTCACAATAAGCTGGTTTATATAACTGAAAAGCCAGAGGTGGAGGTAAAGTGCAGTCTCTTGCACTGCCGTATTACCTATTAAACAAGTGAAAATCTACAGCTATGGAACTATTTGGCTAACATGATGGTATCATTCAATGAAAGTGCTATCCAGCATGACTATTAAATAATACCTACTGTTCCAGTATCACAAAATAAAAGCAGTCAAATAGTTTTAAGGTATAAGGGTTTTCTTATAAGAACTATTACTTCTCGAGTAACTGTCTATGATCTCAACTGAGAGGAACCAACATTTGAATATATAGCTCTAATTTTATTTTTGGAATCCCTGTCATTTCTTCTCCTAGTTTTGTGGAAAGATCTGTGGTACAAAATATTATGTGTTAGCTTATAGAACTGAGGCTAAGGAAAAGGTTATTTGTGTCTTTTTAAGAAATTCAAAGGAATTATATTGTTTGGCAAAAATTGTGGTTGAAACAACATTAAGCAACAGGTATAATGTGCTGATCTAAAAATTCATAGGTGAAATTATGCATTGTTGTACCAAGGATGAGCAATATTATAGAAACTAAGGCAGAAAAGAGGTTCAAAAAGCTCATATGAAAATGTAATAAAGTAGATTGGTTATGTACTAGTTATAATTATCAAGAAGTAAACCTGGTGGGGGAACAAGTAACGGTGTGTTTTGCAGAGGATGAAAATTTATTTTTAAAACTTCTTTTCAAAGGAATGTTACACATGATATTGGACTAAATAAAATCCATGGTAAAAATATCGTTAGCTAATAAATTTCAATCTTAGACATTTACTTTAGTATTCTCTCCATTAGTCCCCAATAGTTAATTCCTCAGAAACTGTCATGCTATTACTAAATGAAGACTAAGATTTAGAAAGCATTTATTATTTTTTCAAATTCATTGAACTGTTCCTAGAAAATCTTTGAAGTTGATACTAATGCAAATGGATTTTTAAAATTTACACTTTCCCTCACATGAGACTTAAACTAATATTTTCACAATAATTGAGGGTGGGGGTTGCAAATAATTGAAAATAGCGTTTTGCTCTATCAAGATCTGAAAATCATTTATGAATTCATAGATTTTGTTCACAAAGTTAAAGTCTTTTACAAAGGGGAAATAAGGACTATTAATAACATAATTTCAAGTCATAAGTTTCTATTCTTATATTTATTTCTTAGCAATATATCAAAATTTTTTCATGTCATCAAATATTTTTAGAAAATGAAATGAAATTTAAAATATACTATTGAAAGGATTATCATAACTTAATCACCCTATTGTTGGACATTTAAATTAAGAAAAACATTTTTAATTAGTTAATATGTGTCACTGGATAGTGCTGTATCTCCAGAATATGGTATGCAAAGGAAGAGAAAAGTGAAAGCAAAAGATAACTAACATCAGAAAACAAAATTAGATCATTTAGGCCTAGAACATGAAAACTGAATCAATACACTAAAAAAAAGTTCTAGTAGAAGGACAGAAAAATTAGTTATAGCATAAATACTTATAAATTAGAAACACTAAGTAATATGTCAAATACAAACATATATCTTTTATCATAAAATTTTTCGTAGGTCCAAATTCTTGCAAAGCTTAGAAAGATTTTTAACAATGGTCATCTTGTTCTGGAGCTATTACAAACAGTATTTCTAGCTTTATTGAGATATAATTGATAAATAAAAATTGTATATATTTAAGGTGTACAATGTAATGTCTTAATATATGTACACATTATGAAATGATGACCATAGCCAAGCTAGTTAACATATCTATTACCTCACACAGATGTGTGTGTGATGAAAATACTTAAGATCTAGTCATTTAGCAAATTTCAACTATGCATTATAGCTACCATGTATATTTCAACTACACAGTATAGGGACCATGTATATTTCAACTATACATTACAGCGACCATGTAAATTTCAACTATATATTACAGCAACCATGTATATATCAACTATACATCACAGTGACCATGTATATTAGGTCTCCAGAATCTATTCATCTTATAACTGAAAATATGTACTCTCTAACCAATATTTTCCTACTTCTCCCACACCTAATCTCAGGTAATTACAGCTTTACTTTCTCTTTCTATGAGTTTGACTTTCTTTGATTCCATATATAAGTGAAATCATGTAGTATTTATCTTCCAGAATCTGGCTTATTTCACTTAGTAGAATGTCCTCCAGGGCCAGCCACACATGTTGTTGCATATGACAGGGTTTCATTCTTTTTTAAAACTAAATAATATTCCATTTTACACACACACACACACACGACATTCATCCATTCATAAACACTTAGGCTGTTTCCATATCTTAGCTACTGTGAATAATGCTGCAATGAACATGGTGGTGCAGATATTTCTTTGAGATAGTGATTTTATTTCCTTTGCATTTACCCTCATAAGAGGGTACATTACTGAATTTTACCCTCATAAGAGGGGTTGCTGGATCATATGGTCATTCTGTTTTTAAATTTTTGAGGAAACTTCATAGTTTTCTTTATAATGGCTGTATCGATTTACATTCCCACCAGCAGTACACAAGGGTTCTCTTCTCCATATCCTCATACATACTTGTTATCTTCTGACTTTTTGGTAGTAGCTATCCTAGCAGGTGTGAGACGGATATCTCATTGTGGTTTTGATTTGCACTTGGGGATGAGTAATGTTAAGAACACTTTCATATATTTTTTGGCCATTTTTATGTTTTCTTTGGAAAAAATGTCTATTTAAGTCCTTCATCCACTTTTAAATCAGGTGGTTTTTTTTTTGGCTGTTGAGTTGTATGTGTACTGCTATGATTTAAAGATAATTTTTTCCCCACCAAAATTCATGTTTAAACTTGGACTCCAATGAGGCAGTGTTGGGAAGTGGTGCCTTTAAGAGGAGATTAGACTGTTAACAGTGTATAATGCCTTTCTTTCAGGAGTGAGTTCTCACTCTCAGAGGACTTGACTTCTTACCCTGAGAGTGGTTATAAACCGAGGCTGCCTCTCACTTTTGGTCTCTGTATGCACTCATTTTCCCTTTTGCTTCTCCATCATTATAATGTAGCAAAGGCCTTCACCAGAAGCTGAGCTGATGTGGTTACCCAAGTCTTGGACCTCCCAACCTCCAGAATTGTGAGCTACATAAACTCTTTCCTTTATAAATTACCCAGGCTCAGGTTTCTGTTATAGTGACAGAAAACAACTAAGATTTGCTCCTTGTATATTTTGCATATTATCCCCTTATTAGATATATGGATTACAAATATTTTCTCCCATTCTGTAGGTTGCCTTTGCATTTGTTGATTGTTTTATTTTTCTGTGTAGAAACCTTATAGGTAGTCCCAATTTTTATTTTTGCTTTTGTTGTCTGTGCTTTTATTGTCATATTCAAAAAATCACTGCCGGGATGAAATTATGGAGCTCTTCCTCTATGTTTTCTTCTGGGAGTTTCATAGTCAAGACTTATGCTTTAAGTCTTAATCCATTTTGCATTGATTTTTGTGCATAGTGTAAAATAAAGATCCAATTTTATTTGTTTGCATCTGGATATTCAGTTCTCCCAACATTATTTATTGAAGAGATTATCCTTTCCTGTGTATTCTTGGTCCCTTTGTCCAAAATTACTTGGCTGTATGGGTGTGATTTATTTCTGAGTTTTCTATTGTGTTCCATTTGTCCATGTGTCTTTTTATACACTAGCACCATACTGTTTTAACTGTGGAAGCTTCATAATATAATTTGAAATCAAGAATTATGATGTCTCTAGCATTGTGCTTCTTGCTTAAGATTGTTTCAGTTATTGGGGGTCTTTTTGGTTTCAGAGCAATTTTAGAATTGTTTTTCTGTTTCTGTGAAAAATGCCATTGGAACTTTAGAGAGGGACTGTGTAGATCACTTTGAGTAGTATGGACATTTTGATATTAATTCTTCCAACACATGAAGACAAGATATTTGCCCACTTATTTACATATTATTTGATTTTATTGATATTTTATAATTTTCAGTATACAGATTTTTCCACTTCCTTGGTTAAATTTTTTTCCTCTTTTATTTATGTTTTATAAATTTACTTATTTGTAAATTTATTTTGTAAATGAAAATGTTTTCTTAATTCCTTTTCTTGGATAGTTTGTTGTTAGTGCATTGAAACAAAACTGATTTTTGTATGTCAGTTTTGTATCCTGCAAAGTTACTGAATTTTTTATTAACTCTAAGAGATTTTTTTTATGGAATTTATAGAATTTTTTATATATGAGATTATATCTTCTACAAACAGAGACAGTTTTACTTCTTTCTTACCAATTTGGATAGCTTTTCCTTTTCTTGTGTAAGTACTCTGGCTAGGACTTCAGTAGCATGTTTAATAAAAATGGCAAGAGTAGCCATGCTTATCTCATTCTTGATCTTAGAGGACACACATTCAGCTTTTTACCTCACTTTCTTGATAATGTTCTTTGATGCATAAAATTTTTCACTTGGAGGAAGCTCAATTTATCTATGTTTGTATTGTTTCTTGTGGTTTTGATGTCAAATATAAAAATCTCTTGACAAATCTGAGGTCATAAAGATTTACCCCTATATTTTTGTTTAAGATTGTTATAGTTTTAGTTCTTGTATTTAGTTCATTCATCCATTTTAAGTTAATTTTTGTAAATGGAGTGAAGTAGAAGATGGGTTGAAAAGAAAGAAACTGCAGGAAGAAAGGTTGGCAAAGGGTGACGAGAAACTTTTTTGCATGTGATATATATGTGTATTATCTTGATTGTATCTTGGTTTCACATATGTAGACAACTGTTAAAACATAACATTTTAGACTTCAAATGTGTACAGTCTATTATTTTTAATAAATGTTAATGAATCTGTTAAAAAGAAAAAAGTCATAGAAGAAATGTAAACCCATAACTTTAAAGCCAGCTGTTACAAAGTTCCATAAAGCTGAGTTGAGTATAAAAATATATTTTTTAAAAACTCTTCAGTTTACATTGAGCTGTAGTATGACGTTAGAGGGTACTGTAGCTATCAATAAAAGTGTATACTACGGCTGTACACTTCGAAGTTCTGTGCTTAGCTTTTCAGCCTAGGTCAACCATGCACATGTATCCCTTTATTCAATCATGTGCATAACCAACATTTGTTGACTATATTATATGCATTTAGCAGTGCCAGGACCTGAAAGTGCCAGGCATACTGTAGGTATTTGATAAATCATTACTGATTGAATTAGTGAAGAAGAAAATTAATGGTAGGCATTGTTTTGGTACTTCAGATGTAGAAATTAAAAAAAATAGTTATGTACTTTGGTCTCTTAGAATAAAAATTAAATGTGTTATGTGAAAGAACAGGTAACAGAATTTTTTATATTGGCTTTTTTAATATTTACTTAGAGCATACTGCATCTTTTACATTAAGTAGTTGATTCCGTTATTACCATTTAAATCTATGCCATGCTTTTGTAGCATTAAAAAAATATATCTACTTCTGAGGAAACTAAAGCATAAATTTCTTTGCCTTACTGAAAACAATGATTTTGCTCTGACAACTAGAAAATGGGCCTCTTTGAGCAATACATTTTCTTTTTGAATATTTGTAATGCCTCTGAGTGTCTTTGTTCATCATCATAAAACAAGTTTCAAAAATAAATTGCAGTATTCAAGAGGGAGAGAGAAATATGAATTAGAAAATAAAGAGACCATATTCCATGAACATACTCCTTTTTAAAAATGGTGTCTATAAATCACATTATTCAAAATAAGTGTGTCCTATTTTTGTGTTTTATGTGTTTAGGCCAATCTACATTTAACATCTCTTAAGTTAATATATTAAATGAATCTCAAAAAGTAAATGTAATAATAATTCACTAAATAAGTCATAATTACCATTTAAGCTAATTTATTACAGTGTGGAGCCACACCATGATTTCTATCACACCATCTTATTTATTATAGCTTTATAGAAAGTATTGAAATCTATAGTGTAAGTCCTCCAATATTTTTTTTTTTTTGGTCAAAAATGTTTTACAACTTCTAAATCCTTGAATTTCCATTTATGTTTTAGAATCAGCTTGTCAATTTTTATCTTAAAAACGGCCTTCTGGTATTTTTATTGAGTTTATATTGACCCTGTAGATAATTTATCAGAACAGAAAAAATAAACCACAAATAAAATTGAAAATAAAATAAATAAAATTGGAAATATTTTAGGAAACTTGAACATTAACTTCAAACGTAACTCTGGCTTTTCCAGAGTACTGAACATCAAGAAAAGTGAAGGGTCATAGAGTTTACCTAATTTGTAAGCAAACAAGTTAGCTTGCTATCACATTATGGCTGACGGCAGGAGAAAGGAGATTCCTAGTTCAGAAACAAAGGACTTCATCCCTTATGGCACAGCAGGCTCAACGAGCATAGTGTTTGCAAAGGTGCCACTTGCCTTCGACCCTGCTACCCACGGGATGAAGAATGGTACCTGTGGATGCTGACCATGAAGTAGATTGTGTTACAAATGAGGAACCCTGGGCTTAGAAAATTCCAATGTTTTGGAGTCCTTGCCCATGCCTATGTCCTGAATGGTATTGCCTAGGTTTTCTTCTAGGGTTTTTATGGTTTTAAGTCTAACATTTAAGTCTTTAATCCAACTTGAATTAATTTTTTTATAAAGTATAAGGAAGGGATCCGGTTTCAGCTTTCTACAGACGGCTAGTCAGTTTTCCCAGCACCATTTATTCAATAGGGAATCCTTTCCCCATTTCTTCTTTTTGTCAGGTTTGTCAAAGATTAGATGGTTGTAGATATGCGGCATTATTTCTGAGGGCTCTGTTTTGTTCCATTGGTCTATATCTCTGTTTTGGTACCAGTACCATGCTGTTTTGGTTACTGGAGCCTTCTGGTATAGTTTGAAGTCAGGTAGCGTGATGCCCCAGCTTTGTTCTTTTGGCTTAGGATTGACTTGGCGATGCGGGCTCTTTTTTGGTTCCATATGAACTTTAAAGTAGTTTTTTCCAATTCTGTGAAGAAAGTCATTGGTAGCTTGATGGGGATGGCATCGAATCTATAAATTACCTTGGGCAATATGGCCATTTTCACGATATTGATTATTCCTACCCATCAGCATGGAATATTCTTCCATTTGTTTGTATCCTCTTTTATTTCATTGAGCAGTGGTTTGTAGTTCTCCTTGAAGAGGTCTTTCCCAACCCTTGTAAGTTGGATTCCTAGGTATTTTATTCTCTTTGAAGCAATTGTGAATGGGAATTCACTCATGATTTGGCTATTTGTTTGTTATTGGGGTATAAGAATGCTTGTAATTTTTGCACATTGATTTTGTATCCTCATGTATAAAACACCAAAAGCAATGGCAACAAAAGCCAAAATTGACAAATGGGATCTAATTAAACACAAGAGCTTCTGCACAGCAAACGAAACTACCATCAGAGTGAACAGGCAACCTATAGAATGGGAGAAAATTTTTGCAATCTACTCATCTGACAAAAGGCTAATATCCAGAATCTACAAATAACTCAAACACATTTACAAGAAAAAAATAAACAACCCCATCAACAAGTGGGCGAAGGATATGAACAGACACTTCTCAAAAGAAGACATTTATGAAGCCAAAAGACACATGAAAAAATGCTCATCATCACTGGCCATCAGAGAAATGCAAATCAAAACCACAATGAGATACCATCTCACACCAGTTAGAATGGCAATTGTTAAAAAGTCAGGAAACAACAGGTGCTGGAGAGGATGTGGAGAAATAGGAACACTTTTACACTGTTGGTGGGACTGTAAACTAGTTCAACCATTGTGGAAGTCAGTGTGAGGATTCCTCAGGGATCTAGAACTAGAAATACCATTTGACCCAGCAATCCCATTACTGGGTATATACCCAAAGGATTATAAAACATGCTGCTATAAAGACACATGCACACGTATGTTTATTGTGGCACTATTCACAATAGCAAAGACTTGGAACCAACCCAAATGTTCAACAACGATAGACTGGATTAAGAAAATGTGGCACATATACACCATGGAATACTATGCAGCTATAAAAAAATGATGAGTTCATGTCCTTTGTAGGGACATGGATGAAGCTGGAAACCATCATTATCAGCAAACTATCGCAAGGACAAAAAACCAAACACCACATGTTCTCACTCATAGGTGCGAACTGAACAATGAGAACACATGGACACAGGAAGGGGAACATCACACACTGGGGCATGTTGTGTGGTGGGGGGAGGGGGGAGGGACAGCATTAGGAGATACACCTAATGTTAAATGACGAGTTGATGGGTGCAGCACACCAACATGGCACATGTATACATCTGTAACTAACCTGCAAGTTGTGCACATGTACCCTAAAACTTAAAGTATAATAAAAAAAAAAAAGAAAACTCCAATGTTTTACAGAGGTCTCATGTAAACCTCCCTACATTTGCCCTGGAGGGAGACATTATCTTTATTATCATGAATAGTAAAACTTCTGCCCTCTTCCTAGCAGGGTGAAACTACCTCTACCTTCCAATGCTGTCAACTATGCACATATCCCTGAAAATATAGTAGAGAAGAAAAGCTGCCCATGCCTCTGCTCACAATTTGTGCAGAAATCCAAGTCCCAAGGAGAATTGTCTCCTAACACTAAATCCAGCAATTATTTTTTAAAGGTATTTTCTCAAAAGAAATAAAAAACGTGTCTTCCATGCAAAAAAGATTTGTATTAGATTCATAGGAGCTGTATACATAGTAACTCCAAACTGGAAAAACATATGTTCATCAATAGAAGAACAGATGAACAAAATGTGGAACCTTTAGATAGAGAAGTGCTAGTAAGTAATAAATATTAACCAACTAGATACCATAATAACATGAATGAGTCTCAAAAATCTGTTGAAAGAAGGAAAGGAAGGAAGATGAAGGAAGGAAAGGAGGAAGGAAGGAAGGAAAGAAAGGGAGGGAGGAAGCGAGGAAGGAAGGAAGGAAGGAAGGAAGGAAGGAAGGAAGGAAGGAAGGAAGGAAGGAAGGAAGGAAGGAAGGAAGGAAAAAACAGGAATGTGAGAGCAGAGAGGAAAGGAGAAGGAGGGAGGGAGTAAGGGAAGAAATAAACAGAAAGAAAGAAGGAAAAGAAACAAAACAGACTGTAATGGCCTGAATGTTTGTGTTTCTCCAAATTCATATGTTGAAGCCTTAACTCTTAATGTAATATTTGAAGTTGAGGACTTTGGGAAGTAATTAGGGTTAGATGAGGTCGTAAGAGTGAGGCCCTAAGCCAACAGGATCCTAAGGATATAACCCTTACAAAAAAAATGACACTAGAAAGCTCTCTCTCTCTCTCCACACACACACATGCACCAAGAAAGGTCATGTGAGCACACTCCTGTCTGCAAGCCAGGAAGAGAGTCCTCATCAGAACCAGACCAGCTGGCATCCTGATCTTAGACTTCCAGCCTCCAGAACTATGATAAAATTAATTTATGTTATTTAAGTCACCCACTCTATGGTATTTTGTTATGGCAGCTTGAGCGCATAGAAAAAAAGTATGAGTCCATTTATATGAAATTTTAAAAAAGCAAAATACCCTGACGCAAATCAGTAGAATGGTTGTCTCTGATTGGAGGATACAGTAGAGTTGACCAAGCATAAAGGAAGTTTCAGAGCTAATGAAGATGTTCTATATTTTGAGGAGGTATAGTTAAATAGACAGGTATATGCATTTGTCAAAACTCATTTAACTGCACTTCTAAGTCCTAAGCAATTCACTATGTAAATTATACATTAATAAACATTTAACTGTATTCAAAATAAAAATAAATAATTCAGTTACAATTGCTACATTATACGCTGTCTTCAGTAATGCATGAGAGATTTAGTTCTGACATGACATTTATTGTTGTCAAACTTGTTTAATTGTATACATTCTAGTAGGTGTATAGCGGTATCTCATTGTGGTTTTAATTCGCCTTTTCTTGATGACTAATGATGATGAACATTTTTCATGAGCTTATTGTTGTATTATATATTTATTTCATGAACTGACTCAAATTTTCGCCAGTTTTATTGTAGTATTGAACTCTAGAGAGTTTCATATATTAATATTATTGAGGCAAATTATTTAGCAAAAGTTTTATTTCATTCCATGGCTTGCCACACTTTCTTAATGAGGACAGTGAACAAGCAGAAGACTGATGAAGAAGACATTATTAATTATTTTATTTTATTTTATTGGTAGTGATTTCTGCATTCTAGGGAAAACTATGTCTATCTATAGGTAGTTCAAATTTGCTTATATGTTTTATTTTTTCTAGAAGATGTATAATTGGAGCTTGTAGGATTATTTTAATGATTCTCTATGAATTAATTTTAGTGTGTGTGGTGTGAGATAGGGGGTTTGTTATTCTCTTCATATGTGAATGGCTTCAATTTCCCAATATTTCATCTGCATTCATTTGTGATGTCCTTTCCTTTTTATGCCAATGTCAGGGTTTGTCTCATTCTGGCCTCCTAAAATAAATTTATGGCACAACATATGGTACACCATGATGAATGCTCTATACGAAAATAATATGGATTCTATGATATATTGGTAAGATTATTTATAAAATTGGTAAGGTTATTTATAAATGTGAATTAAGTAAGTTAGCTGAGTTTATTATAGTCTTGTCAATTGAAATCTTAATATCTTCAAATCCAAACCATAGAATTGTCTAACATCTTTTAGTTTTTTGCTTCACATATTTTAAAATTAAGTTATTAGTTGAATACAGACTTAGGTGTGCTACATACTCTTGAAAAATTAACCCTTTTATAATTATATAATATTTCTATTTTTAATCTGGTTATATGATTTCTTTTAAAGTCCATTTTTTGCTATTAACAGAGACAATCTGACTTTTATATAATTATGTTTCCCTGATATAACTTTATTCTTCTACATAAAACCAGTTCTTGCCTTTATATTTCAAGTTAATTTCAATTAAAAAGGATAGAGTGGTATTGCTTTAAGTCTAAAATAAAATGTTTTTCTTTTCACTGTGATACATTGACTACTTACATGTACTCTAAATGTTAAATTTAAGTTCTCTATCTTGCTGGTTGATTTCTCCTGGGTCCATGTAATTGTTTTATCTTTTCCTGTCATCTTTTGAGTTATTTAATTATATTTCTGGACTTCTTTGTGTCATTCTTACATCATTTGCTCTAGGGAATATGATAGTCATCCTTAGTTACTGTCAATAGTGAGTTAATATTGTGCCACAAATCACACATAGGAATTTTACAATAGAAATGGTTTCATTTATTCCCTCTCACACTTTGTACTATTTTGCCACATGTATTTTTAATATATGTTATACACCACAAAAGTGATACATTTTAGGTTTTAACAGTTATAAATAAATTAAGGGACAAGAAAAACCGTGAAAGTGTATTTATCCCATATATACAACCTCTGATGCTTTTTATTCTTTTGTGTGAGTTAAATTCTCTTTCTAGTATTATTTCCTTTAAGATGAAGAACTTTCTTCAACATTTATAGTAGTACAGGTCTCTTGGTAATCAGCTTTTCCTAATCTAAAAACGTTCTAATTTCATGGATATATTTGAAACAAATTTTTTGCCATATATAGAATTCTAGATTAACTGCAAATCTTTTTCCCACTCAGCATTTTAAAAATCTGGCCCCATTGTCTTTTGGCTTGTATTGTTTCAGAACACTGGTCAGTAGTATCATTCATGACTTTGATAATAAACAATGTATTTGATAACTTTTATTGGTTTTAAGATGCATTTCTTTACCTTAGATTTTCTGCAATTGATTATCATATTCCTGTGTATGGTTTTCTTATTTTTTTCTGACTTTGGATTTGCTGAACTTTTTCTATAAAATTTTTAACCTAATTTGGAAAATATTTGGCTATTTGTTTATTCTGCCCAAATTATTGTCTTTGTTTCTTTCTGTGACTTTATTTACTCATATGTTAGATTACTAATGGAGTCTGCAAGTTCAATGAAGATTGATGTTTTTATCTTCTTCTCTTTCAATCTTGATCATTTTGCTTGAATCTTTTTTTTTTTTTTTTTTTTTTTTTGAGATGGAGTCTTACTCTGTCACCCAGGCTGGAGCGCAGTGGCACGATCTCGGCTCACTGCAAGCTCCGCCTCCTGGGTTCATGCCATTCTCCTGCCTCAGCCTCCTGAGTAGCTGGTCTCGATCTCCTGACCTTGTGATCTGCCCATCTCCGCCTCCCAAAGTTCTGGGATTACAGGCGTGAGCCACCACCCGCAGTCCGTTTTGCTTGACTCTTTTCAGCTCAATTACCTATTGTTTTTTAGAGTCAAAGCTGCTGCTAAACCTATCTAATGTGATTTTGCCTTAGAAATAGTACTTTTTTCTTCCAGAATTTCCTTTTAAAAAATAATTTTCATTTTCTTTTGTGAAGATACATATGTTTACTCATCTGTCTACTCTTTGCTGTAAATCCTGGAATGTATGTAACACATATGTTTTAAATCCCTTTTCTTCTAATACCAGTGTCATCTCTTGATCAGTTTCTCTTGCTTCTCCTGGTTAGGGGTCACATTTTTCTAATTCTTCATATACTGAATTTTTAAAAATATAATTATGGACATTATGCATGATATATTGTAAAGCATATAGATTTTGTTAACTTTCTATATAAAGTGTTGCATTTTCTTTGGCAAGCAGTAAATTTACTGGTAAATCTGTTCTATATTGTGGAGAACTTTTTTAGACTTTAGAGGAATGAGCCTTAAAAAGGAATTTACCTACAACAAGGTGTGAATTTTTTAAAAATTCATTTTATGCCTCATCTACCCACTCTGAATGATTGCAACCCTAAAGTCTCCTATTGCTATATGAAGTCTGGCATCTTCTTTTAGTCCACAGGGTCCTCATTGGCTATTTTGGCCAAGTCTCATAGAGTTTCACTATATTAACACACAGGTGAGTATCTGACCAACAATTCAAAGGAGCCCCAAAACATGCAATTTGTTTAATTTCTCAAAAAGAAAACTTCAGCCACCTCAACAATTCTAAACTTTGATCTATATTATCTTTTGCACAGGAGATTGTTGTTCTCTTTGGGTTTTACTCTCCTGTGCAGAAGTACACAAAGTGCCTAAGGAAGAAAACTGGGATGAAGTGGATCCTACTTCATAACTTTTCCTTCCCTGAAAGTATCACAGGCAGATACTACTTGTTGCCAATGCCTGAAGACAGATGCATCATATAAAAGCATATATATATGTATGTGTGTGTGTGTGTGTGTGTGTGTGTGTGTATATATATATAATTGTAATTGTTTTATATACAATATATTACATATAATTATGCACTCTGTATATTGCACATTATATATTTTATACATAACATAATATATATAATACCTATATGTAGACAATATATATAAAAATATATATTTTGCAACGTAAAACAAATTTATATTGAGATAATAAATCTTACAGTAATTATGCCTGGGACTGGAATTCCACATTCAACTTTCAAAATATGAATCTTCAACGTGTTTCAGCACTATCAATTTCTATTAGAGAACAAATTCATATTCAAAACATTAAATTAAAAATATTTTTCATTCTTTGCCCTATTAAAGCACTGTATCATGTCACAGTACAACTAATTTGAAATGCTAACTGAATATCCAAATATTTGAGGTTGAAATTGTTTTCTATTACAGTTTCCAATTCAATAGTTTCAAATGGCATATTTACTTTGTTTTATCTTTCACTTCCTTAAAAAAATCTTGTCTTAAGTACACAAATAAGCAGAATTGGCATCATAAGTAATGATAACTCTGTACATATAATATTTTAATGTTCCATGATATAATGCTTTAATAAGGTCTGAAAAATATGAGATAATAAAAAGTTGGATGGACAAGCAAACATAACAAATTCAATATTTTATTTTATTATTGTTATTTTTTAAATTATACTTTAAGTTTTAGGGTACACGTGCACAACGTGCAGGTTTGTGACATATGTATACCTATGCCATGTTGGTGTGCTGCACCCATTAACTCGTCATTTAACATTAGGTATATCTCCTAATGCTATCCCTCCCCTTCCCCACACCCTACAACAGGCCCCAGTGTGTGATATTCCCCTTCCCATGTCCATGTGTTCTCATTGTTCAATTCCCACCTATGAGTGAGAAATGCGGTGTTTCGTTTTTTGTCTTTGTGATAGTTGGCTGAGAATGATGGTTTGCAGCTTCATCCATGTCCCTACAAAGGACATGAACTCATCCTTTTTTATGGCTGCATAGTATTCCATGGTGTAGATGTGCCACATTTTCTTAATCCAGTCTATCCTTGTTGGACATTTGGGTTGGTTCCAAGTCTTTGCTATTGTGAACAGTGCCGCAATAAACATACGTGTGCATGTGTTTTTATAGCAGCATGTTTTATAATCCTTTGGGTATATACCCAGTAATAGGATTGCTGGGTCAAATGGTATTTCTAGTTCTAGATCCCTGAGGAATCACCACACTGACTTCCACAATGGTTGAATTAGTTTACAGTCCCACCAACAGTATAAATGTGTTCCTATTTCTCCACATCCTCTCCAGCACCTGTTGTTTCCTGACTTTTTAATGATTACCATTCTAACTGGTGTGAGATAGTATCTCATTGTGGTTTTGATTTACATTTCTCTGATGGTCAGTGATGATGAGCATTTTTTCATGTGTCTTTTGGCTGCATTAAATGTCTTCTTTTGAGAAGTGTCTGTTCATATCCTTCACCCACTTGTTGATGGGGTTGTTTTTTTCTTGTAAATTTGTATGAGTTCATTGTAGATTCTGGATATTAATCTTTTGTCAGATGAGTAGATTGCAAAAATTTTCTCCCATTCTATAGGTTGCCTGTTCACTCTGATGGTAGTTTCTTTTGCTGTGCAGAAGCTCTTTAGTTTTTTTTTTTTTTTTTTTTTTTTTGAGACGGAGTCTCACTCTGTCGCCCAGGCTGGAGTGCAGTGGCGCAATCTCGGCTCATTGCAAGCTCCACCTCCTGGGTTCACGCCATTCTCCTGCCTCAGCCTCTCCGAGTAGCTGGGACTACAGGCGCCCGCCACCACGCCTGGCTAATTTTTGTATTTTTAGTAGAGACGGGGTTTCACCATGGTCTCGATCTCCTGACCTCGTGATCCACCCGCCTCAGCCTCCCAAAGTGCTGGGATTACAAGCGTGAGCCACCGCGCCCGGCAGCTCTTTAGTTTAATTAGATCCCATTTGTCAATTTTGGCTTTTGTTGCCATTGCTTTTGGTGTTTTAGACATGAAGTCCTTGCCCATGCCTATGTCCTGAATGGTATTGCCTAGGTTTTCTTCTAGGGTTTTTATGGTTTTAGGTCTAACATTTAAGTCTTTAATCCATCTTGAATTAATTTTTTTATAAGGTATAAGGAAGGGATCCAGTTTCAGCTTTCTACAGATGGCTAGCCAGTTTTCCCAGCACCATTTATTCAATAGGGAATCCTTTCCCCATTTCTTCTTTTTGTCAGGTTTGTCAAAGATCAGATGGTTGTAGATATGCGGCATTCTTTCTGAGGGCTCTGTTCTGTTCCATTGGTCTGTATCTCTGTTTTGGTACCAGTACCATGCTGTTTTGGTTACTGTAGGCTTGTAGTATAGTTTGAAGTCAGGTAGTGTGATGCCCCAGCTTTGTTCTTTTGGCTTAGGATTGACTTGGCGATGTGGGCTCTTTTTTGGTTCCATATGAACTTTAAAGTAGTTTTTTCCAATTCTGTGAAGAAAGTCATTGGTAGCTTGATGGGGATGGCATCGAATCTATAAATTACCTTGGGCAGTATGGGCAATTTCATGATATTGTTTCTTCCTACCCATGAGCATGGAATGTTCTTCCATTTGTTTGTATCCTCTTTTATTTCATTGAGCAGTGGTTTGTAGTTCTCCTTGAAGAGGTCTTTCCCAACCCTTGTAAGTTGGATTCCTAGGTATTTTATTCTCTTTGAAGCAATTGTGAATGGGAGTTCACTCATGTTTGGCTCTCTATTTGTTTGTTATTGGTGTATAAGAATGCTTGTGATTTTTGCACATTGATTTTGTATCCTGAGACTTTGATGAAGTTGCCTATCAGCTTAAGGAGATTTTGGGCTGAGACAATGGGGTTTTCTAGATATACAATCATGTCATCTGCAAACAGGGACAATTTGACTTCCTCTTTTCCTAATCGAATACCCTTTATTTCCTTCTCCTGCCTGATTGCCTTGGCCAGAACTTCCAATACTATGTTGAATAGGAGTGGTGAGAGAGAGCATCCCTGTCTTGTGCGAGTTTTCAAAGGGAATGCTTCCAGTTTTTGCCCATTCAGTATGATATTGGCTGTGAGTTTGTCATAAATAGCTCTTATTATTTTAAGTTATGTCCCATCAATACCTAATTTATTGAGAGCTTTTAGCATGAAGAGTTGCTGAATTTTGTCAAAGGCCTTTTCTGCATCTATTGAGGTAATCATGTGGTTTTTGTCATTGGTTGTGTTATATGCTGGATTACATTTATTGATTTGCATACGTTGAACTAGCCTTGCATCTCAGGGATGAAGCCCACTTGATCATGGTGGATAAGCTTTTTGATGTGCTGCTGGATTCAGTTTGCCAGTATTTTACTGAGGATTTTTACATCGATGTTCATCAGGGATATTGGTCTAAAATTCTCTTTTTTTGTTGTGGCTCTGCCAGGCTTTGGTATCAGGATGATGCTGGCCTCATAAAATGAGTTACGGAGGATTGCCTTTTTTTCTATTGATTGGAATAGTTTCAGAAGGAATGGTATCAGCTCCTCCTTGTACCTCTGCTAGAATTCAGCTGTGAATCCGTCTTGTCCTGGACAACAAAGTCTACATTTTATGTGACAGAAAAGTTGAATAAGTTAATAACTGCCACAATTTCCACATAGCGAGTTGACTCTGTGACACGTGGCAATTCATAAGGATTTTGCTAGATTAAATGACTTCTTTTTGAGTAATCACAGCCAGCCAGGTCTCATCAGGAGTAGGCAAAAGAGTGCTGTTACTACCATTGTTGACTTAATTTTTACAGTGTAATAGCTTTGGGGTCACTGAAAATTCTAGTTTAATGAGAGCGGCTATTTCTCTTGTGACATATTTTTTTTCTTCTCAGAGAAGCTAGCGTTTTTGAGAATTTTAGGTAGTCTTAAGGGCAATTCCTAAATGGACTGATAGCCTTGAACCTTGGCAGCTCTGGCAGCAAAGTATATGGATTTTGTACCATGCTTTATATTTCCAGGCTTAAATAACTGTGTAATTATTTTGTAATTATAAGGCAATCATTTACTGGCAAGCAGAAGTTTTTCATTTTTATGGTAATTCCAAGTATAACTACCATATAATTTGTAAGAAAGAAATAGCTGTGCAATTACTCTGTATTAACACAGTAATTACCAAATATGTCCAGGCTTATTTGTGTCTTATGAAATAGAGATCTTCACACCTGCATACTGCAAATTACATAGCAGCTACATATGCTTTCTTCATGTGGCCTATCATAAAACAAAAGGCAATGGGGGTTAGTTTCTATTTCATTATATCATTGTATTAGGTTATCAGTTGAATATAGTATTTTGTCACAGCTGCTTCTCTGTGCTTGCAATTGAATTTCTCCATCACAGAAAATTAGAATTAATTTCATAGCTGCAAGGAAAAGGATAGCTCAGTGGAAAGAGGTGGAGCTTTAAAGTCAAACAAATATGAATTTAAATTCCACCTTGTCTACTTTTGGGCAGAGCATTTTGAATAAATTACTTAATTTTCCTCATCTGTAAAATAATAATTAAATTTATAAATTTCAGAGATTTCATAAGACTAGATAGGCAATTTGTGTACATTATCATTATGATGGTTTCATTCAGCCAACAGTACATTTCACAAATATCTATGTGCCAGGCATGTCTCAGTTAGTGCTGCTATATTAGAAAACCATAGAGAGACTAGGTGGCTTAAACTACAGAATTTATCTCTCATGTTATGAAGGCTGGGACATATGAATCAGGATGATCAGGTTCCAGTGGGGCCCCTCTTCCTGGTTTGCTGGTGGCCATTTTCTTGCTCTGTCCTCACATGTTGAAAAACAGAGGGAAGAGAGGCAAGTTCTCCCATCTCTTTCTTAAAGGGCACTAATCCCATTCATGGGAGCCCGACCCTCATGACCTAATTACCTCCTTTAAGCCCCATATACCATCACATTGGCAATTAGGTTTCATCATATGGATTTGGAGGGTACACAAATATTCACTCACTAGCAAGCCATTATATTATCAACTAGAAAAACAATGATGAAAAAAACAGACATAAATCCTGGCCCTGTGGAGCTCAAGATCCAAAAAGCATCTTAACTGTAATTGAATTATCACAACCACGTAAATGAAAACTTATATTTCTGATAAGTGCCTTAAAAGAAAAGATGCAATTCAATGAAAACATGCCCTCCCTTAGATAAATCTTCACTAGGAGAAGAGTTAAAAGTGATCATGCAAACACTTATACACAAATGTTGACAGCAGCTTTATTTGTAAGACCCAGAAACTGCAACAGGCCAGGTGTCCTGCAGTGGGTTTATACTTTAAAAAACTGTAGTACATATATACTATTCAGAATAAACACTCTTGAGCAATAAAAAGAAGCAACTTGAATGAACCTCCAAGGAATTATGCTGAGTGAAAAAGTCAATCCCAAAAAGTTACATATTATATGGTTCCATTTATAGAATATTTTTGAAATGATAAAAGTTTAGAAAATGAGTTTTGTGATTGCCAGGGGATAGGAGGGAGATGACTGTGTTATAAAAGAGCAACACAAGGATCCTTGTGTTAATAGAAATACTCAGTATCTTGACTGTGGTAGTGGATACATAAACCTACACATGTATTAAAATTGCACAGAAACAAATACACACACACACACACAGAAACAAATAAATAGAAGTTAAATTGGGGAAATACTAAGATAAGTGGACTTAATATCAATGTCTTGGTTGTGGTGTTATACTACAGTTTGCAAAATGTTAGAATTGGGAAAAGCAGATAAAGGTCACAAGGGATCTCTCTGTATTATTTTTAATTACAACTACATATAAATTTGCAAGTATCCCAATAAAAATTTCAATTAAGAAACAACTTTACATATCAGTAATAAATCCTGTCCCCCAGCCTCTCCCCACAAAAAAAATAAACAGAGCTAAAATAAAGCTATCTTCAGAGAGAATGAGGCCTGTGACAGAAGAAGCATGACATGTTAAAATAACCAAAATAGATGTGTGTGTGTGTGTGTGTACGTGTGTGTGTGTGTGTGTAACAAAGGGAATGAGGAATACAAAATTCAAGATGAGTATAGAGATATATTCAGATCCAGTAGCAACATCAAAAGATTTGGTAATTAACCTTCAAAAATTTACATCATCAGATTTAGACTTTGACACTATCATTCTAAAAGACTTACGTTTGCAGGAAATGAAATAAATCCACAATTGTTCACTTACTTTCTCCTCCAAAACTCCAAAATCACAAAAATAAAAGACTTTAAAAAGTATACACACACAAATGTTAACTGATTTGGACAGGAGCAGGTGAGGTATTTCAAGACTTTTTGGAGGATAGAAAGATTTACAGATAACTGATTCAGTAAAAGGATCAGAGCTTTAAAGCAAAGACCTTCAGTAGAAATAAATATTTTAAATTTCAGAATTTCTGAGAGGCTCAAGTCTTGGATTCACAGGGTACAATGACAAACCTGCCAGAATATAATTGCTTCACACAGAGCAATGGTAAAGCTGGAGCTGGGTGGGTGGTGGTGGGTGCAGAGAGGAAGACAGCTTGGAAGTCTGAATACAGACAAGGTGGGTACCTTGATTCCCATTCCTGTCCCCAGCAGCAAGGACGCTGCTGCCCAGGGAGAAGCCCATCTCCCTCTCAATACTCAGACCATGCCTTCCACCTTCTCTCATAATTTCAGCTGCCAGACATTTGTTCCACTTCAACCCACCCACCATTACCCAGGCATGAAATTCAAGGAAAGGAGGAGAGGAAAAACAGAGAAATGGAATGACAAAAGGGAAAAGGAGGTTAATTCAAAGCAACTTATAAAAAAGAGAAGTGAAAGATTAGCATTAAAATTATTAAAATGAGAGCAAATGTGTACAACATGTATTTCCTCCCCCTAGCACATTAAGTAGTGGGTTTATTGCAAACATTTGGACAAAAGTAATTTAAAGCTCTCATTGAAAACTTCAACAGAATGAGAAACAGATACTTTTAAAAATTTTGAAAAACTTGTATTATGCATCTGCAATGCATAGGGAAACCGTGCATACTGCTTTGCTCTTGGTTGTGCTGGTTTTCACTGGTAGTCTAGAGGTCACATCTGAACAAAACATCCTCTTTCACTATCAAAGCATCCAGTTCAGATGATAAATTTCATATTTCATGGTTGCCACACGATGTATAAACCCCTCCTTTTTTTTTTTTCTTTCTTGAGACAGTGTCTCTCTCTGTTACCCAGGCCTGAATGCAGTGGCGCAATCATCCATCATGGTAGCCTCAACCTCCTGGACTCAAGAGATCCTCACACCTCAGCCTACCAAGTGGCTTGAACCACAGGCACCTGCCACCTCATCAAGATAATTTTTTTAAAAAGAATTTTGTGGAGAAAGGGTCTCTCGATGTTGTTTAGGCTGGTCTTGCCCTCCTGGGCCCAAGTGGTCCCCCCTCCTAGGCCTCCAAAAGTGCTGGGATTACAGGCCTGAGTCATTGCACCTATCCTAACTTTTCTCCCAATTGCCATGTTAAATACACATGATAATAAGAGATAAGCCTCCAATATATCCTCAATAAAACTGTAATCTTTAATTGGCCAGAGACCAATGACCTGATATGGGTGATGATAAATTATTAATAATGACAAATGTAACACTTGTTTAGTAAAAGCTTCAAGGCGTTAACAATTTTAAAAGGAAAAAGTACCTTAAAATTTTGAATGAACTCAGTTTTCCAGGACTTTATATAAAGATAGACCCTATCATAACAGAGTATTGGAAAATGTTTACTCTATTTTCCATCTATATATAACAACTGGCACAGAATGCAAACAACGTAGGATAATATGCAGATTTTGGAGATTCATTTTAAAGCCCCTATTTTGCTGATTTTTTTTTTGAGGTGTCAAGTGTTTTTTGCATAGCTGGCAGAATGAAGTCTGTCATAAATTACTGAAATTCACTTAATGCTCTGTCAGCCATTACAATTTATTGCAGTATTGTCCAGACAAGCCAGAATATAATAATAGGAAACAATATGATATATTACATAATAAGCTAAGAAAGGAAGAGCCTTAATTAGGCAGGAAAATGAGGATGTTTTAAGAATATCAAACTAAAAGTGTATCTATACTTTGTAATTTCTCAGCCTGGAGTAACCTGAAATTTCAAAGGAAAAAGGAAAGAATTGAGTGGATATTTTTTAAACTATTGCATAATAAGGAGGCTGTTGCCATCTACTCCAGTAAGTCTAGAGTGATAAATGCTCCAGTGTGATTATTAATAGGTAGCAAGTGACAATTCTCCCTAGAGTGTAAGTTACTGCAATAATACAGATGCATACACTGGTACCCATCACTATTAGATAACCTCGCTAACCAAACTTATTAGCAATGGTCTATTTTCAAAAGCATCTTGGAAGTATCAATGCAGCCATATTGAGCATATTTTAGTGTCTAAATTTAAAAAAAGTGTATTATAAATGGAAAAGGAAAATTCTGCCAGCTAAAAAAGTTAACTCATTCAAAAAATAAAAAAATCATATTTTTATAATTTGTTCCAAGGATACCTAAAGGCAGTACCATGATACAGGTAGAGACTTCCCATTATAGGTAACCTTATATTAGAAGAGGTTTCCAGCCTAAAGAAAATTCAGTTATCAAGATTACCTTCTCTTTAAACTTGTTTTTTGCCCTTAATGTGAGAAGTCACATATTTCAGACAGTAAGAGACACAGAGGAAAACATATGGAGAAATTATATACTGATGGTTTAAAGAAAACTTTGAGTAGTTACCTGATAAACAATGACCTTGTGACAATAACTTTGTAAATGCTTCACTGAATATTCAGTGAGGCTATGTATGTGTGTGTGTGCTCTCATTTGCTTAAAGACAAATACCCCCTGCCATTTTAAACGATGCTTCCAGAATGGGATTAAGTTCATGAACTTTCTGAAAAAAAAATCCTTCCACAGGACCTCATTATAAATCATACTGGATCATTACCAAATAAACTGATTACTGAGTGAAAATATCTGTAATGATATTATGACAAACAACACTTCATCATTTTGAATCTGGATATTAGATGCCATTCTTTAAAATAACTATAAATTACAGTTTTTGAGAAGGGTGAATTAATGTGAATACTTCAAAATGTCCATCTGGGGCCACGAACTATGAACACCTAGAAAATGATTGAGAGAAACACATTTCACAGGAAAAGTTCTATATGTGGCTGGTTTTCATCCCAACTTATCCCTATATCCTCCTAGAAAAAGGAAACATAATATTTCCTATTAAAATACATCATTTTATAATAAACACTTTCTTGATCAAGGTGGCCGTATGCTCTGTCTCTCTGCTCTCACCTCACCTGCAATAGTGACATCTGGCTCTTTGGTCATCTCTGTTACTCAGCCTTCTTGCCATCCTCTGAATACAGCAGGTGCATGATACGATTTGCCTGCAGTTTCCTTGCTTTCCTGTTCAGAATGGGCGTTTGAACCATATATACCTCTGCCGGAGATTGTGTTGACTAAAATGCTAACAAACATCTGCATTTTGTGACTAAAGCTTTGAATAGCTTAATCAACATATGGATAGGGATAAAGTGGTGTGCACATTACCTTATCCTCCATTGCTCAGATTCTATTTTTCTGTTACTGCAATTACAGATTTCTCAGAGCTGAGAGAAATACCCATTGGCACTGTAAAGTGCAATTATTTGCAGATATTGCTGCAAATTTTGGTGTCATTCCTTGCAGTGAATTATAAATATATTCAAATTTACTTGATGAATATGAAAATCTATTTCTGCATGCTCTTGGGTATTAGACTTGGTGTAGAAAGAAATCTTGTTTAAAGTATCTCTTTTTCTCATATAAGGTATTAATAATATTCATTGTTTTTCAGTACTATGGAGTTTACCAATGGGTGATTCAGTAATGGAAATGCAGGGGAACAAATGAGAAATAGAAACAGCAAAGCAGAAAAAACATGTTGACAAATGTAATTCGTTCATTAAGCAGTCTTAACTCTTTGTGCTATAAATACTAAAAAAATGGATTTCCCTCAATTGCTGACTTATATCATCAACCTCCTTTCATTTTCCTTAAATAATACCTTGGGAAAATTCCATAGTTGGATGATCACTTTTGGTTCCTAAAATCAGCCCAATTTAAAATTTTAACCTCAAACTTTATTATAATAATCTCCTTCCTTCCCTTATCACAGCAGAGCTAGAGCTGGGATCCTGACTTCTCAGTGCAGAGGGAAGATAATTTGTTTAATCTGCAATAACAGAATAGGGAGGGTGATAGTTTTAGAAAGGCAGCTGGCATCTAAGTCCCACAGAAAAAAAATGGGACTAGGGTATTGGGATTCTGGGTCATCAAATAAATGCTCAATCTGCCATGGGCTCTAACTTTTGGTCTCATTTGCCTTTTCTCTAACAATGTGCTTTTGCAGACATACTTGCTTTAGTCTCTGAATTTTTCAACATAGTGTTTCTCCAACTGCAGGCCATTTTTGTAGTGTTTCTCAATCTTTTTGAAAAATTGCCTTCTAGGGAGACTTTTAGACATTCTTCCCCTAATATTTTACCCTCCTGAAATGTTAATACCTATTTATGTACTGTGACCTTTTGGAAGGCCACAAACCATTTTACTGTCTAAGTTTTCTTTGTCCCTAAGAAACCATTTTTCCCCTTTGGGGACAATATCAACCCCATTGAGAATGCATGATTTAGAGGATTGTTATCAGATTTTTTTTAGATGATACTAAAAAAAAAAAAAACAGTAAATGTCAGTGTGTATCACAAGCAGTATAACAGTAGGTATTATTTTATAAAAATGTTTTTCCAAAATTATATAATTTATTGCATGTGTATTTATGTACACTCACAATATAAAATGCCCTTCTTACTGTAGGGTACAACCAAATGATGAAAATCACTAACAGGTAACTGCTGGTACAAGAACATACAGCACAAACACATACACATATGTGCACACACACAAGACTAAACCAGTAAGTAGGAAGATCATTTTCCTAATTTTCAAAACAGTGTTCTTGGTTAAGTTACTATAGGATGAACCTCTAGTGCTATGCAGGGCAACAACTAATTCCTATCCTTTTCCTCCTCGATTCCAAATTGCTCCTCTGTGGATCTTGTCAGGAAACAGAAAAGGGTCCATTGCTCAGCCAAGATCTTCTTAGTAGTTACACCTTTCCTCCCATTAAGTTATCACTGTTAGCAAGGACTCAATTAAATTCTCAAAGCCACTTTATCCTCCTTTGTATTTTTTAATAGAAAGAGCAATTAATTTTTTCTTATATTAATAATAGATACGATTATCAGCTAACATCATTTTATCATAGTTATAGTGTCACAAACTAGGCCACTTTCTATGTTGTTCCTGATCATAGTTCTAGAATGACTGAGTTGAAACATTGCTTTGGAAAATGTGAAAAGGCTGGTGCAAACTGTTGCTCACTCTCTTTCCTTCTATTAATTGCAGGGAAGGGGCAGAGAGCAATCAGAGCAGTGTCACCAACTCCACGTCCTAGGCAGGGACAAAAAAGACCAGAGATGCTTAGGATTAAAAGGAGCTGCCATTTTGGTGGTTGTTTTGCTGGTTGGTTTTGTTTGCATATTTTGTTTTGGGAAGTGTCATTTACTGCAAGGAGGATACAAATCAGAAATGGGCCAGTTTCCAATGGTCTGGAAAAGCTTTAAAAGCCAAAGGCTATAGAAGGCAAGCCAAGTAGTATGGATGGTGAATTTGGCTGGCTGGGTTGGGGCCCTTGATGGTGCTGAAGACTTGGGTGATGCCCCATGCTTCTTCTAAAGGGGACTGCTGAGACCCCTAGAGAGAGATTTAGTTTTACAAGATTTTCAAATAGCAGACAGACATCTAGATTTTTACTTGGAATTAGTGTGCAACTATATTTTTATGAAAGCTGTGCAGATCCAAAATGAGTGAGTTAAACACAACCTGAAGGTTCTCAGTTTGCAACTTCTGAAATAAAGCTTTGTCTTTTGATAATATCACTTGCTCCCAGAGAGGAAAATAGCTAACCAGGCCCACCTCAAAACTGGTTTGAGACTGGGGCAAGAGTAGCATTGAAGTCCCACATACCATATCTCTAAATATTTGTAAGCTACAAATAAAGCTAACGAACATTTATATTAAATACATTTTAGGGTTGTCTTCATAAGTATTCTTCAAACAACAAAATTTTAAATATTTCTGTAGAGCTATGGTTTCTTTTACGGCTAAGAGTAGACAAAGTATCAGAAGACTAAATTTAATTACTATTATCATGTTCATGTGTTCTGTTGGTGGATTTTGTTTTACTGAATAATGAAACAAAGACATAATTGATAAATCATTTATACTAACTTAAATGTAAGGAAAATTACTAACTGTATTATGAAAGTGAGATTTTCACATAATTTTTATTCAATTACAATACAAATTAAAAGCAATTATTGTAGAACTAAAGCTGGTGAGTTAGCTGCCTGTGTTTGTAAATAAAATTTTATTAGAACACAGCCTTGTCCATTATTTACATATTGTCTTTGGCAGCTTTTGCACTACAATTTCAGAGTTAAGTAGTAATAACTTTTTCTGACCTTTTACAGAAAAAGTTTGCCAATCCCTGGTCCTAAGAATTCAAAATTAAAATATAACTTTATGAAAGTCTACAAATTTAAATATATTCTTCATTAAAACATAAAGTGAATGTTTAAGACTGACATTATTCTCAAAATATTTTTTCTTCTAAAATACTGAAAATTGTTAAAAGCAAAAAGAAACATCAATTATGATTAATAAATATCCAAATTTAAAGAAAATATTTAATGAAAATGCATTTTACTACACATTTTTATGAAAACAAAATTATTTGCAATTTCACTTTTTGATGTCTATTTATTTACCAATTGCTTTAAGCAAGTTAGATCTTGACCTACATATATATACAATATAAATTTAAAAGAAATGTGAATTGTGGAGTTTCAAAACTGTTTCTTTCACCAGTTGGTGCAGTTATTGGCATTATCTCATTCTAATTCAACACTAACTCCAGAACTATGAATTGGAACAGGAAGAGCAAAAAGAAAAATGGGTACGCTACACTACTAGGAGAGGATGTTTCATTAGGCAAGAAACTACTGCATCCATATCTGAAAAAAATTGATATTTTTTTCTTACCTATGAGCATCCACCATGAAAATTTTTTCTGATCCTAAAATAGTTATCTCTCCCCCACATTATCAAAAGCACGACCTCTAACCTTTAAAGGTTTGGACACAAAGCTTTTGGTTTCAAGACAACAGAAAAAATGTGGAGAAATATTTTCTTGTGGCCTAACACTGCTAGTCACGAGAGCAGATGTTTAGCTTTTCAGGTAGTACCACACCAGTGCTAACTAGTAGATTTCAAGTGACAGAGGCATCCAGATGTTTTTTAATGAATATATTCTTATTATTTCATGTTTGTGATAAGTGAAGCTTTTATAAAGCACGGGGCCTCCTCTTGTCTGGGTCTGAAGGCAGCTGTGCTGCGAACAGAATAAGGAGTGATGTGGGAGGGATAGGTTTAGTAACAGACATGACTTCTAGGGTAAAGCGGTTCTACCTTTCTATCTCAGTCAAGTCCCATAGACCACGCTCAAACGGGGAAGCCTAGGAGTATATAGTAAAGGAACTATTTACGAAAGTATAAGCAGGGTTCAGGGAAACCAACAAGGGATGCTGACACACTACTAGAGCTGGCCTCAGTGAAAAACAGTGAGAAACAGTGGGAAAAATTGGGACTAGTCACAGGAGAACACATGACCAGCCCCTAATCTAAATTTCAAGGGGAGAGAAGAGTTACCAAATCCCTAAGAGAGAGCTGTAGTGCCCTCCACAGGCCAGGATGGAGGGAGTCAGGGAATGAATACTCCAATCTCACTCTCCTGCACCCAGCAGTCTCCACTCAGTGCCTCTCATTGGCCAAGTCAACCAAAACCAGAGGACAAAGGGCACTCCAAGTGGACAGAGTGGAGAGTGGATCTGGGTCTTGAGAAGGGGAGTGGATGGGGAATATTCCACACTCTACATGCACACAAAGTATTCTCTAGTTTTTCGGACAGAAAGAAGCAGCTAAAGCACTTTCAGCCTGGATATCTTCCCACCTTTAATAATCTGTTTTCCAGATTTAATAGTCTGTTCCCAGATTTCAAAATGCATGTTTTTGACCTTTATTTAGGAAATTGGCAATTCTGGCAGTGTTATTATTATTATGCAGTTGTAAATGCCAATGATTATTATTTCTGAGAAGTTACTCTATATTCAAACTACGTTCTTATTGGCTCTGTCTACAATTCACATGGTTATCATAATCTGTAGACGTAGGAGCTATGCAACATTCTTTCTCACAATGAAATGGGGTTGATCTATTTGAACGGTTGATTGCCAAAAGTCAAGTCTCATTGTTTGACCAGATCCTATGATTTTTTTTCTAAACTCTCTATTTGCAAACTCTCTACTCTGCGCACTCTTTAACAACTGCTTTACTATCCTGGCTGCAACCATGCTCTGAATCCAACTGGTGCAGTGGAGCAGAGCAGAGCTGTAGCAAGGAGAGATGTTCATTGGAGATACAAAGCTGTCATCAAATTCCGCTGCCTCAGTAATACATTCTCCAATTTGGAGTTGGCAAAGCAGATCACAGAGGTAAATACAGGAGAGCAGATCAAGGCAGCTTACACATCCTTAAAAAGTCAATGGGAAGGAAATGAATAAACTCTTGCTTGCTCCTAAAAGAGCTGAAATTACCATCAGTGTTCTGGATTTTTTTTTTTTTTTTTTTGCCTATGGTTGGAGCTTAGGTAAAAATAGTAATAGTTATTTTAAAATAGCCTACTTAGAAGTATAATTACCTCATCCCAAAGGTTGATATTTAGTATACTGTAGAAGCATACTTTGCCACTGCTTTGTGTAAAGTTTGTAAAGGTTGATATTTAGTATACTGTAGAAGCAAACCTCGCCACTAACTCCTGTATTGGACCCTGGCTCCCTCTCACTGTCTTTCCTAGCACCTCAACCCTCTCTAGTCACAGTTCTTGGAAGACTCCAGATTGTTCATTATCATCTGTGTCATAATCAACTTTAAGAATTTTTATGGGGTCTAGGAAAGTAAAACATCTTTGATGCAGCTCAATCCAATTTCTTTTAAACCAATTGGTGTGTCCATAGGCTGATGTCTGCCTAGATCTCCTTGGCCCTATTTTACTATTTCTGTGATTACCTCTCTCAGCTTTAAAAGGCATTTGTTCAACTTTCCTATGAGACTCTACTTCTACGGGCTATTGAAGCTGGCAATTCCACGAGCTGGCATCCCCAAAGGGTGACCTTAGTAAATGACCAGGAGTTAAGAGAGAAGAAAGCCTAACTCTCTGACCTCAGGGTGAAATCACTTCCCTGGAAGGTGGTATCAGGCAATCATCAAGAGGATTTTGCCAGAAATTTTACCTTTGTTGGTGTCTTAATCAGTTCAAGCTGCCATAACAAAATAATATAAACTGAGTGGCTTGTATACAACAGAAATTTATTTCTGATGGTCCTAGAGGCTGAGAAGTCTAAGATTTAGGCATCAGCAGATTCAGTGTCTGGTAAGGGCCTGCTCTCTGATTCATAGATGACTCCTTCTCACTGTGTACACACATGGCAGAAGGGGCACAGGAGCTCTTTGGGGCCTTTTCTATAATGGCACTAACCCTATTCATAAGGACTCTGCTCTTATGATCTAATCATCTGCTAAATTCTCCACCTCCTAAAATTATCAGATTGGTGATTAGGTTTCAACATATGAATTTTTTGGGGTACACACATTCATACTATAGTGCTGGCTTCTTCCTCTTTCTTGTTCTGCTTCTGCCTTTCCATATTAGTGCCTCCAGGAAGTACCTTCTTAATGTGTCTCTTGGGCATAAAAGCTCATCTCAAGATTTGTTTCTAGAGATCTTGACCTAAGAAAGCAACTTCTGTAGTGGAAAATAATGCCTGTAATAAGAGCCACTGCTAATTCCTTATATACTCTCTCATCTTACTATTCATGAAATCTTATGTAAAATTCAGAATGGGTAAGAAATGACAAATTCATGATATCAACCCAAACAAAATAGCATATCTTTGGAGACAAATCATGGATATTTTCTTATTTTTAATATGGTTATGAAAAGGTAAAGTAAGGGAGAAACTGGAAAAATTAGTTTACGCTTAAAACAAGCCCCCAGTTTAAAGCTGACATTGATGTGTTTTCACCACAGGGGCTTCTCAAGGCTGCTCCAGGCTGTTCTCTATCAGTGGTTAGCCAAGAGGACTATAGAAAAAGGAAGGAAAATAACATTAATGCTCTGACCTCCTGCTGTGTTTGAAATTACTAGTACTAAAGACTGAGCTGGTAAGAGCTTTTAAAAGCATCTGCTCACCAAATCTTTTAAAAAGTTCTGTAGTCTTCCACTCAAACCAACACTTACTCCTAAAATAATTTTTTTTTTTTGTATGATTGTGGAAGCTTCTTAACTTTGTACCAACTCAGAGGGAAAGATTTTGTCAACTCTGCCCTGAACATGGTTTTATTTAACATCCTAATCCTAACAAATTTCACTTTCAATTGATTTCTGATTTCTTTTTTATTAAATAAAGGCGTGCATAAGGCTATATGCTTCCAGAAGGGAGTGTGTCACTTCCATCCAAATGTAATATAGCCTTTAATTACAGGAAGCTCTGTCAGTGCATAACAGACATGCTGGGCTCTAGGGAATTCCAAAATACTTCTTATTCCTTGTCAGAGATAAGATAAATGAAACATTCCCAGCTTGCTTGCTGCTTCCTCTTTCACATCTTTCAGAGGCGGAAGGGCAGTTTAAAAAATTAACTCTCTAATTCTTTCCTTATAATAGAAACTGTTTGCCTTTAGATACTAGACCATTTTTGTCTTATGTAATGTAGGATCATGGAAAGAATCCCAGACATTGAGTCAGAAGATTAAGGTTCAAGTTCCAGTTTTGTTATTTAATTGCTACAAGGAACATTCTTGATTTCCTTACCTATAAAATGAACATAAAAAGAAACAGTCACATCTACTAAAAAAAAGTTGTTTAGAAGAGAAAATAAAATACAAAATTAACTAACTCAATTTACAATGGGATGTGAAAAGAAAATGTACACTATAATAACTAGAGAAATAAAAGGCTTCAATAAAGGTGTCAGTTTCAAAGGAATGACAAAGACTATATCCCTTCTTGCCAGGCTCAAGAATTACTTGTAGTGCTAATCAACACAACAAAAATAACCTTATTTCTAATTGTCTTTAATTTTGTAAATTTTACCTTTAATATTTCAACCTTTATACTTTTGTTTTGCCTATTTATTTGCCTGTTTTTCCTCCTCCTGGCAGAGAAAGAAAATCACTGCATGATGTTTACAAAATAAAAAATAAACAAATAAGAGCACTTCATACTCATCATGAATCTAATTGGGTATTTTGAATCCAGTGGTGTACACGCAAGGCAACTCTGATGGAGTGTTCAGAAGCTTAAATTTGGAGTAAATACATTTGAATGTCACCCTTTTTTGTAACTTGTCAGCCTTCTGAATTTTTGTAATACACTTAACCTTTCTGAATTTTCTTTTTCATCTATAGTGTCAATAATATCCATGTATCAGGATAGTTGTTGTGAGGATTAGTATAAACACTTATTATCTATCTAACACTACTGTCAATATTATTATTACTATGTCAGTCAGGTGTGGTATCGGGGATGATAAGGGAACATTTTTTTCATTTAATATCTTTAAAACTGTCCAAGGGGTTCTTCCTGTCTGCTGCATGAAGGACTACAGCATCGCAGTAAAGAAAGAGTTTAATAGACACAAGCCCAACCATGTCACAGGGGAGACAGAGTTCATACTCCAGTCATCTTGTCCAAAGCTCATAGGTTAGGGGTTTTTCAAAAGCAGTTTGAGGGAAGGGGTAAGGAAGGCCAGGTAATGGTCTGATTGGTAATTGGTGAGGAAGGCCAGGTAATTGCTGCTGATTGGTTGGGGCTGAGATGACATCGTAAGGGGTCAAATCTGTCCTCCTGCAGGCTGACTTGCCTCTGAGTGGGGCCACAGGAGCAGAGTTGGCGGGTCTAGGTGGAGCCATGTTTGTCAGACACGCAAAAAACCTGAAAAAAATATCTCAAAAGACCAATCTACAACAGTGGTGTTATTCGCGGGAATAATTGGGGAAGTTGCATATCTTATAACTTCCCGAATAATGGCTGACAATCATTTATGTCTGCACTTTAGCAGGACTCAGGATTCTCTCGTCCCATCAGCCTGATGGCTCCCCATTAGCTTTACAAAACTGTTGAGTTTCCTGGCAAGGCCTATTATCTTTTAAACTACAGCCTAAACATTTTACAAAGTTAGCTTTGCCCAATAGCCCAGGAATAATTAAGGGAAAGTCAAGATGAGGGTAGGTTAGCTTACTTGACTCTCATAATTTTTCTCACTGATATAATTCTGGCAAAGGTGGCATCTTTTTCCTGACATGAGTCCTCTCTTTTACATATTCTTTCAGCGGCATCCATTGCTCCAATACCTACATTTAGTAAGTCATAAAATCCTTTTGATGTTCTATTCTATTTTTTTCACACTTTATTTTGATCCCATTACCCTAGTCAGGTCCTCATAGTTTCTGTTTTCACTTTCTTTCTTAACTAAACTATTGTAAAGGCCTCTATGCTCTTCTCCAAATCATTCTCCTATTTGCCAGTTGTTCTCTCCATAAAGCATAGAACTGATCACACCACTCCTCTGTGTATAATCCTCATATTAATTTCTATTACCTACATGATTAATTCAAAACCCTTATAACAAGTATCTAACCCTCTGTATCTTACTTCTGGCCTGTCTTTATCTTTGTAAGAAACCGTCTTTCCTAGGAAATTGTAATCCCTTGCCATTCCCCACCCACACCCTTTTTCACATTCATACATCCATATCCACCCGTTTTTCCCCCTCCCCCAGGAGTTCTCCCTCCCTTTGTCCTACCTTTCCTGATCCTAGTCACAGTTCAGAGCAGAGCACAAATGCCAGTTCCTCTCTGAGCCAGTCCATCTGAGAGATGGTTAATTTCCAATTCCTCTGCTTATACACAAAACTTTGCTTACATCTCTGATTTCATTGCCAGTATTTTCTCATATTATACACACACACATATATACATATTTATATGTATATATACCCTAATTAAATTACCTATTTAATTTCCCAGCACCACAGTCTCTTGAATAAAATAGATGATAGGTAAATATGCATTGAAAGATCACAGCTGGCAGAGCATGGTGGCTCACACCTGTAATCCCAGCACTTTGGGAGGCAGAGGCGGGTGGATCACTTGAGGCCAGGAGTTCAAGACCAGATTGGCCAACATGGTGAAACCCCATCTCTACTAAAAATACAAAAATCAGCTGGGCATTAATAGCTGGTGCCTCTACTCAGCTCAGCTACTCAAGAGGCTGAGGCAAGAGAATCGCTTTAACTCAGGAGGCAGAGGGTGCTGTGAGCCAAGATGGCCCCACTGCATTCCAGTCTGGGCATGAGACTCTGTCAAAAAAAAAAAAAAAAATCACAGTTACATAAGTTAGTTTCAAATAGAAGGAATGAAAAAAAAATTCTGTGTATTCAAATGTCTTCACCTGAATTTTATTCCCATGTCCTTTCATCTCTGAATCAAAACTTGATCATATTGGTGTCTCTTTCTTTGATATATAGTGAACCAGATAATCAGATAAACTGAATTATGTTTTGGTAGTGAATGCTAATACTTGAGTAAAAATTAGTACATTGGGGTACAATGACCTCTTAGAAGTGGAAACTCTGGGAGAAGACATCAGATATTGGAAGAGATTACTGCAAAGGTAGGGACTTTCAGTCTCGGTATATCAGATGATATTCAACTCTCTATTCTGCCTCCATGTAAAATGTCCTGCTCTTGCATACAGTGCAAAAAGAATGAGTATAAACCTAGAGGAGAACTGGGAGATATTAATTGCCATTAAATGGACAGTATGTTCTAAGAGCTAAAATATTACAAAAACAGAGCAACAGTCTACCCATCTAGTGATGAAACTCCAGGACAAGGCTGGAGACCCTGAAATTTGAATGCAAAGTGAACTTTGATCCCAGCCTGCCAAAGTGGTACTTTTCTTTAGCACAACAGCCCATACTAAACTGAGGCTATTTGCCAATAAGCTCTAACTCTTTAGCTCTAAATTTGCTATTATAAGGGAGTTCTCTTCCAACTAAAGAGTCACCCTTAGCAGACCTCACTCTCAGGTCACCAGCATTATTTAAGAATATAAAACTCAAGCAACAAAGACTGACCCTTGAAGCAGTACTTCCAACTTCTTGCAGAGTTGAATGAGTTGTTAAAATGGGTTTAAAGGCAGATTTTGGATTCACACATTCAGTAATCCTTGATGTTTTGGGGCTGTTTTCTAACCAGGGCCAACGCTGCATTTAGATTTCCACCTGTTCCCACTGAGAGGGGACATTTTCCTCAAATGCACCTGGGGCCAGTATGAGGCTTTTGAAATGTCCTGAGCCAAGTTTCCAATCGATAGGTTTACGGAGGTCATGTTATGTAGTAGGCTGCCACAGTCTGGCACTTTAAAACTCAATGATGTATAAAGAATGCAAAGGCTGACAGATACTCCTTATAAAAACCATTACCAATCCCTGCTTGGAAAACTCCTCAATCATGGTTCAGGTAAAGAAAAAAAAAAAAACCACTGTGAACAGACTTTGCAGATGTGAACAGACTTTGCACATTAAACTTCAACAGAGAAATGCTTTCACTTGGGCAAAAGTATGCAGTATGATGGAGCTGCAGTGAAGAGCCCCAATAACAATGAGGCAGTGTAACCACCCAATAGGATCACCTTGCCTGCTAGACAGAGCCAATTTTTCAAGACAGGGGAACTGCAATGGAGAAAGAGTAATTCATGCAGAACCGTCTGTGCAGGAGGCCAGAGTTTTATTATTACTCAAATCAGCATTTGGAGATCAGAGTGTTGTTTTTCATTTGTTTATTTGTTTGTTTGAGACGGAGTTTTTGCTCCTTGCCCAGGCTGGAGTGCAATGGCGGGACCTCGGCTCACTGCAACCTCCGCCTCCCAGGTACAAGCAATTCTCCTGCCTCAGCCTTTCTAGTAGCTAGGATTACAGGCATGTGCCACCATGTCCACCTGAGGCAGGTGGATCACCTGAGGCTGGGAGTTCGAGACCAGCCTGACCAACATGGAGAAACCCCGTATCTACTAAAAATACAAAATTAGCTAGGGATCAATGTTTTTAAAGATAACTTGGCAGGTAGGGGCTTGGGAAGTGGGGAGTGCTGATTAGTCAGGTTGGAATCATAGAGGGTTAAAATAAGGTTTTCTTGAGTCTTCTGCTCCTGGGTAGGATGGCAGAAGTGGTTGAGCCAGATTACTGGTCTGAGTGTTGTCAGCTGATCCAACCAGTGCAGGGTCTGCGAAATATCTCAAGCACTGATCTTAAGTTTTATAATAATGATATTATCCCAAGAAGCAATTTGGGGAGGTTCAGACTTTTGGAGTCAGAGGCTACATGACCCCTAAACTGTAATTTCTAAACTTGTAGCTAATTGATTAGTCTTGCAAAGGCCGACTGGTGCCCAGGCAAGAAGGGGGTATTTTAAGGAAAGGGCTGTTATCAATTTTGTTTCAGAGTCAAACCATGAACTGAATTCCTTCCCAAAATTAGTTTGGCCTATGCCCAGGAATGAACAAGGACGGCTTAAAGGTTAGAAGCAAGATAGAGTCTGTTAGGTCTGATTCTTTCACTGTCATAATTTCCTCAGTTATAATTTTGCAAAGGTGGTTTCAGTAGTAGTAGGTAGTAGTAGTAATACTAATACTAATCAATGTCACAATGTCACCTCAACATATACAAAAAGATAAGTTCAAAGTACCACCAGAATAAAGATTCAATATCTTTAAAACCTTCATTTTTCTCATCAGTAAAATAGGGATAATAATTAATTTTTCCATTTAGGCTGCTATAGGAGAATACCACAGACTATGTGGCTTATAAACAGCAGAAATTTATTTTTCACAGTTCTGGAGGCTGGGAAGTCCAAGATCAAGGCACCAGTAGACTCAGTATCTGGTGAGTGCCTGCTTCCTGAATTATAGATGGCTGTCTTCTTGCTGCATTCTCACACGGGAGAAGGGGTTAACCAGCTTTCTGGAGACTCTTTTATAAGGACATTAATCTCATTCATGAAGGCCCCACCTTCATGACCTAATCATTTCACAAAGGTCCCATCCTGCAATGCCATTACATTGACAATTAGGGTTCAACATATGAATGCTGGGGCACACAAACTTTCAGTCTATAGCGATAATTCATTTCATTTCTTCTCCAAAGAACACTTGTATTAGCATTATTAAAAAACAATTATAAAACTGGAGGATTATGTGAACATTATGTGAACATTAGGTGATTATTAGTAATACATTTACTCATAAGAGAGCTTGTCTTTGGAATAACCACACTTTATAGATACTGTAAGTGAATGCAGTGAACCGGAGGTATCAATAATGCCCCATAGCCAGAATTTTAAAAGCATGAAGCAGGAATTGGACAGGACTTGTGTTCATTTTATTTGATATGGTTTGTATAATTTGTGCATCACTCTTATTTTTAGGCAGTAATAAAACCTTAAGATAAAATGAGTTGACATCTCAGTTCTTAGAGATGTCCTGGTAGCATTAGGACAGAGTTATGGTCTAGGTAGTTGTATAAAATTAAACTTGGTGGCCTATACAGAAGACAGCTGCAACAATGGTTTCTCATCTCTTCTCCTGGCATGTGACTCACTTCAGAAAAATTATCTTAAGAAAATCCACCAAAGCCTTAGAATTGTAAGAGTCACCTGAATAATATTTTGCCTTTATCATAAAGATAACAAGTTTTTATTGAGGAAAATTTATATATATTTAGCCAATGCTAGAAAAATCAAGTAGAAAATAATTGCATATACGTATTTCTCTTTATGTAATACCACTATTGTGAGAATTGTTTTGTTTTTGTTAATAACTAAAATAACTGATTAAATGACTGATTTTCCTGAACCAACTGTATTGGATCATCACACAAGTCACCTCAACCTAACTCCATCATAAAAGGAAAAATGAAACCTATTATTTTCTCCCAAAAGCATATCTGAGTTTCCAAACTCTTGGAGAATGTGATCTGGGTAGTTTACTATTTTCAAACCAGAAGACATGATACATCATGTTAAAATGCAAGCCTGTAGCCAGATGTGTCCCTGAGGGGGTTTCCTTTATTCTGTCAGCTCCATGCTGGGAGAGTTTCATTGTCATAATTCTGTACATCCTGCCCTAATACTTCTGATTTCTTCCCTTAGAAAAATCAAACCAAACTTGACTGGTCCTAGTTTTAAAAATAGCAAAATACAAAGGCTTTGATGTCTTTTATTATTATTTCTTTGGGCAGTTTGAGTAACCTGATTTTTAAAATTTGGTTAAAAACTCATCTGAGATTAAGTACTTCTAGAAGCAGCTCTAAAAAAATAAAAATACAAACAGTAAAAACTAAAGTAAAGTGCAAGCCCAATGCTTTAAAATACATTCAACACAACAGAGGTGGCAATGCCATCTTGTTATGACTTCTTTTATATAAGTACTGTTTAAGAAACTGAAAAGAGACAAGTAATTATTTAATAAGTAAAATAAACACAAAACTATTAAAAGATGTAAATATTTGACAGAAAGAGAAAATGTTTGGAAATATTACACGTTTGCTGATGCTGTACATATTTGCTTAGATTTATTTAATATGTGACCAGATTTAATATAGTTCATATCCAGGTTAAATGTGTGCTTTGAATCTTTATAAGCAGGCTGGAAGTTTTCTAATTTGTTTACAGCAGAAGGCTCCAGAATGGCCAGGGCGTATTATCCTAATACACATACTACTCTCCACTCCTCGCTGTTGTTAAAAAGGAGAATGTTAATGTAATTATGGAAATACACAATTTGACCTTTTTTTCTTATTGGTTGGGTACAGATGAATAGTGTCAAAAAAACATTCTATTAATAGTCATTTTGATATAAAATTTATTAAATTCATGTACAATAAACTAATTAATATAAAGCCTAATATAAAAATTTCTGATTAATACTATGCCGTATGTGCTGCTTTTATGCTACAAATTATTGCAAATGATTATCTTCCCTAAAAGTTTTACAAGTATAATGCATCTACTCTAATTTCATTATCTTCTCGTGGTTAATAGCTCGATAAACAAAAAAGCCTCTTCCTTTCATCTTCCTAGGAGAAGGTGTCCTACAAATATAATCAATTCTCAATCTATGTGTTCTGTTCCTCCTTACTCTTTTTCTAATTAATTCTTATTATTCCTTCAAATAACTCAATTGTCACTCCCTTAAGGAAGAATTTCTTAAAATACCTCACTATCTCAAGAGTTCCTAGGTTTACCCCTGACTCCTCTCTTTTTCTCTTTATTATTAAATCCAGCAGCCAGCTCTGAGGCTGCACCTTGAAATTATATCTGGAACACAACCACTTTTCACTATCTGTAATTTTGCCACCAATACCTGAACTACTCTTATTTGTGCCTAGAATGTGGAAATGTGGAGTAGACTTCTCATGAGTCTCCATGCTTCTCTCTTTGCTACTTACAGCCAGAGTGATATTTTTTTTTTTTTTTTTTTTTTTTTTTTTTTTGAGACGGAGTCTCGCGCTTTCACCCAGGCTGGAGTGCAGTGGTGCGATCTCGGCTCACTGAAAGCTCCGCCTCCCGGGTTCACGCCATTCTCCTGCCTCAGCCTCTCGGAGTAGCTGGGATTACAGGCGCCCGCCACGACGCCAGGCTAATTTTTTGTATTTTTAGTAGAGACGGGGTTTCACTGTGGTCTCGATCTCCTGACCTCGTGATCCACCCGCCTCGGCCTCCCAAAGTGCTGGGATTACAAGCGTGAGCCACCGCGCCCGGCCTTTTTTTTTTTTTTTGACAGAGTTTAGCTCTTGTTGCCCAGGCTGGAGTCCAATGGCAAAATCTCTGCTCACTGCAACCTCCACCTCCCGAGTTCAAGCAATTCTCCTGCCTCAGCCTTCTGAGTAGCTGGGATTACAGGTGCCCACCACCACACCCAGCTAATTTTTGTGGTTTTAGTAGAGATGGGATTTCACCATCTTGGCCAGGCTAGTCTTGAACTCCTGACCTCAGGTGATCCACCCGCCTCCGCCTCCCAAAGTGTTGGGATTACAGGCGTGAGCCACCATGCCCAGCCGAGGGTGACCTTCTTAAGACATGTCAGACCATGCCACTCCTCAAACTCTCCACAACTTTCCATGTTACCAGGATACAAGTCTATGACCCTGAAATGAGCTAGAAGGTCCTACTTTTTCTATCTCCTACCTCCATTCAGTTCCTCTCTGATCACATCTTCTATTACTCCATATCTCCTATTATACTACATCTGTGATTGATATAAGATTTTCAAGAATTTATGTATTTATTTTGTTTATTGCTTCTCCAAAAGCAGAGATTTTTGCTAATTTTTTTCAATTAAAAAAGAAGACTTTGATGATTTTGCTCACTATTATATCCTCAAAAGGGAAAGGGCACAATAGTAGCTACTCAGTAAGTATTCTTGTGTGAGTAATTCATGATACTTCCTTCTCAAGGCACTTGCACAGACACACCTTTAACCTCACATTTTGTGCAAGTATTTGTTCAATGTTTGCATTCCCTATACTCAGTGCTGACATAAGCACCCAGAGTTCAGAGACCATTTATGTTTTGTCTACCTTGCATCCTCAATGCCCAGCACATGCCATATGTATGATATGCATGATATATAGTTATTTATTTATGGAATTAATAAAAGGAGAATAGTACGAAATCTTCCTCTTTATTTTCTAATGTGTTTATAATATATTATTCAAAAATTACAGTATTTTTGTAATAAGTAATTACTCATTATCTGATCTTTCCATAATATTTCCATGAAACAATCCAAATTTTAAGCTGTCTTGCATAAGTATCTTATTTAACAGGTACTTTTGTTTTCTGTTTTGCATAAGAACCTTATTTAAAAGATCAGTGTTGTTTTTCTTCACAATAGGCAGAAATAGATTTAATTCCTGTATTCATTCCTTAGAAGCAGAGTGTAATTTTGCAGCCATCATTCAAAACCACTATGCTAAACAAACAAAATATATATAACACCTTGTTGTGTGAGTTCACACAAGAAGCAAACATAAAATTAATATAGCATAATAAGGAAAAGAAGCAGTGGCCACCTACAAATCAGGAAATTCCGTGCACTACAGTCTGTCTAGGTCTATTCACTCATCACCAGGTTTTTTGCTAAAAGCAGTCATTTAAAACGAAGTCTGCCACTCTTTTGTTTTTCTGGCCCAAATCGTATTCACTCAGGAGTATCTGGCCATGCCTGTGGTTGGGCAAACTTGTTAACATGCACATCCTTCTGGTGCAGCACTGCCATCCTTTCATCAAATACATTTGATGTAAAGGGACTTGAGGTTTCCCGTTAATAACTCTAGAAAGCAAACTGCAGGTGCAGGAGTAAGAGTGGTGATAACATATAGGCATGACATGTTTCCAGACCTCTTCCAAATGGGCCTTGGGCTATCAGTCTGTTTGTGGTTGATGGCCAATGTAGACAGCTGTGTGAGTCACATTGTGCTTGGCTTGCACTGGTTCAGGCAAAATGGAAAATTCTGTGAAGTCTGCATATACTGTGTAATTAAAATACAATTTTTTTATTTCAAATTTATTTAAGCTTTTAACTTCTGAATTTTGAAAGAAAGTATGTAACAGACCTCTACTGTCTCTGAATCATGTTTGTTAAGAAATCTTAGGATCATCATTGAAATTAAACTTAACAAGCACCTTATACCACCCTCAGAGAAGCAAGATGACCATAGCAGTGTTTCCCAAATTGTATCTTACATGTTCCACGATTCTCTTTCCTCATTCAGGTACTTCTCTTATGCTTGCTCAGTTAATTAATAACTTTTTATGTAGAAAGATAGAGCAGTTTAACCTACATATTTCTTACTGAGACAATTTACAAGCAATTATAAATTATCAAATTGTTAATATAATAACTCTAGCTATAATCACAGATTATTTTAATTAGTTATTGTTCTTTTTGTCTGACTCTTTCTTTGGTTCTTCTATTCTAATTTCCTCTAATGTAACACTAATTTGTATGTGGGTGAAAAGATGATGTGTTTAAATAGATGCCCCTGTGAAGCTTTTAGGAAGCACTCAGCAAAAACATTTTGAATGAAAGAATGAATAGATAAATTATTGAACATATTTAAGTACTTTTTATCTTTTAAATGTGAATTATATAAATAAATATATTTGCCTTCTAGAGCATAAGTTTAGTCAACATATATTTTTAAAACCTATTCTAAACACCAAGAACACAATAGTGAACAGACGGACAAATATTTTGCACTGATGCAAGTCATATTCCAATAAGGAAAGAATGAATAAACACTGGTTTGCTAAAAATAATATAGTAATAATTATAATATATAACATTTCTATAACATTTATTTTGTGTTGAATATTGTCTTAAGTGTTGTCTTTCTCTCTCTCTCCCCCTTCTTTTATTCCTCCCCACAACTCTTTTTTTTTTTTTTTTTTTTGAGATGGAATCTCACTCTTTCACCCAGGCTGGAGTACAGTGGCAAGATCTCCACTCGCTGCAATCTCCACCTTCCGGTTTCAAGCGATTCTCCTGCCTCAGCTTCCCGAGTAGGTGGGATTACAGGTGCCTGCCACCACACCCAGATAATTTTTGTATTTTTAGTAAAGATGGGGTTTCACCATGTTGACCAGGCTGGTCACAAACTCCTGACCTCATGATCAACCCGCCCTCCCAAAGTGCTTGGATTACAGGCATGAGCCACCACGCCCGGCACCTACAACTCTTTAAGGTAGGTGCTCAGTGGCCAATTTTAAAGATCTAAAAACTGAGTCACAGAGAAGTTATATAATTTGTCTGAGGTTTTACTCTCCGTAAGTCATAGACTTGGGACTTGAATTCACAAAACTTGGTCTAAGGATTCTAAACTTTACCTTATTGTCTCTATTCTTAACTTTACCTTATTGTCTATTTAGAGAAATATAATGAGTCATAAATGGCATAAAGATGAATGAAGCAGGACACAGAGAGAGATAGTTGTAGGAGGAATGGCATGAGGAATACAGTTTTACTTGTTGTAGTGGTTTCCAGAACCTTCTGGCCAGGTGTGGTGGCTCACATTTGTAATCTCAGCACTTTGGGAGGATAAGACAGGTGAATTGCTTGAGCCCAGAAGTTCAAGACCAGCCTGAGTAACATGGCAAAACCCCATATCTACAAAAAAACACAAAAATTAGCCTAGTGTATGTGCCTATAGTCCCAGTTACTCAGGAGGCAGAGCTGGGAGGATAACTTGAGCCCTGGAGGTCGAGGGTGCAGTGAGCCATGATCACGCCACTGCACTCCGGCCTGGATGACAGAGCAAGACGTTGTCTCAAAAGAAAGAAAGGGAAAAAAAAGGTCTGCAAATTATTTTATACTCCTCCTTCCAAGAAGAGGAGGCTAATTTCTCTCTCCTTGAGTAACAGTTGGATTTAGTATTCCACCAAGTAGAATAAAATGAAAGAGAAGGTGTGCTGACTTCCAAGATTAAGGTATGAAGAGCATTGAGACTTCCTTTTTATTCTGTCTTCACCCACTCATCCTGGGAAAAGCCAGCTACTATGTTTTGAAAATATGGAATCACCCCTGGATTGTCCATTTGATGATCAGAGGTTTCCTGAAGACATCCAGCATCAATTTGCTAGGACTTTGAGGGAGCCTCCTTAGAATTCGGTACTTCAGCACCAGTCAAGCCTTCAGGTGACTACCTCTCTGGCTGACAACTTAACTGAAACCTCTGAGTCAGAACCATCAAGCTAAGTTGCTTTCAGATTCCTTATCCACATAAACTATGGAAGATAATAAGTATTTATTATTTTAAGCCACTGAGTTTTGGGGTTTTTAAACAGCAACAGGAATCAGTTTCTATTTTAAATAGCTATAGAAAACTAATAGGGCAGTCAAGAAAAGATTCTCTTGTGAGGCGACATTAGACCAGACATTTCATCAAGTTAAGGGGCAAACAATGAGTATGACTTAAGGAAAAGATTTTAAGCATTGAAAAAAAGAAACTTGTACAGTACAAAAACTTTGAGCACATTTGTTATGTTCAAGAAACTGTAAGTTGGCCTATTTGGCTGGAATACAGACAAAGAGAAGAAAGGTAGAGGCTGAAGTCAGAAACCAAGGCTTCACTGTGTACTACAGAAGAATCTGGATCTCCCTCTGTCTGTAATATGAATCTGCTAAACGGTTATGAAATGGGAGTGCCTATGATTTACTGTGAAAAAGAACACTATAGGTTTTGAGTCGACAATAGATCATAGCAGAGCAAGGGTAGAATCATGCAGTTCAGTTCACTTAGGAAGCTATTTCAATAACCTAAGTGAGATACGATAGTGGCATGGACTAGGGTAGTTCTGGTGGAAGTGGTGGGAAAAACATAGAGTCAGAATTTGAAGGTACAGAAATTAGGACTTGCTGATAAAGTGGATGAAGATGTATTATGTGGATTCTTCGCCTATCAGTAATTTCAAGGTCCATGATTCCACCGGGAGAAAGTATTTTGGAAGGCCCAGATTTAGTACCCTTGGTTGGAATGTGTAGACACCTGCTTTTCCTTGGGCTTACTAGGAAGAGAATTAAAATATAAGGACAAATAAGAGCAAATGCTCATTTCATTTTTATTTTCTCTTCTTTCGAAGAATGTTATGTCTTCTGGTGAGATAAATGAAACCTTTCACTCCAAGTCACACTCTTGTAAAATGTGAAATTAAAAGTGAAGAGAAAGACTGTTAATGACCTAAAATATTTACCTCGCATTTGTCCTACAGAAGAACACTGTGGAATTAGCTTACTCCTCCCTCAAAGTGAGAAACTATGATATCAGCAATGGGATGGCTTTCGACATTGATACACACTCCAATTAGTGTGGTGTGGCAGCTGCGTGGGGTACTGTGCTCAGGAGGGGTGAACTCTTCTCTGGTAGAGTCAGCTCTGCAGGTGGACACTGAAGAATAATACCATGGTTATTGCTACATTCCATGGCTTTTAACAACTGCAACCATATGTAATTGTTTGTTTTAAATAACCAAAAGCAAACCATCTAGGACAGAGGGAGAAGTGATAAGGGGAGGTGAACAAGCATGTTGCCTGGGCAAGACTTTTAGACATTTTTGGAGAGGCTTAATTAGATTTGAGCAGGAAACATCCAAACTTACCTGCCGTCAATTTTGGTTTTTAGGCAAAAGCTATAAAGTTTTCTTTTTAAAAACAGCACATGGGCCTCTCAGTTTATGATCTGTATTCATTGCTCCTAACCCTGTCTTCTCCTTATCCTGTAGAGAAGAGACTATCTTAAATATTGAACCCTGGCCCTGGGCTGAGGTACAGGAAGATGCTTAAGACAAGAAAAGGTATTCATAAAGTCACGCAGCTTGAAACCCAAGAGATCAGGTTGTGGGTGCTCCTAAATTCTCAGCACTCACCAGCATGTCTAAGATACCTATATCTCCTGTTTTTACATTAAGACAATTGGTTATGTATTCTATTTCACATCTTTTACCCATTCCCTTTAAAATTATTCAAAGTCATATAACTTGCTTTGGCATGAGAAAAGTAGTCTGAATCTGAAGTGACATCTAATTTTTACCAGACAGAAGACTTATGAGCCAATGTGTAATTACCACATTTCCTTTTCCTCCTCTGGTCATTAAAAACATTGGAATTGAGGTAGGCCTTCTTTTAGCCTGACTCTAGATGATTATATTAAGCTCAAGACTTCCATACCCCTCTGTGCTGCACATGCAGCATTAGCAAGTAATACACTTTTGCTTGGTTGAGCCGTTTAGACTTGATGGTTGCTTGTTACTGCAGCATAACCCAGACTAACCTGACTGATGCAGTCAAACCTTGACTAATGAGAAGATGGAAAGGACACTGTAGAACAGGAGAAGGCTAACAGCAGGTTCCAGAATATCCTAAAGTGAGTCCCAGATAGCCAAGGAACTCCAAGGCATAAGGAAACAATTTGTCTATTTCCTTAATAAGGATACTCATCCAGCCACATTCATGCACTTATCTCGAGAAGAGCTGTCTGGTGTTTTTGTTGTTGTTGTTGCCAGAGCAGCCTCAAGACAATTCCCTGAGAAATAAATTGCCACACATCCATGGGTAAGTTAATGGGAACAACAGGACTCAGGCACCAGTTGCCAAATAGAAGTGTCTTATTTTTTCTGAAATTAAGCAGGCAGACAAAACATCCTACGCATTTGCATTCATCATTGTTAGAATGATACACATTTCATACTGTTGACATTGCTGGGTTTTGTCAATGTGTAAAGCATACAGCTCTATGAACTAACTAACTCTCCTCCCTCAAAGATTTAATTAAGTAAATCACTTACCATGGACTTCTTTCTATCTGCTTGATTAGTGTGCAGTGAAAAATTGATTGTTGTCAAATCTCATGGTGATTTATTTTTCTCTGGGGTCTACAGAGTGTACTGTTTCCCTGCAGTCAGGGTTTTTCTTTTTGGTGGTGTATATGTTATGGAACTGGAAACAAAGAGTTTATAATACGTAGTTATCCCAGTGATTTCCTTCTTGCTGAGTGTCAGAATACCATTGTCTTATCTGTTACTAGCAACAGTGTGCCACTGGATAGTTTATGGCAAAAATTATTTTTGTTTCTCCTTTATTCCAGAGTCACTATCATATGAGCTCCACCAACTCTGGAGCTCAACTTCTGGCACTACTACCTACAGGCTCTGTGACTCTGGGCACGTTATTTAACCCTTCTATGTCTCAGTTTCATCAGTTATAAAATAGGAATAGTGATAGTCCCATTTGATAATGTTATTGTGAGGATTATATGTGAACAAATAAAATGCTTAGTTCAATACCTAGAATAACCACTAATGATGTTCACTTTTATTTTTAATATTTATATTTTTTGTTCCCATGGGAAAATCTGTTAATCATATGTGTTGTACCTCTACTTAAGATAGAGTAGAAAAGGGAAAATATTACTTTGGGAATATTAGTATCTGAACCTCATGGTTTTCGGAAAAAGAAAATAAAATATACACACTCTTTGAGGCTCTAGGAAAACACACACACACCTATTTACATTATTACACCCTTTTGATGCTAAAAAATAATACATACTTGAAGTCAGAGATCATATTTTTTCACCTTTGCATCCTTTGCCTGAAGTAAGCACTATGTACACAAGAAAATAAATATTAATTGAAAAATAAAATGAATACATGAATACATGACTTCCCCATTTACTTTTAATATCTTAAATGCCCATTGCAATATTGGACCTCAGTGCCTTCGATGGTACTTAAAAGAAATTTCCAAATTGAGCTGCTCATTATCTTGAGAACTTGATAAATGTACAGATTTCATGGCCCCACTCAGTAAGGATTTGATTTAGTCAGACTAGCATAGAACCTCTGGGTGCATATATTTTATAAGCTCCCTGGGAGATTGACCACCTGTCAGGTTCAGGACCCATTCTCCTAAGCTCTCTTCCAACTCTGACATTGTATGATGCTAGCCTTAGCTGAATCTCACTCAAAATATATGTCAAGGTTTTAGAAACTGAGTAACTGGTTGGTTTTTAGAAGCAGGCCCAACTGATTAACATGATAATTGGAAATCTATATTGCCTTCTCTTTTTATAACTTCTTACTGTAATATGTTCTTAGATCAAGGAGGGGTAGTTAACTCTAAAAGTCTCTTAGGCATTATTTTTATTTTTTTTTCAGAAAGCCTTTTACAGATAGAACTATGTGTTCCACTTAATGAGCTCTATATAAATTATTATCTGGATAAAAATAGCTCTAAAAATCCTGCAGCTTCATTATAAAAAAGGAAGAAGAAGAGTTTGAGTAGTAAAATGATTATTTAGATGACTCAAGTCACCAATGCTTTATCCTTCTACTAAAAAAACAAGTCCAGAGATTCAGACATTTGCCCAGTTTCAGGGTTTGAAAGGCTGCAACCTACAAAGCATACATTTCCTTTGACACATGATTCATAACAAAGTGTTTTTATGCATCATGACAATCTGTGACCCAACTGTTGTTTCCCCAACTTTTTACTTATTTACCTTTCTAGGCTAAAATAACTAATCAGATTTGGACAGAGTAGAAAGCAAAGGAGTGCAAGTTCTATGTTCATTATTAGCAGTAAAACTAAGTCATTGTAACTGAGTTACAAGATTTTTTTCACCTGAAAGAGATCATCCAAGGTCAAAGAGCAAGCACGACAGAATTGAAAAGTAAAAACAAATGTATATTATTATCTGCTTTAAACTTAGAGCAATAATTTCTTAAATCTACATAATTCAGAAATTATGAATGAGTCAATCTAAAATATGCCCCTGGTATTCTCTATCACAGTCTCTTGATTTTCTGCATACAATTATTACAGCTTGTAACTATTTTATTTATTTTCTTGTGTCTTTTTCTCTCTCGCTTAGCCACTAGAAATGAACTTATTTAAGGCAGAGAACATCATTTTTGTTTTTCCACTGGCATTGAGAATAGCACCTGACACATGATAGCTATTTAAGAAATATTTGTTGAAATAATGCATACAAGCTTTTTTGAATACAGCTATGTTCCTAGTACTATACTAGGCTGACTGAGATTTTTTTTATTTTAATGACTTTGTGAAGTAGGGATTAGCTTTATTTTAGAGAAATGGAAATTACAGTTCAGAAGGATCTTGTCTAAAATCTCTTGACTTCCAGTCCAGTGTCCTTCCCACTAAGTACCACTCCTCATAAGAAAAGCTGACATATAACCTTTATCTCAAAATCCCAAAGCACTTTTCAAAGCACTTTCCTCCAATTCTTGTGAATCCATCATCCATTTTTAACCTAAGAGTCAATGTTTCAAGTCAACACAATACCATAAAACTTTAACTGAAACAGATCCTAAAACACTTTGTTCATTTTTATTGAACCACAAAATAACAATGGATAGTATGAATATAAAAGCTATAGGAAACCAAAACTCTTTAAGTATTATAAACCAGGTAACTTTTTACATTAGTTCTGAAGCCCTGGCTAAGATTCTGTTGATGGATGTGGCCCACCATGTCACACCCTGAATGAAGTCCTTTACTCCTTGGCCCTCCAAAGAGTTTTGCAAGTTCCTTGGGCTATATTCACCCTAGTTACCTTCCAATTGGTTGGTGGTTTCCACCTGGAAAGCAAGCATGAGAAACTAATAAACTAAAATTGAATAGAGTTTTTAAAAATCATATTAAACATTTCTCAGCCGCTCCTAGCAATTTTCTCTGCTCTACTAGGGCTTCTCTTCTATCTCACCTCCTCTGCTTTTCTCTACTCATAAATTTCTATTCATATCTCATTCAGAGTTTATACCTTTTATTGGTTGATGTAGTTTGGATGTTTGTTCCCTTCAAATCACCTGTTGAAATGTGATGCCCCAGTGTTAGAGGTGGGGTTTAGTGGGAGGTGTTGGGTTAGGAGGCAGTTCCTTCATGACTGGCTTGATGCCCCTACGTGGTAATGAATGAGTTCTCACTCTATTATTTCACATAAGAACTGGTTGTTTAAAGACTTGACACTTCCTCCTCTGTTTCTTGCTCCCTCTTTCACCATGTGACCCACTTCTTCTGCCGTGACTAAAAGCTCCTTGAGGCCTCATTAGAAGCCAAGAAGATGCTGGCACCATGCTTCTTATACAGCCTGAAGAACTGTGAGCCAAAAATACTTCTTTTCTTTATAAATTACCCAGTCTCTGGTGTTCCTTTATAGCAATACAAAATTGACTAAGACATGGGTGGTATTCTTTTCTTCTCACTCCTCGTATTCCAGCCTCTAAAAACATCAACAACAATAGAAAACAATAAGAACATCTATTACTCATCTTACATTTATCATGTAAGTGCATAATGCTAACTTACTGGCACTATGCTAACTGATTTAAATGAAGGAATACTCTCAGTTACTGTCCTAGTGGCCTAAGAAGTACATAATATTATTAACTCCATTTGATAAAGGAGGAAACAGACCCAGAAGGTAACTGCCAAGTTTCCTAGCAATTTATCTGCTCTACTCTTTTATCTCACCTCCTCTGCTTCCCTCTACTCAAACATTCCTATTCATGTCTCATTTAGAGTTTATACCTTCTACTGGTTGACATAAATTGGATATATATCTCCTTCAAATCACACATTGAAATGTGACCTGCAATTTTGTAGGTGGGGTCTGGTGGGAGGTGTTAAATAAGCCTCTTAGTTCTAAAGTAGGCTATTCTTAGGAGGAAACCCGATGACAGTCAACAAAAATAGTCATGTCTCATCCCACTGTAACCACTAAATTTTACTCACTACCCTTAACAAGTTTCCAGCCATAGTCCCTGCAGAGGAAAGATAATTGGACTTGCATAATCCAACTCTACCCTACCTGCACAGCCTTAATTTCTCAGTGCACACAGATGAAACAGAGAAGGCCCTGGTCTAGAAATCAGAGCACCCAGACTTGGCCCCTTCACATGTAAAATAAAGATTTCTTTTTTTTTTTTTTTTTTTGAGACGGAGTCTCGCTGTAGCCCAGGCTGGAGTGCAGTGGCGTGATCTCGGCTCACTGCAAGCTCCGCCCCCCAGGTTTACGCCATTCTCCTGCCTCAGCCTCCCGAGTAGCCGGGACTACAGGCGCCCGCCACCTCGCCCGGCTAATTTTTTGTATTTTTAGTAGAGACGGGGTTTCACCGTGTTCAGGATGGTCTCGATCTCCTGACCTCGTGATCCGCCCACCTCGGCCTCCCAAAGTGCTGCGATTACAGGCATGAGCCACCACGCCCGGTCAAATAAAGATTTCTAATATCCTCTTCCTTCTATTCACCTGTATCCTTCAATGCATTGCTCCAGCCACACAAAGCTATTGAACATTTCACAATATACATTTACAATTTACAAAGCTGTAACTGTTCATACTATTTCACCATCCTGGAATGTTTCATATCCCAACTTCTATCAAAAGTTTACCTCACTTCTCAAAATTCAACTTCTATGCTATCATATTTTCTTCCAAACCTTTCCCAAATCCCTACAGTGCTAACTTATTCTTTTATGTGCAATTATCTACAATGCTATTATTTCATTCTAGCAATATTCATTGTGCAATTTGCTATTTGTTAATATTTATCTGAATCTCTCCAAAGAGATTATAGGCACCCTGTAGATAAGGACAATGCTTTACTCAGTTCTGTTTCCCACATATTACCAAACTCATAATTTGTACATAATTACAGCTTGGAAGCATCTGATTCATAAAGCAAGCCATAAAACACACAGGGTTAGCCTGAAGCAAAGTCGTGGTCTTCCCAATCTTCGCATCTTGACCTCCAGAAATTCTACCCTTTAGGCTGTTTAAAAATAAAATATTTGGCTCAATCATCTCAATTGCTTCAAGTAAACTGCAATTGAAAGTGATTTTCTAGAAACTCCAAGTTCAGGGCTGGGCCTGTTAATTGAACAAAGAAAAATGCTTTCTGCCAAAGTATGTCACTGACTGTTCATCAGTTCTGAAAAACACCAATTCTTATTTATTTCTGTTCACTTTCCTTCATTCAAAATTCCCTTTCATAAACTTTAGTAGATAGAATGAAAATTAAGGAGTACTTAATTGGAATGATCTTTTGAGAGGGCATAGCTATAGGCAGTTTTTAAACAGCCTTGTTGACTGGGCGCAGTGGCTCATGCCTGTAATCCTAGCACTTTGGGAGGCCAAGGCGGTGGATCACTTGAGGTCAGGAGTTCAAGACCACACTGGCCAACACGGTGAAACCCCATCTGTACTAAATATACAAAAATTAGCCAGGCATAGGGGCACAGGCCTGTAATCCCAGCTATCAGGAGGCTGAGGCAGGAGCATCGCTTGAGCCCGGGAGGTGGAGGTTGCAGTGAGCCAAGATCACACCACTGCACTCCAGTCTGGGGTGACAGAGCAAGACTCTGTCTTAAACAAACAAACAAACAAAACAACAGCCTTGTCCTAAATAGGGCCTCAGGAGACCACCTAATTAAAGGGATGAACTCTACTACTCTGGCTATGGCAGAGATACTATTCTGAGTTCAACATAATTTTTCTCTGTTAGCAGCACACAGAAAGACAACACTTCCCAGCCTCCCTTGTGGTTCATCTGGAGATAGGGTACTGTGTTCTGGTCAATGACAGAAGGTGACATAAACCTTTTCCAGGTCTGCTCTTTAAATGCATCCCAAGCAAATCTCTACTATTGTCCTCCTGCCACTGCAACTTTGGAGGATGCAGACCCAACTGGTGTGGTTGCAAGACTGAGGAATTTCACTTGTCCTATGTTGAACTTGGTACAATTGAGAAATAAACTTTTATTGTGTTAAGCCAATGGTATTTTGGACTTTATATTGCAGAATAGCCTAGCCTAATCAGATTAGCTGATGAATAATACTCATACCCTTCATCCTTGGTGTTGGCCTCTAGAGCAGCCTTGAGTTTAACTATGAAGCAGCCATAACACAGAGCCTATAAAATCCAAAATCATTGCAAGTGCTCACCTGGTCTCTGATGACCTAATTCTCTGATCCAGGATACTTCTTTGCCTCTCTTACTGAGATAATTCCTAAGAATCCTGGGAGACTTGGTACAGGTGTTGTGACTCAGGAAAACTTTCTTTGACCTTCTTTTCTGGATTAGATGCCTCTCTTATGTGTCTCTCTTGCAGTATGTGTTTTCCATCATTACATCACTTACTTTATGCTATTACGATTGTCTATTTATTTGCCCTCCCTCTCCTAGACTGCGAGCTCCTTGAAGATAGGTAATGTAGATTTATTCCTTTTTGTTTTCTAAATGCCTAGCACAGTGCATGTCTCGTAAGGTTTAATAAGCCTTTGTGGAAGGAATAAAAGAAGAGAGAAAAATCTGCTTAGCCAAAATATCAAAGACAAAGATGCTTTTCCAAGCAGACCCACAGGGGGTGATTCCCTTTATCCAACTGTGCTTTGGGTTCTTATAACAATACAGTTCACATCACCCCATGTAGGAAAGGAGAAGCTGATCCATTATCTTCCTGTTTCTACCTCTTACATCATTGTCTCAGTATGAGGCTGTGGAGGACTGCAGGGGGATCAGCAGACAGTACATAATGCAGCTCACAGAGACCATCACACCCACACATAGGAAACCGACACATTCTAGTACCTGCCTACTTCTGTAACAAAAGTAGAGGCAACTGATGATGGATAGATAAGGCACACTTGCAGATTTTAGCATCACTTGGGTTATGCTCATATTCTTAGGACAATGTCAGTCATGAGTGTAGGACATACGCAATCCCAAAATGTGAAGTGAAATAAACATAGGATTTACAGAGAAAAGACATGGACTTTGCTAAGAGGTTTAATCTCTCTGTGTCTCGGTTTCTTTATCTGCAAAATTAGGAGAAATAGATCTCTAAATTTCCAAAATCCTGTAATTTTATGAAATCTCATTTTACATGTAAGACATATATGTTTTTATAATAACTAATTTAAAGAACTTGCCATGGCTATGATTGTGATTATGTTTGTGATTTCAGGCTGATCACAAACGTGTTTTCATAATTGGTCAAAACATTATTTCTTCTTACTCTAAGCTGTCACTTATCTCATGGTTTAAAAAGGCTAAATAGTTGGGAAAATCCTGTGATTCAGTGACTTCAAATGAGCATTAATTGTTCAAAACTGTGTCTGTGGAACAACCAAGACCAGAGTCAATTTGCTGTTTAACTGATTACCTAGGATCTTTATATTGACTTGTGAAAAGAAAGATACAAAGTCAAAAATTCAGCAAGGAAGGTTAATGTCTTGAAAACATATGAGCAAGCACATCTACAACCACAGACACAGGCAAGATTTAGATAGTTGACTGCTATTGAAAGGAAATTATCATTGAAGGTGAGGAAATAACAATATCAGAACTGAAAAAAGGAGACCTGGAAGTGGCAGATTTTTTTTTAAGATTCTGAAAGAAAGAAGAATACGAAGTGATTTAGGATACAGCTCAAAATAGAGACAAAAAAATAGCTCTGAGCTCTAGAGAAATAGCACAGTGTGTGAATTTGTGTGGTAGGTTGGAGAAAGGGCAGAGGAACGAGGTGGCGGGGGGCGGGGTCACTGGTTCAGCAAAGAAGTACCAGAACAATATTTCAGATTCAAGGAAGTGAAATGAAAACAAGCAATGTTTCTAGCATAAAGGAGAGGCAATTATTTAAGGCAATGTGTATCCCCATTATACAGATTCAATTTTTACAAATTATATGAATGTATTAAATCATCACATGTACCAAAAATTATGTACATTTATTATGTATCAATAAAAAATAAAGTTAGAAAAGCAAGGAAGCAATCATCATCAGCAACAACAAAATGAAGTATTAAAATGTGTATAAAGCTTAAAGAATAAAGAAGCTATAAAGATAGGAAATAAAAAAGGCAAATGAGTAATGACAATGTGGTTGCTTCAAAGGATATGGATGTGAAGATGCAGCTGGCCAGTCTCTGTTGAGGTGTAAAACTGCTCAGAAGGCAATGAGTAGTGAGAGACTGTGGGCTGGCCAGAAACCAAAGTGTCTGATTGACTCTCAAAAATGCAGCCATTCCCGCTTACAGTCTAAGATAAAAGCCTTTGATGGAATATATTGTCAGTTATGCTTCCCTCCTCAATGTAGACTTTAAGAATGAGTATTATTGGTTTGGTATGCTAGAGTTTCTGTGATTTCATTGCAACTGTTAATTGTTCCCTGGAGATTTTAGCCTTGTGTCTGCAATTTTACTGAGTTGCAAGAAAGGTTTCTATTAAATTTCCCAGTTAAGGATGCTATAAGGATGATTTATACCAGCAACTGTCAGTACTCTCCACGTGACAGAGTAATTTTACTTATATAATAGGTCTGATATCTCTTTTCTGATATAGCATTTCCTACAGCTCTCTGTCAGAAAGTTTTAATTTAATGCTAACAAGGAAAATCCATATTTTCTTCTTCTCTAGGTAACTATGGGTAGGTTTCTTTCTCCTTTCTATAGACATTTAAATGGTAGCAGATGACAGGCGGAATGTTTTTCCCTGACTTAAATTGCCATCTTAAAAAATAGTCCCATTTCAGATGTCTCCTCTCTTCATATGTACTCTAAGTTATTCATTTATTCCTTTATCCTTTCCACTTATATTATGTACTCTAAGTTATTCATTTATTCCTTTATCCTTTCCACTTATATTAACTTATTGCCCACACTGCCAGACAGAGACCTAGACACGAGGAACACTGTGGTCAAGTGAGGGCCAAGACCCCTGGGAGCTGACATTCTGGACAAAAACTTAACAATTAAACAGATAAATAAACATGGTGATGTCAGATAGTGACATGCTGGGAAGGAAATACATGGCAGAGGGGTAATATGCAAGAGAGAAGTAGCCATATTTGACAGAGAGGCACTGAAGACCTCTTTGAGGTGGTGATTTTGAGCTGACAACTAAAGGATAAGAAAGAGCCAACCAAAGGAATACATGGGTGAGAGCATTCTAGGCAATTTTGGCCCTCTCTGCATAGTGACAAAGTATTTCTTTAAAAAAATTAATCTTATTTTTTCTAGACCATTGAGCACAAGTTGATACAGATTAAATACGCATTTAGATGACTCAAAATATAGAATTATTTGTATATCTCTCCTGTAATTATTAATCCAATAAAATTTGTTGCTATTATTTTTAATTCCTGTGAATAAAATTTATTTTACTTTACATTTATTTTGATAATTATTCAATGTATCTTGAGTAAGATAAGATATAATCAAATAATTTTAAAAGCACTAAGAATTGCTGTCCTGAAATAGGACCTTTTTGTGTTTTGGTCATCTTTGCAACCATTTATTAAGGAGTATAAAGTTACAGAAAATTGATTGTTTTTCTAGTAATCCATGGAACTGTAGATTTACTTTAGGACACTGATAGAAGATATACATATCTGACAATACTAAGGATGCTATATTGTTCCATAGTAACAAATTTACCATGGATTATTCTTAAGTATATCCTCATACCCATTAATAATAAGGCTGGATAAAGAAGAAATCAACCTATTCTTTGAAAAGCAATCATAGGATACTTGCAAGGTACATTGGTTTCTGAAGAAAATATGGTCTGCAAATCACCATTCAAAGTTTTCTGCTAAAGACTAACACAGATAATATGCTGAGAACCAAACTTATTTCTTCAACCTTTAAACATGCTGCACCACCTGCATTTCTTACAGTGGACAAGTTATCACCTTCCATTCAATTACCCAAAGTGTCTTCCATTTAATCTACCATATAAGCAGCCACCAGTTAATGTTAATGCCCATCACTTTTTTGGATGACTTCACTAGTATTCTAAGTGGTATTCTGGTTTGGCTTTGTTTTTGGCATCTTCATAATGTCTACATAGAAGGTTAGGGTGGAAATCCCTTGGGAAGAGTGGAACGAAGAAAATGCCCTGAAGCTCTATAAGCAGCACAATGGAGTATGCAGTTTGCTTGGGACTTTTGTTTGCTGGAGGGAGAGGCTAGTGATTGCTGCTGGAGAGGGGCTGAATATGCAACCACAGTTTCACTGTCTCCTTTTTCCAATTTGTTTGCTCTAATGACACCAGGTTATTTTTCTGAAACACAAATCTGACCTCAATTCTCACTGTGTAAAAACAGTTAACCATTTTTTTTTTTACTTTGTTTCCTGGAGAATGGGGGATAGAATCCCCTCAGTAGACCTCTAGCTTTGCAATAGTATTTGCCCTCCACAATTCCTGAATATTCCATGCCTTCTCTTATGTAATTTTTTCCTGCATGGTCTGCCTTTGCCCCAAGTACTTTTTACAGCCCTCAAATCTTGTGAACCACTACTGATCTTTCAAGATCCTTTTAATGTCGCTTCATCTGCGAAGTCCCGTCTAACTTTTACAGTTGATCATTCCAAAATCTGCATTCCTATAGCACTAGCATCTATAATTGAATAACACTTCTGATTGTTCTGTGATTTCTTATCTTTTTCTTGCCCCTTTGACTCTATTCAATAGGATGTTATTAATTTTTGCATTTCCTACCCACTCCTAAATCCTTGTACTTCTTCTGGAAAAAAATAATAAATTAAAATAGAAAGTTTAAATATGAACATCAACCTACTGACATGTTATAAATTGTACTAGTATTTGTGAAGAGGCATCTAACACCAAGTGAATACAATCATCCTTTGGTATCCATGGGAGATTAGTTCCAGGAACTCCTGCAGATACCGAAATCCATGGATGCTCAAGTCCCTGATATAAAATGGTGTAGTATTTGCATATAATCTATGCACATCCCCCTGTATACTTTAAATCATCCCTAGATTACTCATGATACCTGAAACAATGTAAGTGCTATGTAAATAGTAGTTACACTGTATGGCTTAGGGACTAATAACAAGAAAAAAAAAGTCTGCACATGTTCAGTACAGATGCAATTAAAAATATTTTCTATCACTGTTGTTTGAATCCCTGGATGTGGAGCCCACTGATATAGAGGGCCAACTATACTTATTCACAATGGACACAAAATTAGGCAAAGTTTAGCTGGCTACCCATATATGAACCCTCTCATGTGCACAGCCTGAACTCTCTAGCAGGCGCCATGCCATCCCAACAGACGGGCTCTCATAGTGGTGGCCAATGACCAAGCTGTCTATCAATCAATTTTTATAATCTCTTTTCACTTGTGATCTCTTTGTAAGTTCTGTTCATTTTCAACTTTGGTGTCTGGATTTACATAGTTAAATCTGGAGCTGTGATATGACAGCAGTAAGGATGGCTTTGAAAATAACTTTGGAGATACTATAAAATGTATTTTGGAGTCCATTAACTACCTTATTTGGGAGAAAATTAAGAACTAAGGATGTAAATTATGCTCTATAAATGATATGTTCACATAAGTATCATATATTATCTACTTTTAAGGCAATGTTTGTGGCCCATTCCCCTTTTATTTAACTAAAATACAGACTTCAACTTAATAAATAAGGTAAAATGACATAATAGAGTAGCTATGAGGCCAGGATTCTAAAAATTTGGGTCACAGCCCTGTTTCTGGCTGAGATAAAATAGTTTAATTTCTTTGTTTTATTATTTTTATAGGAAGTGATTTTAATGAGAAAATCTTACAAATTGACTCCTACTTAACAAATAATTAAATAAATAGTCCACAAAAGGGTGTGTGTGGATGTGTGTCTTACACATTAAAATACAATGAATATTACCTAGATCTGTCTTAATTACTGCTTCCTGATTTAACATTTTATTATCACTAGACTCTGGGTCCCTTGACACAGACAGTATATATCACACAACTCATTTTTGTAAAGTAACTCCTTCACGGAAGTCCAGCCAATAGTGTAAAGGCTTTTTAAAGAAATCACTAAAATGGTACCTTAAAACCTGCTTTTCAAGAAATATGTGTTTCATTAACAGCAGAACCAATAAAAGCCTCAAAAATGTTTTTCTATGCAATGCATTCAAACTACCCCGAGCCCCTCCATTGTCACAGATATGCTCCCGCTCCATCACCTTAGGAAACTTAAACTTCATTTCAGACTTGAGCCCTTCATGCAGACCAATTATTTTGGCTCACTTCAGAGACCTGCCCTCAATAAGTCTCTGCTTAAGTTTCGTTGCTGCCTGAATGAACTCAGAATATTAAAAAGTCTGATATATAATCACTCAATGTGGTTATCAAATGAAGCAAGGCAGTCACCACTCTGTCTCAGGAAGCTCTCTATAAATGTTAGTTAAGTGAACAAACATTTTCAGAGGAAGCTGTTGAATAGATCACCAAATTACAAAACATCTAGTGGTATGTGTCCATTTCCAGCTGTTAAGGATTCTACAAGTAATCAGAGGGACAGAAAAAGGCACCTACTTTAATTTTCTAAAAATTTTCAAAGCAATATATTATATTAAGGGATTTTAATAAAATGAATGGCCACATTCCCATAATGTGTCTAAAGAACTAAAATTGTGCATGCACTAAAAATTCCTGTGAAAGCCCTTATTGCACATACTTCCCTACCAGCAAAAGGTAAAGGTCCAAGGAATAGGCTTGCACAGCCAAAAATCAGAATAAAAGCACACAGGGGAAGCAAGTGCCATCAGCTAGAAACAACAGAATGAGACCCAAGGTTTTATAAATTATAACTGGCAGGCAAAATATAAAACAAATGCATTCGTGATGTTTAAAGAAAAACAAAAGGAACACAACACAGATGAAGAACAAGATATTGTAAAAATAATCAAATTGATATGAATAAAAATTAAAGATTAGTTTTTATTAAAAATACTAATTAAATTAATTAATTTAATTAAAAAATACTAATTAAATTAATTAATTTAATTAAAAATACTAATTAAATTAATTAATTTAATTAAAATATTAAAGACATCTTTAATACAAATTAAAGATAAATTGATCTGAATAAAAATTAAAGATCATATTTCATAGGAGAAAAGGATAAAAATTTAGCAGAAGAGTAGAAAGCAAATAAGAGATAAGAAAAGTAATACATGAGAAGAATGATCTAAAGTAAGGGTATGATCTACATAACACAAGGAAACAATGAAATGGACAATATGACACAAGCTAAGAGATGTGGAAGACTGATTGAAAAGGTTTGGCATATATCTATTTGAAATTGCAGACAGAGACAAGAAGTGTAGTGAGAAAGGTCAAATCTGGTCCAAGAAGCCTTCTTTTTGTAATATCTAAGATCATGCCAGAATTTCCTTAGGCAAGCAGCTACAAAATTTATGGCACCATTTAAACCTTAGTAAACTTGCTTTAATAAAAGCAGCACATCTGTACAGTAGTTATGTTGATGTTCTTCTAAAAGCTGAAATAGCTGTAGAACTTAGAAAAGCATGAAATCCTTCTCTATTATATTCAGCAGAAAAGCACTGCATTTTATATAAAATAGCATCTACTTGCTAAAAAATTATCAGTATAGTAAGAATGTGGTGGTCGCAGATTTGCCATTATAAAGTCTGACTTGTAAACCATATTGGGCCAGAATACACCCCCAAAATGTAAGACAATAACAATATTTAATGTGATTTTATTGGATTTATTCCAATGGGTCAGAAAGTAGCCTAATAAAAATGTATTCCACTTCTCTAGATTTCAGCATGAAACCATTAATCATAGCAAGTCCAGAGAACACTGCTAATTATGGCTACTAATTCTCTTCCCAAACTCAATGTTTTCTTTCCTGGGGTTTGTAGTTCAAAAGATTCCAGAGCTGCATGCTGTCTTAGAATGAAGAATGCTCAGAGGGCAGGGAAGGAAGTATTAAGCCCAACTCCCAAAGGCAAACATATCCTCTAAAGGTACCACACAACTGTGGGGTGTCATAACATTCTCAAATATGGATCGTCTCCGTTCACCAAATCTTTGAAACACTCCTTGAAATTGGAAGACTGCTCACAGATTCTTGCCTGTAGTCGCCCAGCATTTTATCACTCAGGATTCTATTGCCTAGCACGGTAACTGGCCCTATGTAGACAGCATAATATGAGGAGTAAACACGAAGCTCTGGAGGGAGGCAGAGCTGGGTTGGAGCCCACACTGTAACTCAGCAAGTTACTAAACATACCCAAGGCCCAGAGGCCTAGTCCATGAAATTAAAATCAGTTAGTTCCAACCTCACGCAGTGCTGCGAGAACTTCCCACGTAGGCTGCCATTGATACATGGCATTATCATTTCAAAGATAATCACGTCTTCATAACTGCATATTTACTGAATGGCTGCATTAACTCCACAGTGCCTACTGTCTTTTTGCAACTGAAGTCAGAGTACATTTATTTAACGTTATGTAGAGAATCAGTCATCCCTGGAAATAAAAAATATAACCTCAGAAATAACTTTTTGTTTGCTTTTTATACATATAAGATCAAACAAACCTCATAGAGATAGTGGAGCATTTCCATGGAACTGTACATAGCTCTAGGTAGTACTTCACTTGTTGGTTGGATTTTTGTCTGCTTCTTCCACTACTGTGGCCTATCAAAGAACAGGTCCCTAGCACGTACATTTTTCTGCTCACACAGCTTTCCCTCTGTCAGGAGCACTTTTCTCTATTTCCACTTGGCAGTACCTGCTTGCTCCTCAGTCTCAACTCAAATTGCAGATCTTTCCTGACTGTGTCACAGCTTCCCAGGTGAACTAAGTGTCCTTCATCTATGCATCAATGGCATAATATCCGTACCGCTGTCACCACTGCTTAGCACGTTATCTTGTAATGGTCTGTTAGCATGTGGTTCAACTAATAATTTCAGAAGTGAAATTGGGTTTTATTCACTCTGTATAGCCAGCACTGATTATATTGACTATCACATAACAAACACTAAATATTGCACAGAGAGGTAAGTGGCACCTGGTAGACATTCAATTCATATTGGCTAGTTAGATAAATGCAGAGAGGAAAAGATGGACAAAAGGATGGGTGAAAGGATGGAAAGATGGAAAGAAGGGAAAAATACGTTTTCGTTTTTCTTCCAACAAGAAATTAAAAAAAAAAAAAAGAACAATCATGTTACCATTAGACTAGAGCCTGATGTAAAGGTCACTTGCAACATGACTTAAGACAAGTTTTACTAATTGTCTTACAGTAATAAAAATAGCAGTTGTTTTTCTTTAAGTTGAAAGGATTAATGAGATAGTGGCCCCTCCTCTTGCTGAAGTTACTCCCTGGTAGTACATTAAAGCATTTAGAGACATGCACTGGCTTTTCAAATCCGCATTTAGTTCTGCAGCTGGCTCAAGCCAGGTTCTGGCACAATCACTTTCATCTGAGAAGTAAAACCATCTTTTAAATTAGAGGGTGCAGAGAACTGAGCACCATACCCAGAGGACACAAATGGAAATCATTTAGAGTTTCCTGATATTTCCCTTCACTCAAAACCAGCACAAAACAAGCTAGTTCAGTAAATTGAAGCTATAAATAATATACAACACTTCATCATTTCAGTTACCTCTTTGTACAGCATCCAAGAGGCCTACAGGCCTAGATAGAGCAGGCTTATTAGAACACCAACGGGAAGGGGTACCCCTTGCTGGCTAATCACAGTACTGTCAAATTGCTATAACAAACGACTATAATTCACTGAATAGGGCAGTTATTAAAATTCCAAGTTCGCTCTATGCTGTGACCAGAATGACAATGGCAGTACAGTCATCCTTCCTTGCAAACAATGAAACACATAAGGAAAGGTGTAGTCCCACAATCTCCTGTATCTATTCCATGAAAGCTATCCTCCACTAAACAAATAACATGATCAGTTTTATACCTTCTGTTACGTGACAGCATTTGTGCAGAAGAAAATGTCCCAATTCTACTGAATGTCTTCACGAAAGTTAAGGTCTTAATATTCTATAACTCAAAGCACAGAACTCTGCACTACAACCACATTTCACAATCAAGAAAAGCAACAGCAAATTGGCTGATTAGCATAAGAATGTACAAACACTGTTGTCTCTTAAGTGACATTATTAAGCATTTTAAATATAGTCATTTCAATTGTAAAATTTATGAATTATTTTCTTTTTTCTTATAATAAATCTTGGCACCCTTGTGACAAATACTATAATCCTCACTAGGCAGAAAAGCCCTAAGCTAACATAAAATGAACTTTTTATGAAACCTATGAATCTAGAAGAGAAGCAATTGAATTAGTCTTGGCACCAGCCTAAAACACACTTAGATTGGAAAATTACCAAATTTAACCCAGTGAAACTCAGTTACGGTTTAATGAAAAGCAGTTAAAACAAGTTTTGAATCAATCTTTCTTCCTGATCATGAAAAAAATACAATTATTGCATATATAAAACATCATAACAATGATTAGAATATTATTTTGTTCCGAAAACAAATTAGTTAGTACATTACTAACCGAAATCATAATTTGAAATTGGTTAACAATGATAACCTTCCTTTCTGCATAAGAAGGTAGACTGCAAAAGAAATATAATGTTGTGTTCATTCGGCACTGTTTCAGCTATGGAAAATGGTACTAGTGTGAATTCCTTTTTACTGAAAGCTATTTAAACTAATAAAATTGAATGTCATAAAAGTGGTAGTTGAATTTTCTTTTTTCTAAATTCTTTGAGATAGCTAGCTAGCTAAATAAAACATAAGATGGATATAAAATCATTAACTTTTAGATTCAGAAAGCATCTTTTAATCTACCAGTTGCATAAATTTTCAAACCTGACATGAGCTGGAATTTAAATGTCTCCTAAAGAAAGGAAATTTCTCAAGGTTAGGTCTCAAAACGAAGGTACACAGGAACTCTAGACTTCACCTCTCTCACATTCCTAGATAAAGTGCAACCTACCAAGCAAAAAATAAATCATTATCTGAGGCAATGATTTCCATCCTGTGGGATACAAACCACTAAGGATCCCATAGTTATTGCAATGGGCTTGAAACTCTTTTGAGTTTCACCTATATAAACTGTATTTTAATTGGTTTACCAGTGGTTTACATGTTTGCATGCTAATACATTTTAACTATTATTAATAAAACAGATTCATTTGCAAAGCCTAAGACAATTTATAGGCTGGAAGTTTCAATCTTGCAAAGGTAATAATTTTACTCCAACTAATCCATGAACATGATGCATTGCCAACCTAAATCCCAATAGGGTTTGTTTTAGGGGTAGTGAAAAACAAAGATTATCTAAAAGATTCTAAAGTTTGTTGAGAAGAATGATGTCTGAGAATAGCCAAGACAGATTTTTTAAATAAAGGCTAACGTAGAAGAATGTGCCTTGAATGTATGAATACACATTATGAAGATGTAGTAACTTAAGTATGATAGAGGTCTAAAGCTCACGTAGCCACACTCTTTCTGGTTTCGGACTTTAAACCCTGCTTCAGAAGAACTTCCCCATCTCAAGATTTTGTTATTTTATTTCTATATTTTTATTTAAATTTTTAATATTTGCTCCATGTAAAATTTATTATTGCATATAAGGTGAAAAGCAAATATCATTATTTCTTAAAAATAAATAGCCAGTAATCCCACTAATATATAATTATGTGTTTACTCACTGATTTAAAACATTGTCATCTGGTATAAACCCTCATAAATATATAATAACCAATAGAATTGAATATTTCTTATTAAGAAATTGGCTAATAATAATAGTAAATGTTAAAATAAACAAAACTCATGATGTTATTACAGCATTTTTTTCCATGCCTAAAATGGTCATTTAGACAAATATCTACCAGTGTCCAATATCTCCTTAGTTTATCAAGTAAAAACAAATAAAAATTTTCAGGACAATATATAATATGAATCAAATATTACAAAATATTTTTGTGTTTCTGCTTAAATTCATACCAAAATGGATTTTCACCTGACCTTTTATTTCCCTCTATACTTTTCTACATTTATTTTAATTTTTACTTTTTTGTTAATAAATGCCTTCCTTTCCTGAGTCTTCACATGATTTGCCCCTATGGATATGTCCGCTTCCAAACAAACATATTAAGCACACGTTCAAATGAAAGTAGGACCCTAACCATTTGGCTGTATAGTGATGGGAGAAGCCTCAGACAGCTCTATATATCTATGTGTAGACAAACAGAAGAACTGAGTCAATGTGAGCCTCTGGAATTGGAAAAGTGGTTACTCTCTCTCTCTTTTTCTGTCTTTCATGTATCCATCAATCTATCTGAAAAGAAATTTTTAGAAATCTCTGAAGGGTAGAATTGGAATTTGACATTTTTATTTTTTGTGTTAAGAAAACTCTATTAAAAATAAAAATGTCAATGGACATATGAATTGATAAAAAAGATTACTAGAAGAGCTGGCTTTGCCTCGTGAAGCTTCTCAACCTTCAACATCAAATCATAGTTAAATAGTGATCTCTTGTTTTGCTTCTAGCCATCGCTGATTTATTAGTCTATATCAGTAGATTGTTAAAAACTTTGCAGAATGAGATTTTATTTAGTATGATAGAACAACCATTTGAAAAGAAATAGCAACCACTCTTTAATTTCCATCGATTGATTTTTTTTCTGTATCTGTTCTTTAAAAAAAGTAGTCTCCACTACTTGTTTCCTCCCCTTAGGAGACTAGGTTTTGCAGCCCATCACTTCAATCACTCCGTTAATGATGTAATTGTCTGTTAATTATTTGTCCTTCTATTGTACTCATTGGCAAAAATCACAATCCTGGAAAATTCAAATGTTCTGATTTCTAAACTGCTATACGAGGGATGCCGAATAAGCCTAGAAAAAAAAAAGGCACAACTTTGAAAATTGGAGGCATTACAAATTTATAGCTTCTAGTTCAAACTGGACCTTTTGTGCATCTTAACATCATTCTGGGACTCTAACGTCCTACAACGTCTCTTCAATCATCAGTTATCCTTGTTCTTTCATACTCCACAGTGGCTATGTGAACCATCTCCATTTTCATTGTCTCCTACTCTGCCACCTCCTGCCGCCTCACAGCCAATAGGTAGTCTCCTGCCTAATGAAGAAACTAGAACCACAGAAAAAGACTCCACCTATTCCCTCTCCCTCCACCTACCCATTTACCTGCATACATATTCATCATGCTTCCATCCCTTTTGCCAAAATTGTTTTCCCATCTAAAGTGAATTTCTCGCGTCAAAGCTTCTATTTCCCTCTTTATTCTGCTTTTTTCCTTTACAAGGATCTTATTACAATCAATACTACTTCTTTCTCCTGTCTCTAGTTTTCTCCATTTAACATTTAAACATGCTTAAGTCTCCTCATTTTGTTTACTCCCTTCCTCAACCCAGTGTGTTCTGGCTTTTTCACCTCTTCTAAGCCGAAGTTGTGAAAAGTTTTCCTACACTTAACATTTTCACTTTTTTATCTCCCAGTCACCCCTCAAACTCTGTAATCTAGCTTCCTATCAACATTTCACTGAAGCTGCCATAGCAACGCCAATGATCTTGATGCTAAACCTAATGGACAAGGTTCAATATTTATCTTAGGTAAAACCTGGCCCCCTTTGGGGCTATGACACAATACTCCCCAGATTTTATTTTTATTTTTATTTTGAGATGGAGTCTTGCTCTGTTGCCCAGGCTGGAGTGCAGTGGTGCAATCTCAGCTCACTGCAACCTCCACCTCCCGGGTTCAAGCGATTCTCCTCCTCAGCCTAAATAGCTGGGATTACAGGCACCCACCACCACACCCAGCTAATTTTTTATTTTTATTTTTATTTTTTTTAGTAGAGATGGGGTTTCAGCATGTTGGCCATGCTGGTCTCAAACTCCTGACCTCAGGTGATCCTCCTGACTACTCTTCCTCTTGCCTTTTTTTCATTAGATCCTCTTCTTCTGCTTATTTCTTAAAATATCATTTTTTTCTTCAGGATTGATCTTATCCACTCCAACTCTTCAATTACCACCTGTCTCCTAATAACTCTCTAGTCTATATTTCTACTTCAGACTTTTCTCATTTGTTCCTTTCTTGTATGTTTAATTCTATTGAATATCTTCTCTTCTATAGCATAGAAGCACCTTACTCACAACATTCCCAAAGTTGAATGTTCACCTTTCACCACAAATCTATCCTGTTTCTTAAGTCCTCTGTTTCAGAAATAGCCCCAGCTTTCATTCAGTTGTCTAAGCGAGAGATGTGGGTGTCCCATTTGATTTCTCCCTTCCTAAAATCCTATCAACCCTACTTTCTTAATGTTTCTTAGTATCATTTATTCATCTCCATCAGCATAACTTCAGATTAGGCCATCAATTACTGATTCCTGCCCATGAATGAATACTTCTCTAACAGATGCAATTGTCTATAGTCTTGTCCTCCTTTAATATCTCTATTGCAATCAGAGTTATACTTCAAAAATTCAAATCTGATTATGTCACTTATTCTATTAAACCTCTCAGTGTTTGGAGTATTTCCCAGTTTCTTCTCATGGCTTTTAAAGCCCTCCATGATCTTAGCTGTCTAGTCTTCCTCACTAAACCTCACTCCTGCTCCAGGCATATTAAATTACTGGCTATTCTCTAAATTACATGCTTAATTTTGCTTTAGAGATTCTAATGCTACTGTTCTCTATGTCTAAAATATGCTTCCACTACCCAAGCTTTTAGGTTCCAGGTTTGATGTCCACACCACATAAGTCATTTCTGACTCATTTGCCACCCTCTGTTTACAGAATTAGGTGCCTATAGATGCCATTATAACGCTTAATACAATGAATTTTAATTGCCTGTTAATTTTTCCATCACCCAAGTAAGAGTGTCTTTAAGAGAGATATAAAATCTCTTTATAATTGTGTTTTTAGAGCTTACTGTAGTGCCTGGCTCATGCAGATGCATGTAGATGTGCTATCAAAAACTGTTGGATGATTGATGTTAGTCAGCTGCCCAGAAAGTTGTGAGTTAACAGAAAAAAACTTGAGATACCAGGGTAGCTTATTAGGCAGGTCAGAGGACCTGCATAATAAAATTAAAAATAAATCAAAAGGTGTTATTATTAGAGATATATTGCCCATTTTCTGCTGCAATCATCTAGCTGACTGGGGATTTTTAACAATGCCATAACTCATCATCATGTTGATCTAAAAGTCACTATTCCATGTCAAATGGACAACTTCAATGGCCCCTTCACCACCCCCTTCCAACAGTTTTTAAAGCAGGAAAGAAGTACCACATACAAATATTATATTTTTAATTTTTATTAAATTAGCTAATTGAAGAGATAGCTTGGACATATTCTGCTTATATTAGGTATTAAAAATACATGCAATAGTGCAAATGGTAATTTTCATTTAGAGTTGTTGGTATGGCACCAATTCTGATTGGTAGAGAGATGCACCAGAATCACCTTCAAACACCGCCTTCATAAGGAGACTTAGATCCCATCCATTATCACTGAACATCTCTGCCACAGACAGCTGATGTTAGGGGAAGAGTATCAGATAGCCAATACAGATATCCAGCTGTGCGGGGTGGATGACAACCACTGATTTAAAGTTACATTTATTTATGGTCACGTAGTACGTAATTAATTCCGGTTCTAGAAATCAAGAATAAATTAGCTGTACTGCTTCTAAAAAGTCAAAGTAATAGCTTCTAATTATTATAAAATTCATATTTTCAAAGAAAATTATCATATATGATACATTCATAGAATTATCAAATTATAGATTTAGAATGAATATTGGAGTTAACTACTATAACAACTAAAGCTAATAAAGTGCTTACTATGGGCCAATCACTGTTCTGTTTTTTTTTTTATATTAACTCATTTCAGAGTTGTTCTAATTAGCCCCATTTTACATACAGAAAGATTAGTGCACAGAAAACTTAGCTAAGAATACACACCTAATAATTGGCAGAGTCACTATTTGAACCAGAAAATCTGTTACTAGCTTCTGTGTTTTAACCAATATTTTATTTTCCTCATATTCTCCTCTATTTTATAACTGAATTCAAGGAAATTTAAACAAATTGACCCAAAACTTTAATATCTCTCTGTATATATATTTCATATATGTATATCATTGTGTTTATTTTACTGATAAATATTGCTAACTCTAAAAGGAGTTGTTAGTTTCTTTGGGGGCTCCTTAGAGGATGACTAAAATTATGTGCATCTTAATAAACTTAATAGAACTCATTTAACGGTAAATTGTAATGTGGAAAATAACAGTATGGTCTGATACTTTGAGCTCTTTTCTCAATTATGGATAGCAATGGGAAAACTTTTTGGTAATTTAATTTCTTTATTCCACTAACCAAGCCTGATAGCCTTCCACTTACATTACAAAGGGAAACATTTCACAGAAAATGTTTCACAATTGAATTCCATAAAATCTACCTCTAGTGCTCTATTGCTTACTAGCTAGTCCTCTCTCCTGGACTGAGTAAAATAGGCTACATGGAGAAGTCATTTGATAAAGTGGAAAGGCCAATAAAGGTCTATCAAGAGGCCAAGCCAGTAGTACCAGCTTACTTATTAATGAACTTAAACATGGCTTAAGTTTTTCTATTTTGCCGATTCTTGGTTTCCTTGTTGGTGAAACTGTTACCATCTCACCAGGTTCTTGCCCACTGCCCAGATAGAGCTGAACACTGAGACAGCAGGTATTGCACTAAAGAAAGAGTTTAATTATTGCAAGTCAACTGAGCAAGGAGGTTGGGAGGTCGTTCTCAAAGCCTCCTTCCTGACACTTCAGAGGCTATGGTTTTTGAAGATGATTTGGTGGGCAGAAAGGCTAGAGTATGGGTGGTGCTGACTGGTCTGGGAGGAAATCACAGGAGCGTTGAAGCTGTCTCCATGCATTGAATCAGTTCCCGGGGGCAGCGGGGGGTGGGGGGAGTTACAAGACCAGTCAAGTAAGTTCCTTGTTTGAGGTCATGGGCTACTTGTTTGGTGGTATTGGTTGGTCCATTTGTAGGCAAAGTCTGAAAAATATCTCAAGGACCAGTCTTAGGTTTTACAATAGTGTTTGTGGCTCCCAGTACTATGGAAAGAAAGCTGAAAACAATGGCAGTTGTCATTTAACTCTGCCTTTAGCTTAGCAGAAAAGATTGCAGGAGGCAAGATCCCCAGTGATCAAAGCTGCCCACCGCCCCCACCCTCTTGGCCAGTCCAACTGCTAGAAGGCATCGAGAGGGGCTGCATGATCTAATGATTATTGTTCTTTAAGAGAAAAACAAGTTCATTAATCCTGCAGGCAGCCTGCCCAGAGGCTAGGACAGGAAGATACTCAATTATTAGTGACTACCATTTATTGAAATGACTATGCCCAAGCATTAATGCATAGAACAGGAAAAAGTCAAGAGAGAAAGGAAAATATCTTACCCAAATTCACTATAATGTTAATGCTATGCCCTTTTTAACTTTGATGAAGGTGGTTTCAAAACCTGTGAGGCACATGAAGTAGTATTAGAAGGTTTAATAAACATCTGACATTCCTCCTCCTTAATGAGAGTTTAAGAGGGGAACAGCAACCGACTTGCTCATAGGCTTCTATTCCCACATGACATAGACCAGTGGAATTCCATATCAGGTCACAAGACATAATTCCAGCTTTCAACACAGAAACTAAAAAAAAGTGTAGGGGGAAAGAAATTAAGTTTAAGGCTCCCCAAAGTCTTGAACTAACACATAGGAATATGGCTTTTCTTATAACAAGAGAGACAGAGAGAAAGCCAGGATTTGAGAGAGACAGTCCTGAGAAACAAAAGTAAAATCTTAAGAGCCCTAACTGACTGACTGGACCATCTCTTGCCCAAGGGGACCCCAGAATAATCTTTAAAACTGAGTTCTCAGCCATGACAGGATAAGAAGTAGGACATGCCTCATTATACCCACTCCCTTGCTAACCACAATTAAGCTTTCTTCTTCCCTAAGGGCTGAACAGAAACCAGGCAGTTGTAAAAACTCCACAGCTGATATCAATCAATGGCCTGATACTGCTCCCTCCCTTTTCAGTTTTGGCACAACAACCAAACAGCCTTCCTTCCTGATGAGAGACCACCAACCACGGAGTGATTCTGGACAGTCTATGGAGGATGCACAGTGAAGGTTTTCATGTCCTCTGCTTCACCTTCGGATGTTAGAGGGCTGGGAACTCCATCCTCTGATAATGCAAATGCCACCAGTTTTGCTCATGGGGCCCATGAAGGAGCATGAAGCTGAACTGCACATGTGAATGTTTCTCCTTTCATAAATCTTCATGACTCCTCCTATAGCTTACTAAATATGTATATTGGGCTGCCTTGCTCAGCAAAAATTCCTGTTCCCTTTGCCCCTCCCTCCAAGTATCTGTTTCAAGCTTCTGGGGGGAAGCTATGCTTCCCAGCCTGTCAGAATGGCCACCCCGCAGGCTGCAATTCTTTATGAGAAATAAAGCTCTCTTTTTTAAATTTATGAACCCACTAATTCTTCAGTTGACAGTCCAAAGCCCATTTTGTAGAATTCGCTCAATACCCAGGAAAATTCCTTCTTGAAAAACTCTTTATAGAACCAGACTGCCTCTGTCTGAAACTCTTTCAGATCCAGGGGCCTGAATTCCTGACTCTGTCCTTCACCTTGTGTTGTGCTCAGCCTAATTTCATCCTAGCAGTGATTTCATTTACCATTATACTTACCACTTGCCCAACCTATGTTCTGTTTACCTTTATGCCCTCGGCCGAGCCTGATCCATATCTAGCTTTGCTTGACTAACTTTAAAGCTTCCTGTTCATTTTCACTCACAGATTACCTGATATATAGAATCAATGCACCTTTCCCAGAGCCCCTGGCCAGATTGTATTCTATATCCACACAGCAAAGTATTTAAACTCATTCTGGTATTTATTTATGTCATGGGGAAAAGTGAGCATGGATTAAACATAAAGATATTGTTAATGTGAAGACAGGCGATAATTCGTCAGTTCTTTAGGTGTTAAATGTGAAATTTAAATATGCATTAGTGTATTTGAGTTATCCTTATTTTTTTCTTTTTGAGAGTATGTGACTCAGCTAGTAATTGTGGTTGTGTGATTGATTGTAACTTGTCTGTGGCTCTCTGGGACCTTCCTGAAAATGAAATCGACCATCTTTGAGTGATAATGTCAGTGGGATAGAATGTGTCACTGGATAATGGTCTCCTGCTGCTGCATAAATGCCAAGGCAAGCCAAAGGTATTTATGGGGAAAAAGTTCACACTAAGATTTTTATTTCAATGCAAAAGAAACTGAATCTATGGTAGCTACCATTACTATGGCTTATGCTAAATGTAATTTCATGAATGCAGATAATGGATATTCAAGGCAGACTGTGATAGTCAAGTCATCCATTTTTAAATTCAACATTCTGATTGTTTTAGAAACTTGATTTCTAGTGCAGTTAAGCACATTTTAAATAAGATTAATTTCTCAAAAATGAAACCCTTTCCTACATATGATTTTTAACACTTATCCAGATTATTTTAGACTATATTAGACATATTTGAAATGTATGTATGTGTTTTTATAGACTAGAAAAAGTTGAATAAATAATATTCAGACATCTAGAAACAACATTGGTCAGTTTATTCTACAGTAAAAGGTAAAAGATTTTAATACATCAAACACTGCAACCTCTCAAGCAAAAATTAATTTATGTTACTTGAACTGCATCTTATGAGAAAACATACCTATATAGGAAATATTTAATAAAAACTTGATAATTATAATTAATTGAGAACATGTTCCAAATATGAAATTTACTCAGAAGACATATGTGATATATTTTGGGTGGTAAAATGGTATTACCCAATTTTCTTTCCCTGAATCTGGCAAAAATTGTCATACTGTTAGTTTTGTACCATACAACCTTCTAAGATTAGATTTGCTCTGTAGGGAAAGTGGTAAAATGAAATATAGATCCATAACATAAAATATATTGGCCAATGAGAAGTAATGTGTAAGTTTAGGTAACACATTTACTTGAACACCCTAGAAGAAATTGCCCTGAAATGTGTGAATATAGTAGCCCATTCTGAGCCTTTTGCTGGTGGCAGTCATTAAAGAAGAAATTGACATAATTTGTAACCAAAAATATATGAATATATTTAAAAAACTGTTTTGTGAACTGTCTGATATAGGTTAGTGGAAGTTAAAAGCAATATTATCCATACACATATACCTACACCTGAAGAGATGTCTGATTTTAAAACCCCAATATTTCCATCCTAGAAATCCAAGATAGCTCAAGTATCAATCTTAATCCCGTGGTTTGAAGGTGATTAGCACTTTCAAAGGAAATGAAAATTTTATTCATTGTTTTGACTTTGGTTTTGTTTTTTTTTTTGTGAAGGTCATTCTGTATATGGGTGTGTTGATACTTGAAAAATCACAAAAGTCTCATGAAAATAATTTTGTAAATTTTTCTCAACATGTCTGATGCTAAAGATTTAGTTGGCATTTCTGATACAGACATCTGCAATTAATGAGGATGCACAGTGAAAAGAGAAGAAGTTCCAAATAATCAAAAATCATGGTTAAAAATTCTCAAAGATGGAATGAACTGAAATGAATAAAAGCATATTTATTTAAAACATACAATTCTTAAGAGTTCATTTACTCTTCTATTTATCATTATAGTAAAAAAAAGGTATACTCATCTAAAAATACAAAAATTTCTTGCATTTTTTAGGCAAAAAAGTCAAAAAAGTTGTAAAAACAGTCCATTGCCTATTACTGTGCCCTAGCTGAGTTCCCCTTTTACATTACAGGACTTGAGTTGGGGAGAATCCAAGGCTCAGGTGACCATTACGTTGCTCTTGTCCTGCTTCTTCATCACCCATGCATCCCTAACTCTGAATCTTTTTTTTTTTTTTACTTTAAGTTCTGGGATACATGTGCTGAACAAGCAGGTTTGTTCCATAGGTATACATGTGCCATGCTGGTTTGCTGCACCTACCAACCCTTCATCTAGGTTTTAAGCCCTGCATGCATTAGGTATTTGTCCTAATGCTCTCTCTCCCCTTTCGCCCCAGCTCCCAACAGGCCCTGGCGTGTTATGTTCCCCTCCCTGTGTCCATGTGTTCTCATTGTTCAACTCCCACTTGTGAGTGAGAACATGTGGTGTTTGGTTTTCTCTCTCTGTGTTAGTTTGCTGTGGATGTTGTGTTCCAGCTTCATCCACAAACCCAAAACCATAAAAACCCTAGAAGAAAACCTAGGCAATACCATTCAGGACATAGGCATGGGCTAAGACTTCATAACTAAAACACCAAAAGCAATTGCAACAGAAGCCAAAATTGACAAATGGAAACTAATTAAACTAAAGAGCTTCTGCTCAGCAAAAGATACTATCATCAGAGTGAACAGGCAACCTACAGAATGGGAGAAAATTTTTGCAATCTATCCATCTGACAAAGGTCTAATATCCAGAATCTACAAGGAACTTAAACAAATTTACAAGAAAAAAACAACCCCATTGAAAACTCTGAATCTTAGAACTCATAGTCCTACAGTCTTTGCCATGTGATTGGTTATTATCTTGTTCTCAATAAGAGCTACTGGTGTAAGAGAAGGCACACGAAGCCTGGGTCAAAATAGTACATTGAGTACAGGCCTGGAGGGGGAGAGGAGATGCTCAGTATTGCAATAGACCTAATGTGGATTCTACTGTAACCTCATGGTTCCAACATGAAAATCCCTTATTGGCAGGTAAACATCATGAGATATATCAGCGGTCCCAATCTTTTCAGCTTCAGGGACAGGCTTCTTGGAAGACATGGGTGGGAGTGGTGGGATGATTTGGGGATGAAACTGTTCCACCTCAGATCATCAGGCCTTAGTTAGCTTCTCATAAGGAGCACGCAACCTACATCCCCTGCATGCGCAATTCACAACAGGGTTCGTGCTCCATGAGAATCTATTGCCATCCCTGATCAGACAGAAGGTGGAGCTCAGGCGGTAATGCTGCCTCACCTGCTGCTACCTCCTGCCGTGGAGCCCAGTTCCTCACAGGCCAAGGAACAGTACCAATCCATGGGTACCTCTGAATATTATTGTGATACTTTTAATATGATTGTGCTAAATGATTAGCTCAGAGTCCAAAGCAGTAAAAATGAAACATTTTATTTATAGTTTAGATCCAAATTCATAGGTTTAAAGGACATTCTTATACTCAGAGCTATCCTCCCCACTACCATCCCATCTTATCACTTGCCTTTCATGTCTGAAGTGATCATTCATAATCATAAGAGACGAATTTTGTAAGGACTATTGTTTTGTTGCTTAATTTATTATACAGAAATTTTACAATTCTTAAAATTGAATGAGCAGTTATTCATTTGAAATAAATTGCCTGAATAAATGTAAATAATAATTATGATTCTTTGACATTAAATTATGAATCAGAATACTTATACTATGTCAAATATATAACTAATAACATAAATCAAGTTCAATTAGCTTCTGCACAAAGATGGAGTTTCATTGCTTAAAGTCTTCTCCAGTTGTAAGATAAGGCCCTGCAAAGAAATACTGACTCTCAAACTAATAGCTGCATTTAAATAATACTCTAGACGAATGAATAGACTTAAAGAATGAAACTTTCCTGACTTACATCACAGTAACAGCATTGATACAAGGGCCATCCTTACCCGCAGGTAAAACAGCTGCCTATTTGACTGGTGTGATTTGAAAAGTGTGGGAAGGACATCCATTGACCTGTCACTGATGATAGTGATTAATGAATCACTGCTTTAGATGAAAAATTTTCTTTTTCTCCAGATCCACTTTTAAAATGTAAATAAGCATGGGGAGAGTAGTATATTAAATTACTAATACTCCACAATCTGTTTGTTTTATTAGATGTCTTTCTGGTGGACAGGAACTAATGAGGATAACCCAGCAACCTTAACCCCTGTAGGCGGATGAGGAAATAAATAAGGGAGTGAGCCAACAATACAAACAGGGTGGACAGAGGATGGAAAGGGGCACAGAATAGCCAGGCCATGGGGCCAAAACTTAACCTCATAGCCTCAGAGTTTTGCCATTAGTCAGTTCTCTTAGAAAATGCTGATATTCATTTTTAAACATATACTGTTTAACAATAGCATCCTGATCATTATGACGTCCTTGTCTTACTTCTTCATCAAACATTTAAGAATTCATGCCAATTTTGCCTTTTCTAGATGTTTTTTAATAAGTATGAAAGATAAATATGAAAACAGTAATATTATGCAAGACATAATTCCACACATTATAAATGATTAGTTAGCAACTATTTTAAGATTTGGATCTTGTGAAAAAATGGCTTATCAGGATATATCATATAGAAAAGTTTCCAGGGTCTATTAACAGAATACTTAAAGTACAATAAGGTTTTTTTTTTGTTTTTGTTTTTGGTTTTGCCTGAAGGAAAATGTAATTAACAATAATAAAAATAATGGTACCTAATGTTTAATAAGTACTTACTTTGTGCTAATTACCATTTTATGTTATCCTTATGTTTTACCTTCCTTAAGGAACATATATTTGAAATTCTCTAATAATTTCATACAAATATTATTTTTTAAAGAATCCTCATGCAGCGATGTTTCAATCCCTTTGTCAATGTAAACTTGATAGGCCTTTTAAATGATAAAGATTTTCTGTTACTTGTACCTTGTGGATTTCTACACTTAAACTGCATATTCAAACACTTATGCTAAAGTCAAGCTGTTTCCATCTGTTTAGGCTACACATTGCCTCACTTAGTAGTATAAAAAGAGCAGTTTTTCTTACACTCCTGGGACAAAAATCACACAGAATTCACAAGAGATCCAACACATGAAAATTCATTTCCTGACTGGAAGCACTGCAATGCTATGTAGCACAAACTATTAGTTTTTCATCGTGTTTATAATAAAGAAGTCAAGCAAACCATGCCCTTCAGGGCTGGACACCTCATCACCTCACTTGAACGCAGCCACAGCCCTCAGCCATGGCATGTGGAGTTAATTACTCTGGGCATTGAGACACTGAGCATCACAATGACCCTATTTATGACTCTTTGTACCATGTGCTATGCTGAAGCAAATTCTTTCCCTACCTACACACTCAAGGACACTGAATAAAGCAGTGGCTCTGGCATGCTGGAGGACAGTTTAACTGCCATCTCAAAGAGACATTTCTTTTCTCAGGTAACCATTTGATGGGGACTGACAACAGTCTTCAGTTAGTTACTGCCATTCTTCTAGTTCAGTTGGCTTCAAAACCCAAGGTTATGGCTCCAGTGAGAGTTTTAACATTGTGATAGTTTCTCCAACGCCTTGTGGATTTGTCATCTATAAAGCTGGGTCACTCCAAGTGCAAGTTCTACAAGAATTGTGTAGCCATGAAAACATGACACCATGCAGTTCTGTATGCACTGTAATCCTGGTAGCTGTTATCTGCTGAATTGCAGGAGCTCAGGCTTATTAAAATTCCCAGGAATCACTTACTGGCAACAGACTGCATTTAACCCTTTCAAAAGTATTTTCAAAACACAATATTACGATAAAATAATCTTTATGAAGCAACAAAATGAGCCCCTGGGAAGTCTAGGCAAAATGCAAAGTGAAGGAAAATTTTATTTGTCCCACTCTTAGCTCCTTTTTCTTGTGTCCATCTCATCCCTGTTATAGAACTTCCTGCTATCATCCCTGTGTCCCTGATCTCACAGAAGGAAATAATGAGAGGAATCAACTGACACTCAAATATTAATGACTTAATGTGTTGCAATATATTATGAAACTCTTCTTTTACAATTTTTTTTTATTTGCTGGTACTCAAAAAGGCTCTTCAGTAGCCAATAAATGTTTGTTTGTTTTTTAAATAAGAGAAGGAAGGAGAAAAAGAGAAAGAAAATAAGAAAGAAATGGGAAAAAGAAAAAGGAAGAGAGATAGACCATACCCTGTGGTAGAATCCAGGCACGGGTAGAGTCTGGATTTGAAATGCTGGCTTTGAATTGTGCTTTGTTTCTTAACTGCGGGCAAGTTATTTAATCTCTAAGACCTCAGTTCATGTTCCTGTACATATAAAGTTAAACATTTCTTTCAATTCCACTTGAAAAGCTCTTTGTCATATTCATTCATAAAATTCTCAGCCAGAAGTACGTTTTATTTAGAGAGTTAAATTTAATTTTCAAATCAAGACTAGAGCTTATTTGTAGATTATTCCAATTATGTTCCAAAAATAGAAAGAATCTTACATCTGCATTAGTATGTGATTTGGAAAATGATACCAATAATTACTTGTAATATTCATCAGAATTGGGAGAGAATTAAATTGAAAAACAGTGACTTGTTTTTCATTTTTAGTTATGGTAAAAGGGAATAACTACAGGAAAACTAAAAAAGATAAATGTTAATATATAGCTGTTAAAGTTAATACCACATAGGAACACAAAATATTTCATATATTTTATGATTTGGAATAACTAGTTATAATAAGCTACTTAAATCAAAAAAGAAATACAATTTAATATCAAATAGATTATGCAAGAGAAATGAGCATAGCTTAAGGCAGTTATTAAAGGCATTAATCTAAGGATAAAAAAGATTGCAGAAAGGAGAAATGACAAGAAAGGTGATGAGAAAAGAGGAAAACAGAATCATGTTTAGAATTTTCACCCTCTTTCAATCAAAATTTCGGAATGCTAATTCAGTTATTGTGGCTGACTATATTATAATTCATCCACAATTCAGTCTCACTCTATTGTTGAGGAGTTTCACTGTCTCTTTGACTTTAGGCCAATAAAATGTGTGCATCATGTTTAAGTCTAGATGTTAATAAGGATGGCATTATTCCATTCTACCCTTTAGGGAAATGACCTTAATTCTCAAATATTGAGAAAAATTGAAGATTATTCCCATTATATAGCAAATAATACACCCTCATATCTGTATTTGTATGTATCTGGATTAATATATCAAAATTATGTTGCGATATAATCAGGTCAGTTTCAGGGTCTTAGGAATGGGGAACAATAAAGAAAAATCTGAGTGCAGCACATGGAAGATCCAATGTGCCAAGTGTTTTTTCAAGTTGTAAGGAAAGACAAAAGGGCGTGGGCACAGCATGAGTCATAAAACACATGTATGCTCTGCACTTCATTTAGTAGGATAGATATGTTACAATATGATTTACTGTGCCTGAGAGATGAGCTATGTAGTAGCTATCTATTACAGTATGACAGATTACCCCAAATTTAATGGCTTCAAACAATAACTTCCAGATAGACTATTTTGTCACACCTTTCAAAACATTTGTCAGGATGGATTTAGTCTGCTCTCCATCCTCCAAATCACCCCCAGTTGATGCACTCTTCATTGTTGACTCTCTTATTTAACATGCACACATGTACACACATGTCAATCTCATTGGCATGATCATTGTGAAAAGAATAGCTTTTAAAGGCTGGAGGCAGTGGCTCACACCTGTAATCTCAACACTGGGAGGCCGAGGTGGGCAGACTGCTTGAGCTCAGGACTTCGAGACCAGCATGGGAAGCATGGCAAAACCCCGTCTACAAAAATACAAAAATTAGCCAGGTATGGTGGTGCACATCTGTTCCAGCTACTTGGGAGGCTAGGGTGAGAGGATTGCTTGAGCCCAGGAGGCAGAGGTTGCAGTGAGCCAAGATCACACCATTGCATTTCAGCCTGGGTGACACAGCAAACCCTGTCTCAAAAAAAAAAAAAAAAATTTTAAATAGCATTGAAAACTCAGGTATCTTCTTGAATGGTTCACAAACTACTCTCAGTATATCACTTAAATAAAGATGAAAATTCAAACCAAAAAAAAAAAAATGAACAAACAAACAGTAAGAGGTCAGGGTTTGTTATTTTGAAGATGTCTTTTGGAAGAGTCATTTCCATGAGGAAAAGCAGAAAATGAGACTTGACCACTCCTACATAATCCACAGATAAGTAACACAAAGATCAGTAATTAAACTTTTACCTGCTAGTGCTCCAAACCAATGCATACTAAACAATTCCTTCACATGTCCTAGAAAAGCAGTAAGCTGAAGGATGTCATATTCTATTGTGTGGCAGATGTGTTCCCACTCATAAAAAGCTCTGTGGAACTTTTTTTTTCAACTTAGCAATTTTTCTATTTACTTCAATTTAAACTTTGCAATACCTCATGAGATTATCAAGCTTTTCCTAGAGGGAAGAAAATTAACATGCTTACAGAGCAGGTTTTCCTAAGCTATCAAGGAACTAAAAGGCAGCTGCCAACTCCCCTGAAACAAAAGCAGCAGCAACAGAATGAGGGAAAAACACTTCGGAAAATTCTATATTCTGTTAGCACCTTTCCCCTTAAACACAGAAACCTCAAGCATCAGAACAGACAACCATGAAGGTGACACTTCGAGAAAGCTAAAGGAAGTGAGATCTCAAACGGTTTTACTTGAATTGTCCGTTAAATGCATATTTGACCCATACTAAAAGGAAAATATCAGGTTACCCTGCCACAATTTCCCAGGTTGCTTGAATTTTCCTCTAAAGGACGTTAAGAAACACACATTCTCTGAAGATGGCACAGTAAATTATTTTGTGCAGGGCTTAGGCATTTAAAAGGCATCTATAGTATTAAATGTTTAATATTTGGCAATAAATATATTATTTCCTACTAATGCCCAGAAAAAAAAAAAATCTATATGGTTGCAACTAACACCACTTCTATTTTTATGCCTGTTTTCAATCTTTCTACATTAGTTGAGAAAGCTCAATATTCTTGTCATTTATAATCGCATTTCTGTTTGAGCATTGTTTCTGATTCTTTGTTTTCTCAGTTTACAAACCAAAGCACTTGCCATTAATCTCTCTAGACAGAAGACCTGAAGGTTGGCCATTATATCTATTAATATTGGTCACTATTTAGAAGAAGCAAAGTGTATGTTAGAACATTTACAGCAATCCATTTGTCACATGAATAACATAAATGGTACAAAAAATGCTTCTACATTATGGAACAGGATTATAAAGTAAATCATTTTAACTATATTCAAACAAAGATTGAAAACTAACCAGTAATCTGTGAAATCCATATTATGTTCAGTTGAAGCTCATGTGCAGTGCACATTACAGTGAATGCTCAAAAATTCTGTGCCCCAGCCTGGCAACATACAGAGACTTAATCTCTACAAAAAAAATGTTTTTTTAAATAACCAGGAATGGTGGTGCATACTTACTGTCCTTGCTACTTGAGAGACTGGGTTGGATGGGTCACTTGAGCCCAGGAGTTTGAGGCTACAATGAGGTATGATTATGCTTCTGAACTCCAACCTGGGCAACAGAGCAAGACTATGACTCTAAAAACATAAAAAAATCTGTGCCGTATGCAAAAATGCATTTTAAGGGTATAGACTTTCTTAATCTGGGGTCACTAATTTAATGAAGAAATGAACATGTCCATATTAATATTCTCCTAAAGTATAAAAAATAAAAAATAAAAGTTTGAAAAATTATTCTTACAAAAACTGTCTTTCAAGATTGTATTTTTCTTTACCCATGCACTAGGTAAAATTTATTAGTTTGCTAATAAGCTTAACAAAGGTATGTATTACTAATATTTGCTTTTGCCTTTTTTTTTTTTTTTTTTTGAGACAGAGTCTCACCCTGTTGCCCAGGCTGGAGTGCAGTGGCACAATCTCAGCTCACTTCAACCTCCGCCTCCCAGGGTTCAAGCGATTCTCCTGCCTCAGCCTCTCGAGTAGCTGAGACTACAGGCACCCACCACCATGCCAGGCTAATTTTTTGTATTTTAAGTAAAGACGAGGTTTTGCCATGTTTGCCAGGCTGATCTCGAACTCCTGGCCTCAAGTGATCTGCCCGCCTCGGCCTCCCAAGGTATTAGGATTACAGGCACGAGCCACCACGCCTGGCCAGTATTCTTAATATTGATGTGCATTCCACCTAAAGGCTGTGTCTGAGGTCTGAAACTTCTAGAGAATTATTTCAATTTTTCTATATTCAACCATAAATGAACATATTGTTTCTCTTTTATAGGACAGGGTATTTATGTAGATATTTTTTCTGGAATAAAAATAAATACAACTTTCTAATAGTGAAAATTGACTAAATATTACTCTGTAATTACTCTACTTCGAATGCCTTTCAATGTTTTATTCTGAGCCCAATATTTGAGGCTGTAGATTGTCATCCACACTTTGTATACATGTAGTCATATTCTATATATATCATACATGTTAAAAATATTATAAAGCATTATTAAAATGGAAATACTGTGATTTAGTAGATGCTTAGATGCCAATTTTAAGTCTACCACATATTATTTCAATTACAGAGACATTAACTCTTATCTAATGTGCCATATTCTAGTCATCTATTGATGCATAACAATTTAGTGTCATAATAATACTAAAGGCATTCATTTTACTCACAAATCTTCAATTTGGGCAAGGCATACTGGGGAAAATTTAATCTCTGCTTGATGCCATATCAGTTGGTGTAGTTCAAAAGCTAGAATCAATTTACCAACTGAAGCTACAATTGCTTAATGTTCATGTAGGCAACCTATAGACCATAGGCCAAATCTGGCCCACCATCTGTTTTTGAAAATAAAGTTTGATTGGGACACAGCATTTCTCATTATATTATGTATTGTCCATTAATATTTGTTTATATTTATGGCTATTTTCGCAGAGAAGAATTAAGTAGCTATGATAGAGACTGTATGGCACCACAATGTAAATATTTGCTCTCTAGCCCCCTTTATTAAAAAAAAGCTATCTTCTCTATAAAGACTCACTCAATCACATGTTTGGAGGTAGATTTTGGTTATTGACTAGTACCTCAGCTTTGGCTGTCATAAAAAATTCTACACCATCCTCACCACATAGCAGTTTGATTTTCTCATGACATGGTGGCTAGGTTCCAAAAGTGGGCAATGCAAGAAACAGTAAATGGCAACCGCTAGTTTCTTAAGACATAAGCAATAACATAGTCAAGACTACGTTACTGAAGAGAAGGGGCATACATAGTCTCCCCTCTTGAAAGAAGGAGTATCAATAAATTTACGTTATGTTTTAAAACCACCATTCACTCATGACCACATTTCAATGATATATTTCAAAATACTTATGTCATAGAAATTACTTAAATATTCTTCAACTATTTACTGAGCCCTTATAATGTAGAGGTATCTATAAGTAAAACAGATATCATCCTGCTTGAAGGAGCATATATTTGAGCACAAGAAAAATGTGAATAATAACCATGTAAATAAAAAATATAAACATGATAACTTTAGAGAATAATAAATATTACAACAAAGAGTAACGGGAAGAGTTGGGAGTTTTACTACTTTTGGTCAGGGAGGCCCTTGCTCCACTGATGACATTATCAATCCTGAAAAGATATGATTGCCAAGCACAACAGGCATAAAGATAATAAACGCAAACACCGTTAAAACAAAAGTGAGCTTGTGATATTCAAACAGGCGACGGAAGACAAGTGTGACTACAGCATAATTGGTAAGGAATCAAAAAGAGACACAGTTAGGCAGAGGCAAGTCAGGCCATGGGGCTCTTATAAATAATGTGGGATTTTCTTCTAAGCTTAACAGGAAATCACTGCAGTGCTATAAGTGAGTGGCAGGCTCTAATTCTATTTTCAAAACTTACTCTGGCTGCTAGGAAGAAAGGATTATGGCCGAGTAGGGCAGGTGAGGAGGGCAATTAATTGAGACAGTGAATAAGATAATCAGGGAAAAGCAGACAAACTAATTGAAAAACAATTGCTATACTCAAGGCAAGAGATAATGGTGACTTTAGCTTGGGTGCCAGGAGACAAGATGAAAATAAATGGAATAAGAATTTTAACAATAGAGCCAGCAAGATTGATTGTAGGTGGAGTGGAGAAAAAAGAAAGGTTGTATGGTGAATTACCCCTGAAACTCAGGTTGACTTAACTCTGACCTAATCTGGGACTGGGGGCTACTCATTTAGTAGTTAGAAGCGCTTCACCCAAATGTAACTTCTCACTGGAAGGGACTTCCTTTCTTTAGCAGTCCCAATTCAACAAAGCTGAAGTTGACAGTAGCTGGGCTTTCTTTGAAAACTCCTTGCTCAACTGGCATCTGAAACCAGACTAATTGCCCTCTGAACTCTGAATCTAGTTTCTTGCAAATAAACCTGTTCTCATGCTAGCCTCAAGGTAAAATAGAGGGACTCAGGGTGTCTTCCCCAGACCAATGTCCCAAATCATGTGACAGCAGAGTCATAGCACTGTGTGCTTCTCAGTGAGATGATGAGAAAACAATAAATTTTGTTGGCCTTTGTATTTAAAGGTCACTAACACAATGTATGCTTTAGGTCCTACCACATGATACTAACCTCACCACAGAAAATGATGCAAAGGGAGCACTCAAGGTGACTCCTTGGGTTTTGTTTCGGACCAATGTTGCAATTTACTAAAATGGGGGAAGAAAAAGAACAGGTTTGGTGTGTGTCTATGGCGAGGGGAAGTGCAGTGAAAATTAAGAACTCCATTTTGGCCATGCCAAATCTGAGTTAGCAATCATGTATTAAACTTGCTGATGAAAAATAGAGAATTATATGGAATCACAGATACTCTCAAGAAGACCAAAGAAGGAACAAAGATAATTTTAATACCCTCACAAATATACCATCAGTCATCAAATATTTTCTATTGACTGTAAGGGGAATGAGAGTTGTTGGAACAGGCAGGTAAATTCAGGCAGCTGAGCTTACTACTGAACCTGAGTCTCTAATGGCCTCTGTTCTCCAGGAGCTCCCACCTGATAGAGAGAAAGTCATAATTTCTACTATGAGTTTTGAAAAGTAGTAGCCTTGGGAAAAAAATTAAAAATAAAAAATTTTATTGAGATATTGGGAATATTTTCTAACTCCATTCTGCCCTAGAAGCTGGGTTAAAGCAATAAACAATATCCAAGAGTTTTTACTAACTTTCCACCCAGTTTTGACAAGCCGACTAAAAGTGTAGGACTCACCCTAAGGAAAAAATATGCAGAATACTTCTCAAGAGCAGATGCCACTTTCTGTCATTTCAATTTTTTTCTTTTTTCTTTTTTTTTTTTTTTTTTGAGATAGGGCCTTGCTCTGTTGCCCAGGCTTGAGTGCAGTGGCGTGATCTGAGCTCAGTGTAACATCTGCCTTGTGGATTCAAGCAATTTTCGTGCCTCAGCCTCCGGAGTAGCTGGGACTACAGGTGTGAACCACCAAGCTTGGCCAATTTTTGTATTTTCAGTAGAGGTGGGGTTTTGCCATGTTGGCCAGACTGGTCTCGAACTCCCGGCCTCAAGTGATCTGCCCACCTTGGCCTCCCAAAGTGCTGGATTACAGGCATGAACCACCGAGACTGGCCTCACCTTAAAATTTTTTCAAGCTTGGGTGGGAAGGCAGAAGGAGAAAAAACACAGAGAGCTACTTATCTCCCCCAGTAATTTCCAGTGTAACAAAAGGCAAGACCAACAAGGGATGAAAATCTTGAGGGTACTAAAAGGTAAGCAGGGGAGATAAGAAAAGGTGCTTTGCAGCCCTTGTTGTGGTTCCTCTATCTACTAGGTATTGATAATACTTGGAAAAATCCTTGGGTTCCCCTGTGTTTACCCCTCTTTATTCAGGAAGAACGTAGGAACGGATCTTGCAGAATGGCAGGTGGAGATGGGCATGTAAGTTCATGTCTAATAGTCTCTGAAATCCTCTGTTAAGAGTGTCCTTTCACCTGAATTAGTAGAACCATACAGAGTCTAGAGATAATCCTCATGGAATAAGACACACCCAGCTATGACATAAAACCCACATAAAATATTATACATCAAATGATTATATACCTGAGTTAAATAATAACTCATTAAATAATAAATTATTTAATCTTCATTCAAATACATTAATGAAGGGCCAAGTGCTTGGGACATTCCCAGGCACACAGTAAATATGCAGTAACTATTGGTCAACAATATTATTTCTATTTTAGGATTGCTGATATTCTCTGTAATTGGCTTATATTATACATTCTGCTAAGGTTACTTTTTGACAATGAAATAGGTTTTTACAAAGTAAAATCTCATGCTCTGGCTTGTAAGGATTTAGCCTCTCCCTTCCACTAGGAAGTCATTTTAGATCTGGTAAAACAAACCCTCGCATTTGAAAAGAAATGCTTGAAGACAAGAATTTGCACAATAAAAGACAGTTTATACATGTTTGAATTCAGCTTTTCCTCATCTCACTAAAAGTGGACACAACAAGTGCTGAAATAATACATTTGGATGCTTTACCCTGAATGCACTGTGTCAACATTTCAAGCATTTTCAAAAATACTCTTTTTCTGCTTCAAGATATAGCTCCAAATTTTGATGAGGAACAGAGATGCCAGTTTGCTTGCTTGGATTTTAGTCTTTCCACTTGCTGAAACATAGCTAAATGAGTTTAGGAAGACACAATACAAATAGCCCTGCACAAAACATTTCAAATCAAACGATGCCGGTTCTATTTCCATCTATCTACATGTACCATTTTACCGTTCTGTCAACTTCACTCTTCCTTTTCTAAAAAGGAAGAAGTCCAGGTGCCCTAATTCATTGTTCCTCAGGCCTCACCCCAGGAATTTCTCTGCTCTGGCCAAAACTGATAATAACTTTAGGGCCCTCTACAAGTAACCTGTAAGTGAGCCAAATATTAACCCTAGAGATATCATCTTCAATATGCCAGGTGCCAATAAGGCTTGCTTTGCATGTAAGTGACACAGATGTTGGCCCATATTATATGATTTCAAAGGAACTAAAAACGGCCTTTTGGGAACTCCTCAAATCTTTTCTATGTATTTTTTTACAGGTTCAAAACTTTATTGTTTTAAAATTGGACATGTATTTTAAAATGTAATATTTTGTTATATAAATAACCCTCAAATAATTTCTTCTTCATGTTTTATGATCACTGAATTTTTTAAATAAAAACAAACAGAAACTTAGAGTTCACCACTAAAGAATTATGATGGGATGGCTGGGCGTGGTGGCTCACACCTGTAATCCTGGGACTCTAGGAGGCCGAGGGGGACAGATCACTTGAGGCCAGGAGTTTCAGACCAGCATGGCCAACATGGTGAAAACCCACCTCTGGAAAAAATACAAAAGTTAGCCAGGTGTGGTGGCAGGTGCCTGTAATCTCAGCTCCTCGGGAGGCTGAGGCACGAGAACCCCTTGAACCCAGAAGGCAGAGGTTGCGGTAAGCCGAGATCACACTACTGCACTCCAGCCTGGGTGACGGAGCAAGATCCCATCTCAAAAAAAAAAAGGAAGAAAAAGAAAAGAATTATAATGAGAAATACGCATTCACTCAAATTTACATTTTGGTCTTTAGATAGAATATATTATACCCATCATACAGTGTCACATATACTATATGTGTATATAAGTGTGTATAAATATGTACAGTACACACCAATACACACCATACAACAGAGTCTTTCCCTAATAATGTGTATTCTGGGGAATAGGGGAATCACGAGGGTCCCATATCTCTGGGCTGGGGAAAATGTGGAGAGAACAGCAGATCCCACATTGGCAGCTAAGAAAAGAAAGGGGGAGAACAAAGAGAGGAGGTACGATCATGGAAGACAGATTTGATCTTTGTCTATTCTTGGACTAAAGACAAGCATATTTTAAAATAAAAATTGTGTTGAGTATCAGGCATTTCATATGATACATACTATCTTATATAATTTCCCAACAATTTTATGAAATATGTATGCTGTGTTTACTTGAACTGAGACTCAAAGGGATTATTTTTTACTATTAGTAATTATATTTTCTACCATTTATTGGGTGCCTTAATTGTACCAATTCTCATTATAGTTCTTAGAAAAGCTCTGTGAAGTGTGAATTAGCAATCTCATCTTTCTTATAAGAATACCAAGGCCTAAAATATAAATAATCTGCACAAGACAAAACTACTAAGTAGCAGATTTGGGTTTATGTCCATTGAGTGAACACATTAATTGACTGGGTTTTCCATTGTGAGGGAAACTCATTCATACTCATCATATTTCCACAGAGGTGAATGAGTTTCTTTTCCAGTGCCCAGGAAGGAAACGTACAGGCAAGCATTGCCAAGCTTCTTCCACCTCCTCACTCACTCCCTTCGGGAATGAAGGACCAGCTTGTCTGTATGGTGATCTAAGCTGAGGGGATACAGCATGCTTAGTTTGACTTCTGTCTGTAATTTCAGAGTCTGCCTGACCATTGTTCACGTGCTTTCTCTTCTCTCCTGGCTTGAAGCTTATAGTGACAGAATCACTGGGGCCTGATGAATGAGACAAAATGTGGAACAAGGTTATGTAGGGTCTTATAAAATAGGACAGAGAAGTGAACAGCTCTTCTGGCACTCGTGAATGGTATAATGCCGAGCAATGTGGGTCTTCTACATTGATATTGTTCCATAATTATGAAAGAGGCTAGAAGAAAAATGTATACATTCTAAATATGCAAAGAAGAAATGGGAAGGTTGTTATTGTATCTGCAGAAGAGAAATAAAAATAGAAGAGAAACAATTGCCCTTAATCAATGAAATAAACTCAGCATCAATTACAGAGGCGAGCATATAGCTAATATGCAATTTTTGTTTATTTTAATTGGTTTGGATGTAGGTATCTAGCCATAGGTAGTAAATCACACAATAGGAATAACAACATCTAGAAATAGGGAGGTGCTAATAATGTTTTAATATTATCTGCAAAAAAGAAAGAGATGACATCTTAAAGAAATTTCATGTATTTTTTCTATCTACAGATATTTGCAATCTTTGGATCTGATCTAATACAAAGTATAATGTCAACACTGACTGACAAGTACTGTAGAACAGTCTTCCCCTAAATAATACACAATTGACAAATCCTGTAGAACAACCTTCTCTGTAGCAGCTAGACTCATAGCAACTTGGAAAATTGGAATTTTCAAACCCTGGATCAACTGAGGCAATAGCTAAGTAGGAGGTATTAGTGTGTGTTTGTCTGCTTCAGGTAGAGATAAACTAGCTTTACACAACCACCTTCACCACTAACAAAGACAGACCTGTTTTCATTGGGCCCCCTTTCTTAAAAAGAGGCCCTGCCACAAGGAACCGCTACGCAGTAAATTTCCATGAATGGATCTCATGCATTTTCTAGCATATATGTCTTGTCTCTAGCTAACTTCTGCTAATTTTTTCCTCAAATACTTTATTGCCTTGACTCCTGTATAGGTTTCAGCTACTTCCAAAGTGAGATACCAAATAACCAATGCAAAGGAGTGGACCAAAAAAAAAAATCAATTTTACACACATTGCTTTGGTTCCAATATACGTGTTCCTCCAAAATTCATGTGTTGGAACTCAAACCCAAAGTTTAAGTTAAGATGGTATTAACAGGTGAGGTCTTTGAGAGACAATTGGGATTCATTATGAATGGGATTAATGTCCTTATAAAAGTGGCTTCAGAGAGCTGCCTCATCTTTTTCATCCCTTCCATTTCCTCTGCTATGTGAAGACACAGCTTCAGTCTCCTTTTGTTTCCTTCTGCCATATGAGGATGCAAAAAGGGAGTGCCATTTTGGAAGCAGAAAGTAACCTTCAACAAAAACCGATTCTGCTGACACCTTAATGTTGAACTACACAGCCTCCAGAACTATAATAAATAGATTTCTATTCTACATAAATTAACCAGCTTGAGGTATTTTCTTATAGCATAAAGAACAGGCTAAGACATTCATTTTATCTGACCACTCAACTCCCGCCAACAAAAGAGGTTTGTGAGGCTGGGAGATGAGTTGGAGATCCAAGGCAGACTTCCTTTGGAAGGTGTTGGAGCAGAGTCATTTTCATTGTCCACTGTGAAGGAGAGTGACGTTCCATCCTATTCTTTGCCCAATGAAAAGAACGTCAAGGATATCATTCTGAGAACCTGATGCCATTTTTTAAGTGATATGATATTAGAATTGGCTACTCCAACTTGAGAAATGAAGAGTAGAAGCTTTGCTGAAATGACCTGTAGCATCAGAGTAGAGAGTTGAAATTTGAGAATAAATTGCATTCCCACCAACAGGACGAATTTACACATATTCCGAGGAAGAGATACAGAGAGAAAGATAGCACAAATGAACCCACATTGAGCTTTGATAAAGGAGACTTTTCCTAAGATGGGAATGGCACTTCTTCTGAGAAAGTCTGAGTGATGGTGGGCTGCCAAGAAACCACGAGCAGAGAGAGAAGGCAGAATTCGTTCTTTTTTTTTTTTTTTTTTTTTGGAGATGGAGTTTCACTCTCATCACCCAGGCTGGAGTGCAATGGTGTGATCTTGGCTCACTGCAACCTCCACCTCCCAGGTTCAAGCAATTCTCCTGCCTCAGCCTCCCGAGTAGCTGGGATTACAGGTGCACACCATCATGCTTGGCTAATTTTCGTATTTTTAGTAGAGACAGAGTTTCATCACATTGGCCAGGATGGTCTCAAACTCATGATCTTAGGTGATTCAACTGCCTCAGCCTTCCAAAGTGTTGGTATTACAGACATGAGCCACTGCACCTTGCCTAATTTCTTCTTTAAAAAGGGCAAGTGAGAAAACCCCACTGACTAGTGTCTCTGAAACCTCCACAGATGTGCTCATGAGTGAAAGAGTCAGCATTAAAATATCCACTGTGGTTACAAAGGAAAACCTACGGCATTCATGCCGAAACTTTTTAGATCTTAACCTTTACCTCCTCCCTTGTGTTCCCTCCTTTAGGTTCCAAAAATCCAGGTTTGCAAGACAAAAATTGGTAGGAAATGGTAGGAAAGCAAGCATATCCTTTTCCCACCACAGAATTCCTGCTGCTGGTTGCTCGACCAAGTTGGTGGAGGGGTAGAATTTTGACTGAAGTTCAGCATATGGATTACACTGTACTGGAAATAATAATTATTGAACCAGAGCTAAAATGACTTGAAGACAAGTTAATATTTAAAAGTGACCTCTGGGCCTGTCCTAGATATAATCCAAGGGATTAAACAAGCCCCCAAATAGGGATATTAAGTAGTTGTTGAAAAGAGTAACTTTGCTCTCTTTTCCATGCTAAGAGTTCAATTTTTCAACATAAAAGTCATAACTAATTCTGTCTTAGGCTTTGATGTTGATTGTTCATTGCCATTCTTTGCCTCATTGCTACTGGCTAATATGGACATTCTTAAGGGTGGACTACACATGAGAGCTCTCTAAGGGAAAAGGGTTTACACGGCTCAGTTCCCAGAGAGAAGAGAAGGCACAAGCAGTGGCCCTGTGCATCAACTTGTTGGGGCTGAGTAATATTATATGAAAAAAGAGATGTCCTCTTCCATATAAGCTAAAAGAGACAGAGGGAGAAGAGATGGAAATATTCATTCTAGGGATATCACAGAGAGAATCCACATTCTAAAAGAAGTCAAGTTTAAATATCTCATTACATCATACTATTTGAATGAATGAGGACATGACCAAACCACTGTTATCTATTACAGACAGTTACCTGGCTAGAAATGACAAATGGACAGTTTAATGTCAGACAATATTTGCAATAGATCATAATAGAGTATATGTAATAAACAGGTAGTTTGACATAAAACCCAGTTCCTATGCATCCCTGGGCAGTGCTTCTTGAAGCACAGAAACAGCTCAGGGAATTAGTTCTCTTCTCCCAAGTGGTAAAATTAAGAAAGTTTTAGCTCTGGGAAAATATTTCTGACAACTAAACTTATGAGTATGAGTCCATTATGTCTGCTGCAAACCAGATAGGCCAATCTTCAGAAGTCAGCGGGCTTCTGGTCATATATATATATTTTTTTAATTCAACCTGCCAACCATGGACTAGCCTGCTGAGGCTGAAGTCCCATATCCAGTCTTCCTTTTCTGCTCAACTTCTTGTTGATCTTTATTTCTGCCTGGCCCACCAATGTCATCCAGCCTGTATTTCTCGAACTTCTCCTGACCAACATGCTACTGGCTAATTACAGAAGCCACTCACATGGCAGCATGAGTCGGACACACTTAGGCTCTGGCCACAAGAGGCTGAGTGGTTCTGTTCTAGCTATGCCTGTGAATAGAAGAACTGCATGCTTATGGCCAGAGGTTATCTCAAATTTGTACCTGTCTACTCTAAAGACAGAATTGGAAAAGTTCAATCCTATGTGATTTCTAGAGGGGCAAAACCTAATCACATTTTTCCTGAACCAGTGCAGAAATCAGATTCATTGCCAGTGGGCCTAACATTTGCTGCCATAAAGTTTTTGTAGTTGTTGCTCCACATACATCTTAAACGAAAACCTTGATTTTTCTTTGCAGACTCAGATTAATTGATTATGTGGCCTCATCTACTACTGGCAATGCTTTTATATACAATGGCTGATGTGGAACTAATCACTTTCTCTTATAGGTGCTAGTTGAGTGAGGTGGTAAGTTATCCTTTTTAGACCTTTGCATTTCCATTGGCTGAGATGTGATATGTTATGCACTTTACCTAATCATAAACACAGCTGTAGAGGCAGTTTGTAGTTTGTATTGATGCTTTCAAATAGCATTGGCTCTTTTCAAGACTTATTCTGAGGGATCAAAAGTTATTTCAATCAGATGAAGATTCATTTTTTCCCTCATTGGCACAAAACACAACTGACATATCTTTAAAATACAAATTGACGATTTTCTTTCATTTCCTCCTGCTCTTGTAAATATACATACAACCAGATTATCACCATGACAAAATTGAAACTACATTAATCTCCTCACCTAGCAAGGCATTTTCCCTTTACTGGGGAAATCTGACTTGTATCATTCACTTCGCTGTTAACCTGCTTCTAGCATATAAAGCTTTTATATGAGTAAATTCTTGCCTTCAATGATTTTTTAAGTAAATATAAATATACACTCTGAATAAAATGCAGTTAGACACAAACATATTTATAAAATTACGTTTTGATTTTATAAGAATCATTCCATCTACAAATCTCAAGATACTGTAGGCAATAAATTCTAAATGAATTAAATTGCTGCCAGATGTGTATGTGATTCTTTGGGCTTTTGTTTTTTTAACACAAATCTTCATTAGATTAAGGAATTAAGTAATTTTCCAATAATTTAGGTGACACTTGGTGAATATTTCTGTGGCTCCTAGGAAACTTGAAAACAGTACATGTGTTAGATCACAGCAACGATGGTCAATGGCAAAACAAAATTGACGAGATAGTAGCTTTTCCATCAGTGAGGCATGAGACAGGGTACACGCAGCCTCAGCTGCAGTTCTGGCTGTCTTATGAATACAATGTGTGATCACATAGAGGGTGTGACTACAAAAGTCATGAGGAGGTGGCACTAACCTAAAATGGATTTTTTACCCATCGGTCACAATCTAAAGATTTCATTCTTTTAGATTAATTCATTTAAGTAAACCCCTATGGTTTTTTTTTAAAAATCCTCTTTTAAAAATGAAAATTTTTCTGAAAGGGAAAATCTTATATCACTTACACTTTGGGGAAAATTAATTTAACACTCCTCACCATAACATGAGAAACAGGAGGCAGTGTAAGGTCACTAGCTGTCACAGGAGCATAAGTAGATTAAACAATGAAAGGAAGTACAAAGCTGAAGATAAGCTTCACTAGCTTCACAATTTTTTTTCAAGACGCTCCTATTCGGTGGAATATGTCTCTAAGGAAAGATCACAAACTGTAACCTGTCTCAGTCTACTTTTCTTTCTTACAATCACGTTCTGTCTTAATTTCCAGGCAAGTTTATCCACGATTCTTAAATCCCCGTTGAGTTTTAAATATAGCCCAGGATTCGGGTTAGAACAAATGGATTTGAATACCAGCTTCGTCATTTAAAGACGGTATGATTTTGAACAAGCTACTCAGTGTTCCTGAACTCCAGTTTCCTCAGGGCTAATACATCTAACCCTCTGGATTGCTCTGAGGATTTGATAGAATGATGCCCATCAAGGGCTTAGCAGAGTACCTGGCTCATAGCAACTGTAATAATTACTGGATTTATCAGGGTCATGGACAGAGTGGAGAGCAGCTCAGTGGTAGAAGTCAGGACAGTCACCTATGAAACAAGGGAAGAGAAAGCAGTAGAAAAGACCCTTGAAAGACAAGCATGACATAAATCAGGCTTGTGTTTATTTTGCCCTAGGTTTTCAGGACTGAAAACAATCTCCCTGTCTTCCCATATCCAAAAACATCCCTGGAAGCTAATAACAACAGACAGTATTAAAGAGGCTGCCCGTGACATGGCATGCAAGCTAATGAACCAACTAGAAGTGATTCTGTTACTGAGATATCTGTAGATACTGAGATAAGGCATTTTTCTCCCACTGTCTTCTCTTCACCATGCAGACAATTGTTCCAGAACAATAGATGCTCATCCCCTGTTCTTCACATCACCACCACAAATACCATTCTAAATATCATTTTAAATTACTTTTTAATGTAATTTTTAAAAAACCATAAAGACTAAAATAATTAGAAGACAAATAAGAATACCATATCAAAATAAAGGCCTTATTAATTGAATTAATAAGAAAATTAATTTACTTAAATTATAGGAATCCAGACAAGGGATTCATGAATAATTTATATTTGCATGGATTTGAAATCTATAGACCAATTGGTCTTAAATAAACATAATTATTTTTATCAGACTAAAAATCCTAGTTAAGCTGCAGTATGATGGCTTTGAATCATATTATTCTTTTATATCTGTTTTGTTTATGTGAATACAAACAAAAAGTATTTAATAATCTTCACCAAGAGATGCATTTAATAAGGGAGACCATCTGGAAATCAATGTCCTATGAATAATTTTGAAGTAGAAATTATATAAGCAGGAAACTATGACAAAGGCGTGAAAATGATGATATCTGGTTTTGGAGACAATGATATGTAATACTGAAGAACAGTTCTCTGTCCGAAAGTGAAGAGCAGTTAAAGGCTCAGGAAGTATCTATTTCCCAGGAATACTGACATCATGATCATGTATAAATTGACATTAATTGAGGTTATTATTTTTGTCTTGGATTTGTAATATAAACGCAACTCATTTTATTGTCTTTCACATTATTGTATTTCACAGCTATTTCATTTTTTACAAAATGAGGGTTTGTGGCAACCTTGCATCTAGCCATAACAACATGTGCTCATTTCCTATCTAATTTTGGTAATTTTTGCAATATTTCAAACTTTGCATTATTATATCTGTTGTGGTGATATGTGATCAGTGATCTTTGCTTGATGTTACTATTGTGATTGTTTTGGGGTGCCACAACATTTATATAAGATAGAAAACTTAGTCGATAAATGTTGTATGTATTCTGACTGCTTCACTAACCAACTGTTCCACTGTCCCTCTCCTTGAGCCTCCTTATTTCCTCACACAGAACAATGTTGAAATGAGGCCAACTAATAAGCATATAATGGCCTCTAAATGGTCAAGTGAAAAGAAGAGTCATAAATCACTCACTTTAAATAAACTAGAAATGATTAAGCTTAGTGAAGAAGGCATGTCAAAAGCCAAGACAGGTGGAAAGCTAGGTCTCTTGGGTCAAACACTTAGCCAAATTGTGAATGCAAAGTAAAATTTCTTGAAGGAAATTAAAAGTGCTACACCAGTGAACGCACAGATGATAAGAAAGCAAAACAGACTTATTGCTGATATGGAGAAAATGTTAGTGGTCTGGATAGAAGATCAAACCAGCCACAACATCTTTTAAGCCAAAACCTAATCCAAAGAAAAGACCTAACTGTCCTCAATTTTGTGAAGGCTGAGAGAGGTGAAAAAGCTGCAGAGGAAAAGTCTGAAGCCAGCAAGGTTGGTTCATGTATTTTAAAGAAAGAAGCCATCTCCATAACATAATAATGCAAAATGAGGCAGCAGATGCTGATGTAGAAGCTGCAGCAAGTTATCGAGATTTAGCTAAGTGGCTGCACTAAACAACAGATTCTCCATGTAGATGAAACAGCCTTCTATTGGATGAAGATGCTATGCAGGACTTCCATAGCTAGAGAGAAGTCAATGCCTGGCTTCAAAGCTTCAAAGACTGGTTGACTCTCTTATTAGGGGCTAAGGCAGCTGGTGGCTTTAAGCTGAAGCTGGCACTCATTTATCATTCAAAAAATCCTAAGGCATTTAAGAATCATGCTAAGCCTATTCTTCCTGTGCTCTGTAAGTTAAACAACAAAGCCTAGATGATAGCATGTGTTTACAGCATGGTTTACTGAATATTTTAAGCTAAGGATTTGAGACCTACTGCTCAGGAAAAAAATTCCTTTTAAAATATTATATTGACAATGTATCTAGTCACCCAAGAGCCCTGTAGACATCTACAAGAAGGATAATGTCAAATTCATTGACAATGCATGTAGTCACCCAAGAGCCCCATAGAGATATACAAGAAGGCTAATGTTTTCATGCCTGCTAATACAACATCCAGTCTGCAGGCAGTGGCTTAAAGGGTAATTTTGACTTTCAAGTCTTATTATTTAAGAAATACAGTTTGTAAGACTATAGCTACCAAAGACAGTGATTTCCCTGTTGAAATTAGTACACTGAAAACCTACCAGAAAGGATTTATCATTCTAGATGCCATTAAGATTTTATGGTTTAGATGTTTGTCCCTGGCAAATCTCATGTTGATATATGATTCCCAGTGTTAAAGGAGGGAACTGGTGGAAGGTGGTCAGATCATGGGGGCAGATCTCTCATGAGTGGTTTAGTACCATCCCTTTGGTAATTAAGTGAGTTCACATTCAGTTAGGTCAAATGAAATCTGGTTGTTTCAAAGTGTCTAGGACCTCCCCCTTCTTTCTCTCTTGGTCTGGCTCTCACCATGTAACATGCTTGCTTCCATTTCATCTTCTGCCATGATTGTAAGCTTCCTGAGGCCCTCACCAGAAGCTGAGCAGATGTTGGTGTCATGCTTGTATCGTCTGCAGAAGTATGAGCCAATTAAACCTCTTTTTAAATAAATTACCTAGTCTCAGGTATTATTTTATCGTAATGCAAAATCAGACTAACACAGAAAATCACTAATAATTCATGAGAGATGGTAAAAATACCAACGTTAACAGGAATTTGAATAAAGTTGGTTCCAACACTCATGGATGACTTTGAGGGGCTCAAGATTTCAGAGAATTATATAACTGCAGACATGGTGAAAATAGCAAGAGAATTAGAATTGGAAGTGGGGCCTGAAGATGTGACTGGATTGCTGTAATCTCATGATAAAATGTGAACAGCTGAGGAGTTGCTTCTCGTGGATGAGCAAAGATAATAATTTTTTGCAATTGATTCTATTGCTGGTGAAGATGCTGTGAACATTGTTGAAATCACAACAAAGACATTAGAATATTACATAAACTTACTTGATAAAGCAGCAGCAGGTTATGACAGGATTTACTCCAATTTTGAAAGAAGTTCTACTGTGAATAAAATTCCATGCTATAGAGGTAAATCTTTCACGAAAGAAAAGGCCATGGTGTGGAAATTTTCACTGTTGTCTTATTCCAAGCAATTGCCACAGCCATCCCAACCTTTAGCAACCACCACCCTATTAGTAAGCAGCCCTTAACACGGTGGCAAGTCCTTGCACCAGCAGAATGATTATTAGTCACTAAAGGCTCAGATGATTATTAGTATTTTTCAGAAATAAAGTATTTTCTAATTAAGGTATGTACTTTTTTAACTTAATGTTTTTGCACAGTTGATAGACTGCAATATGGTGTAAATATAACTTTTGTATGCACATTGGGAAATAAAAAAAATGGTGTGACTCAATTTATTGCAATGTTAGCCTTATTGCCCTCATCTGTAGGGGAACCCACAATATCTCAGAAGTATGCCTCTAACTGTTTTTCATCCTTCCTTTTCTATTCATTTAATTCATTTTAAAATTTTTATTATTATCTTTTATTTTTGACCTCTGCCTCACCCTTTCTTCCCATAGTATTTCATCTTCACACCATAATTGTACTAATTTTCCAAATAATGCATCTCTAATAATTTTATTTTCTGCTTTAAAAACCTTGAGCATTACCTATACAGTATTGTGTTAATCTACTTCCTTGGTTTAAAATACTCACATATACTTAGCTATCAAACCAATTCAAATGACTAATTTTTCTTTGTTTTGTTTTCTGTATTCTAGAATACTCTCTCCACCTCCCACTTCCACTGAGTAAAGTTGTATGAAAAGACAGTCCAGAAAAGTCATAGTGTGGTTTCCAGTGTTAGACAGGTTTGAGATCAAATAGAGGTTGCACCTGATCATCTTCTTTTCATCCTGGAGACAAAATTACACAAAAGACTGTAGCACTCCCTGAAAGCATAAATTGTGGCAAGTAAAAACCTTTGTACCTGTGTACCTGAGAGAATAACTGACTATTTATGAGTATAGGGAAGATGTATGAACTAGTCCATGCAAAGTTTTTAGTACAGTGCCTGGCACATAGTAAGCTCTTTATACATGTCAACCATCAATAATACCATTATTACTATCATTCTTTATTTGTTTTTGGAGACAAGGTCTCACTCTGTTGTGGATGCTACAGTACAGTGGCACCATTGTGGCTCACTGCAGCCTCAACCTCTTGGACTCAAGCTCTTCTCTCACCTCAGCCTTCTGAGTAGCTGAGATGAAAGGCACATGCCACCATGCCTGGCTAATTTTGTCTTTCTCCTTCTTCTTCTTTTTTTTTTTTTTTTGTAGAAGCTGGGACTTGCTACGTTGTCCAGGCTGGTCTCAAATTGCTAGGCTCAAGCAACCCTCCTGTTTCAGGTTCCTTAATAAATGGCTGGGACTACAGGGGAGCACTATTAAGTTAATTTTTTCTTTGCTCTCTTTGTTTGTTTACTGTTTTTGTTTTTGTGGCAACAGGATCTCATTATGTTGCCCAGGCTGGTCTCAAACTCCTGGGCTCAAATGATTCTTTCACTTCAAACTCCCAAAGTGCTGGGATTACAGGCATGGGCCATTGTGCCTGACCCATAATTTATTTTGGCCCATAAATTATTTTGAGGCCCAAAATAATATATTCTTCATTCATGACACTTAATTTATCATCTTCATCTCAAAGTAATGTGTGCACCTATATAATGATAGAGAGATAAAGAAATATGATTATCAGATTTAATAATTTAAACCTTTTTTAAATTTCAAGGTGGGTAGCTGAAATTTTATAGTAAAGAGGGCCATAACCAAATAACCAAATCCGTAATATTTAAAGACATAACGCAGGGTGTAAGATGCATCAGTGCAGAGAAAGATGGGATGAAGCCATACCAGCCAGTGACAGAAGACACTGAGGAAGTAGACCAAATATAAGAGTTAAGCAAAGTGAAGAGAATAATTCCTATGCCTCAAGTACAAACAGAAACAAAATATTAGAGGATAAGATGAAAGGCATGTATTTTGTTGTGTTAGATGCCACAAGCCTCAGATTATCAGTAACAGAAATGTGCAGCCAGCAATTACAAACAGGATTCTGCAACATAAGAAATAAGTCAGTGCTAGAGACAAAACGTCATATGGTCATATTGTTTGAGTCATAGAATTAAATAAACTCACGAAAGATAATGGTATTTCATGATGTAAAAACATCCAAGGCACCAGTTAAGACCATCTGGTGTATTGATGAGAACAGTTGTAAAAAAGAAACAAACAAACAAACAAAAACAGAACAGAAGAGCAAAGTATCATGGAAGCCAAAAGAAAATAGATTTTTCAAGAAGGCATGGCAGAAAGTTGCCATTGCATCTCTCTAAACCTGTGTTTCTTCTTTCTGGGGCCACAGCTACAGTCCACTTCCCAGCCCCACCTTACAGTTAAATATAGCCATGGAAGTCAATTCCAAAGGCTGGAGTATGAACGAACTGATATTTGCTACTTCCACACCTGGGTCATAAAAATCACACCTGTGATTCTTGGTATTTATCCAGCTGGAAAACTTTTAAAGCAATCTTGGCAACTTGTTGAAGAAGGTAAATATTGAAGAAGGAAGAGCTGCTCCCAACCTGGGCCTCAGAATGAAAGTGTGGAGCCCAGCACACATGCTATTGCCATTTAAATGACTTAGGAAACAACTAGCACATCTTTGGTAGATGAATTCCACTTTCACAATTTTCCTTGTTTTCATTCCCGGGGATGAGCTGTATAACATTCATTTTTTAAAATCCCCATGGGTCCATTACATGAGTGAGAATTAAAATTCCACAGTGTTTAGCCATCAGTGAAATTGTAGGATTCGTTTGTCACAGGAGTGAGGCTTTCTTAACTAGCATAGAAAGGTTATTTATAAGTGCTGACTGAAGAAGATGAGGAGTGAAAGGTCTTGAGATTTAATGTTCTTCAGGGAACAGTTTCAGGAAAGTGTGGAGAAAAAGTTAGGTTTTCACAAGTGAAAGAATGATCGGAAACTGTAGAAGTGAAGGCATTAAATGCAATTTTGGGGAAGGAGGGTTACGGAGAGGTGGAATTTTGTGTTGAATAGAAAGTAAGACATGAGACAATAAACTAATCAGAACACAGGGTCAAACAGGCTTTTTGTAAGGTGGTGGAATAGTAACAATATCTAAATGAAGGACAGGAGGAAAGAGGTGCTGCAGATGGAGACATTGAAAATGCAAGAAGAAGAAAGATTTACAAGGCAAGACCACAAAGTGAAAAAAAGAGAAGAATGTGAGAACCGGTAATGCTTTTAGCCTTTTACAGAAAAAGTAGGGCCTTTCTTATTCCTTAACAGGTAGGGAGGTGATAATGAGAAAGGGTGGGTAGACTAGAAAAGGGTTGAGATTCACTGTGTAAATGGCTGTCATGTATGCCCTAAAAATGCCTCTCTATGGACTCCACCTATGACTCTCTAAAGCCCACACAGAAGTCCCTATTGCCGGCTCAGTTTAATCTACCATGTAAAAAATGCCAAGTGTCTTTTATCCTCCGGGGTTGTGGTGAAGGAGGAGTTCTTCTATAGTAATAATAACTACAAAAAGAAGTATCTGTGAAGTTTATTAACATCTGTTTATATCACAAGTTTCATCCTGAGAACTCTTAGTTATTCCACAAATGTTTTTTGAATGTCTACCACATACTATGACTAGGAGCACAGTCAAGAAACAACAAATAAGTAAACAAACAAATAATTTTAAATTGTAAGTGCTATAAAGGATATTATCATTTAAAGAGAGACTAAGAGAGGCTGTACGGGGGAGAATAACCTTTCAGTTTACTTGCCATCCTATACTAAACGTGTTCTACCTATAAATTGGAGGATTATGAAAAATGGTAAGTGAAGCTACAATCAATTCAGTGATTTGTCGAAAGTTATACCATTTTGGCCATTCATCCTAATTTCTGGCATCATTTTTAGAGCCAATTTAATTTCAGTTAGACCATGTTTGAACCTGTATAATTTCAGAAAATTTGTAAATGCTTTAAAAATATAGTTTTGTTGTATGTCCCTCAATAAGGTATCTTAACAGTACCATATTAAGATACTCTTCCCTTTATACAAGTTGATAGCTTTATTTTAAAAGTTTTGTTTTGATAAGATGTATTAAAATCATATGCATACACTCATATACGCATATATAATTTAAACATTTATATTAAAATTTAATAGTGAATTTAAACAACATTATGTAACAACAACATTTCTTGGACTGCTGTTTAGCATCCTTTGTTTATCCTTGTGAAAAACTTCTTTCAAGGGTGTGTGATAATTCATTTTCAAGTAACCTGCTCTCAGTGCATGTGAGTTCCTGAGAAAATTCTTTGGAAAACCAGATTCACAATGTATTTTTATACATTTGCTGAAATAAATTATAAGAGATAAATCACAGCAAAGACAGTAAAATGTGAAATAAATAATATTCTATGTGTGATCGATTTACTTTTTATCTCTAGAGGCATTATTTTTTCTTTATCTGCTGTGAAGCTTTAGTCAAATGACCAGCAATATAAAATGTTTATGGTTTTTTGGATTGGAATTACAGTTTCTTGACCTATCTGATTCAGGCTAGATCCTTGTCACAGTTTTTCATTTTAATGAATAGAGAAAACTTGTGAGAATGCTTAGATGCTGCTTTTTTACACTGGAACCTCAGAGAGTTTGAAAAAAACTTTCTTTTCCAAACACAGCTACAATTCACACAGATTGTATTCATGTCCATAAAAGATAGAATATATTTCAAAGTAGCACTCTGATTTTCAATGGAATAAAATAATGACTTATTTTCAGAATATGTCCAATTTTAATATCATAAACTTTAACTCCTTACCCAGACTTCCAAAACAATATGTAGAGAACTGAATATGTAAACAACTTCATATGCTCTTTTCTTTTTCCTACAAGAATCTCTTCCCTGTTTAAAAATTCTGTGCAGTCATGCACTGCATAACATCGTTTCAGTCCAAAACAGACTGCATATACAGTGGTGGCCTCATCTGAAGATAATGCAACTGAAAAATTCTTATCACCTACTGACACTGTAGCCATCATAACATCGTAGTGTATATTTCTGAAAAGAGTGACATCTCCTCAACAAGATCCTCAGGCAAGTCCATCAGGAGGCACTCCAGAAGAAGGCATCGCTATCACACAATATGACAGCTCCATGCATGTGCTTGCCCCTGAAGCCTTTCCAGTGGGAAAAGTTGTAGTGGTGAAAGATAGTGATATTGATGATCCTGACCCTGTATAGGCCCTGTATCGGCCCTAGGCTTATGTGTGTGTTTGTGTCTTAGTTTTTTTAACAAAAAGATTTAAAAAGTTAACAAAAATTAAACATTGTTAAAATAGAAGAAAGCTTATAAAAGTGGATATTTAAAAGCTTATTTTTTAAAATTATACTTTAAGTTCTGGGGTACATGTGCAGAATGTGCAGGTTTGTTACATAGGTACACACGTGCCATGGTGGTTTGCTGCACCCATCAACCCGTCATCTACATTAGGTGTTTCTCCTAATGCCATTCCTCTCATGGCCTGCCACCCTCTGACAAGCCCCAGTGTGTGTTCCCCTCCTTGTGTCCATGTGTTCTCATCGTTCAGCTCCCACTTATGAGTGAGAACATGCAGTGTTTGGTTTTCTGTTCCTGTGTTAGTTTGCTGAGAATGATAGTTTCCAGCTTCATCCATATCCCTGCAAAGGACATGAACTCATCCTCTTTTATGACTGCATAGTATTTCATGTTGTATATGTGCCACATTTTCTTTATCCAGTCTATCATTGATGAGTATTTCGGTTGGTTCCAAGTCTTTGTTATTGTGAATAGTGCTGCAATAAACATATGTGTGCATGTGTTTTTATACTAGAATGATTTATAATCCTTCGTGTACATACAGAGGAATGGGATTGCTAGGTCAAATGGTATTTCTGGTTCTAGATCCTTTAGGAATTACCACACTGTCTTCCACAATGGTTGAACTAATTTACACTCCCACCAACAGTGTAAAAGCATCCCTATTTCTTCACATCCTCTCCAGCATCTGTTGTTTCCTGGCTTTTTAATGATCGCCATTCTAACTGGCATGAGAATGGTGTCTCATTGTGGTTTGGATTTGCATTTCTCTAATGACCAGTGATGATGAGCTTTTTTTCATATGTTTGTTGGCCACATAAATGTCTTCTTTTGAGAAGTGTCTGTTCATTTCCTTTACCCACTTTTTGATGGGATTTTTTTTTTTCTTGTAAATTTGTTAAGTTCCTTGTAGATTCCGGATATTAGCCCTTTGTCAGATGGATAGATTGCGAAAATTTTCTCCCATTCTGTAGGTTGCCTGTTCACTCTGATGATAGTTTCTTTTGCTGTGCAGAAGCTCTTTAGTTGAATTAGATCCCATTTGTCAATTTTGGCTTTTGTTGCCATTGCCTTTGGTGTTTTAATCATGAAGTCTTTGCCCATGCCTATGTCCTGAATGGTATTGCCTAGGCTTTCTTCTCGGATTTTTATGGTTTTAGGCCTTACATTTAAGTCTTTAATCCATCTTGAGTTAATTTTTATATACGGAGTCCAATTTCAGTTTTCTGCATATGGCTAGCCAGTTTTCCCAACACCATTGTATTAAATAAGAAATCCTTTTCCCATTGCTTGTTTTTGTCAGGTTTGTCAACGATCCAGATGGTGATGTGTGTTGTTATTTCTGAAGTCTCTGTTCTGTTCCGTTGGTCTATATATCTGTTTTGGTACCAGTACCATGCTGTTTTGGTTACTGCAGCCTTGTAGTCTAGTTTGAAGTCAAGAAGCATGATGCCTCCAGCTTCGTTCTTTGGCTTAGGATTGTCTTGGCTATATATGGGCTCTTTTTTGGTTCCATATGAAATTTAAAGTATTTTTTTTTCTAATTCTGTGAAGAAAGTCAATGGTAGCTTGATGGGGACAGCATTAAATCTATAAATTATTTTGGGCAGTATGGCCATTTTCACAATATTGATTCTTCTTATCCACAAGCATGGAATGTTTTTCCATTTGTTTGTGTCCTCTCATCTTTCCTGGAGAAGTGGTTTGTAGTTCTCCTTGAAGAGGTCCTTCACATCCCTTGTAAGTTATACTCCTAGATATTTTATTCTCTTTGTAGCACTTGTGAATGTGAGTTCACTCATGATTTGGCTCTCTGTTTGTCTACTATTGGTGTATAGGAATGCTTGTGATTTTTAACATTGATTTTGTATCCTGAGACTTTGCTGAAGTTGCTTATCAGCTTAAGGAGATTTTAGGCTGAGATGATGGTGTTTTCTAAACATACAATCATGTCATCTGCAAAGAGGGACAATTTGACTTCCTCTCTTCTGATTTGAATACCCTTTATTTCTTTCTCTTGCCTGATTGCCCTGGCCAGAACTTCCAATACAATGTTGAATAGGAGTGGTGAGAAAGGGTATCCTTGTCTTGTGCCAGTTTTCAAAGGGAATGCTTCCAGTTTTTGCCCATTCAGTACAATATTGGCTGTGGGTTTATCGTAAATAGCTCTTATTATTTGGAGACAGGTTCCATCAATACCTAGTTTATTGACAGTTTTTGGCATGAAAGGGTGTTGAATTTTATCAAAAGCAGGGGATGTAATCTTAGTCTCTGATGAAACAGACTTTAAACCAACAAAGATCAAAAAAGACAAAGAAGGGCATTACATAATGGCAAAGGGATAAACACAACAAGAAGAGCTAACGAACCTAAATTTATTTGCACCCAATACAGGAGCACCCAGATTCATAAAGCAAGTTCTTAGAGACCTACAAAGAGACTTAGACTCCCACACAATAATAGTGGGAGACTTTAACGCCCCTCTGTCAATATTAGAAAGATCAACGAGACAGAAAATTAACAAGGATATTCAGGACTTGAACTCAGCTCTGGACCAAGCAGACCTAATAGACATCAACAGAACTCTCCACCCCAAATCAACAGAATATACATTCTTCTCAGCACCACATCGCACTTATTCCAAAATTGACCACATAATTGAAAGTAAAACACTCCTCAACAAATGCAAAAGAACAGAAATCGTAACAAACAGTCTTTCAGACCACACTTTTAAATATGAAAAGTTTATAGGGTAAAAAGTTAGAGTAAGCTGAATTTATTATTGAAGAATAAAACATATTTCTGGTAAATTTAATGAAGCCTAAGTGTACAGTGTTTATAAAGTCTACATGAGTGTGCTGTTATGTCTTAGACTTTCATATTCATTCAGTAGTCATTCACTGACACACCCAGAGCAACTTCCAGTCCTGCAAGCTCCATTCATGGTAAATTCTCTATACAGGTATGTCATATTTGTCTTTTAAATCACATTTTTGTTGTGCCTTTTCTATGTTTGCCTGATTGCCCTGGCCAGAACTTAGATATTAGATACACAAATATCATAGTGTTAATATTGCCTAGAGTTTTCAGTACAGTAACATGCTGTACAGGTTTGTAGCCTAGGAGCAATAGGCTATACCATATAGCCTAGGTGTGTAGTAGGCTATACCATACAGGTCTGTGTAGTTACACTCTATGATGCTCACGCAACGACAAAAATCACCTAAAGATGCATTTCTCAGAGTGTATTCCTGTCATTACATGACATATGACTGTATTCAAAACATTATGTCACATTTATTTGCTTTTACTTTGTTTTTATCTTAATGAGTCCTTAAAATAATTCATTGCACTTTGCTATTTTGTTTAATGTTTCAATATCCTCCAGTATGAATTGTATATTTCACAAAATGACAGACAAAAAATTGAATGAAACATTTTACCAAGTCTTAGGCAAAAAAAAAAACAGCTTTAATTCTCAGGACATTTTGCCTTTTCTACCCCCAAATATCACTGTTTTAGATATGTTCTTAATTAGGACAAAATGAATCATTAATGGTGGAAGATGGGAGTCATAAATTTCAATTAAATATCATATTTTTACTCTTAGTACCTTAAATTAAATTACTTCATTTAAATTCTTATTAATCAGGCTGAAAAATATGTATTATATATTTATAATATATAGACTTTGCATAATATGTATTATACTGAGAGCAGAAACATATCAAAAACTAAGTAGTTACGAACAGTTTGAAATCCCTCAATCAGATAAAACACCTGTAAGCTTTTCCTAAGAGGAAATTATGAGTCATTATATAGAAAGCCCCACAAAAAAGAAGGGAGCACTGTCTTATTATATATAATCTCTATAATTTTAGGACCAAAGCCAAGTTTGAACTGGGGATTATCACACAGACTATTTGTTTTGTTTTGTTTTCTCCATTCACTGATCTATGATTCTCACTGATGGAGTTCAAAAACATTTAATTAACTGCCCAGTATTTGTGATATATAAATAAAATGCATATTTTGAAATGAAGTATTGGAAGCCTTTTTAACTCTTTCAATATCTACATTAAAAGATAAATGCCAGGTTACAGATGCTTGTCTGGTCTACACTGAACATTACTATCCAGTGTGTTCTTTCCTTACCCATATATTATTTAGATCTCTCTTTTCAACTTCTGGACATACATTTCTGTTGGGATCTGAATCAGCTGAAGCAGCAATTTTTGCATTGGGTCACCTGTATGGACAAGGGAAATTCTGGATGACGACTGTAGCAGCCTAGATCACTATGAATAAATGCTTACTTCACCCACACACCCCTATCTCTCCATACTGTCAGGCTTCTTGACTTCAGTCTGGGTCATATGACTTGTTTTTGCTGACAGGATATTAACAAGATTGAAATGAGCTTGCATGATTGATCTTACTCTCTTACACTTCTGTCATTGCTATGGAAAGAATATATTCCTGATAGCTGGCTGGTCCCAGAATATTGAAAGACATTTGGAACAGACCTGAATTCATTCTATAGCCCCAAGCCAAACCCAGTCCAGCTCAGCTTAGTTCTACAAAACCACAGCCAATTTGCAGACAAATGACTGAGAAATAAATGCTTTATTTTTACATCACTGAGTTTTTGTGGTTATTTATTATTCAGGGATAGCTATTTAAAATCAGAACATTTGAGAAAAGGTGACTGAATCATATATTTCAAAGGAGAAGAAAATAGACAAACCTTATTATCGCTGATTTTCTAGGATCAGAAATTTTCTTTCAAGTTACTCTTACGAATGTTTTCTTTTTCTTTTTTTCTTTTTTTTCTTTTTTGAGACAGAGTCTCGCTCTGCTACCCAGGCTGGAGTGCAGTGGCGTGATCTCGGCTCACTGCAGCCTCTGCCTCCTGGGTTCAAGCGATTCTCCTACCTCAGCCTCCCGAGTAGCTGGGACTACAGGGGCATGCCACCATGCCCGGCTAATTTTTGTATTTCAGGTAAAGATGAGGTTTCACAATGCTGGGCAGGCTGGTTTCGAACTCCTGACCTCGTCATCCACCCGCCTCGTAGGATGGCATGAATTCCATTTTATAGAGGAAGAAGCTGTATTGGAAAAGTTAAATGAATTGCCCTTGTCCACACAGGTAACCCAACGCAGAATAGCTGCCTCAACTAATTCAGATCCCAACGGAAAGGAATGTCAAGAAGTTGAAAAGGGAAATCTAAGTAGTATATGAAAAGAAGGAAAGAAAAATACAGTGGATAATATGACAAGCACCTGTAATCTGACACTTATCTTTTAATCAAGGATGACAAGTGAAAATATTTATTTAAATAACTTCAATGTTCATCATGCAATCATTACTCATAATATTCTCTAGATGATACTTTGGTTTTAGAGAAATGAAAATCACACACGGTACAATAAGAAGAATGACATTAATGCAAAGATATATAAGTGGCAGAAAGCAAAAAGCACATAAGGCAGTTCTTGTATCCATTGTTCTCACGAACTCTTTCTCTCAAATTGTGTATCTACTTCTGCTGAAGTTTTGCTGCTTGTTTCAAACTTGCCAGTCCATTGTGGATTCTGTAGTCTAAATTAAGAAGGGATATATTCTACAGTAGCAAATTGCTACTGTTTTACAGGTAAGAATTATTGTACTAAGGTGTTTTACAAATGGAATTCCACTGAGTCAAATCGAGTCCAGTTAATGGCAATCCTAGTCCACCTGTTTGAACAGGATGCTACGGCCAATGCAACCAGGAAGGCCTACTAGACATCACAGATATTGATCACTGTTTTTAGTGTGGCCAGTTACAGCCGTACTAAAGAACAGATCACCCTGATGAGGAATAGGAGATATTTATTTCCATGCACCTAAGTGAGTTCAGGTCTAAGTAGAGTCCTGTAGCTTTTGGTACATTCCTTTTTTCTAAATACTGAATATCCTAGAGAAAACTGGAAAACTAATGTCTTACTCCAATTAATCATAAAGAGCACATGCCATGTATAAATCTTAGATCTTATAAATTATGATTTGAATGCAAAACAATGTTGCTCCCTCAAGATTTTCAACAGCTTCCAAAGATGAACATTTTCTCCAGAATCAGGCTATTATCCACTACTCTAAAAAAAAGAGCACACTGATGGGCAGAATCACCAATTTATGAGGGAAAAGACTTTGTATAACAGTGTTATCTGTGATTCTGCCTGTTCCTTTAGGCCTTCTGATGCTGGAAGATTAATTTGCCTTCAGAGAAACTGACAAGCATTCATTTACCGAATAATGATTTTCTAAATTCATAATTTATCTTGTTATATGATGTCACTAATTAAGTAAAGCTATAATTTACAAGGTTGAAAATTCTTTTCAGCTAGTCACTGTCATTGGTTTGATGTAGTTGTATGGGAAATGAATATTTCCCTACACAGTACATCCTCGGGTTTAGAGACTGCACAAAAAATAAAGCCAGGGTCCCTTATGTCCTTTTCATCATAATATAAACTGCATTATAAAGGACTTATCTGTAAATATGAGGCCACAAGGAATATTAAGGAAAATATAAATGTGACCCCTCTAGGTATTTGGAGAAAGTAAATAAACGTTTTGAAATACGCTCTAGGAAGGCAAGATATATAAGAACAAAAATAATAAAACAAATAATGTTGTGAAAAGCCAATTCAGAAAAGAAATTGGAGTGGTATTTTATCTAAAAGAGTTTTAATATGTCCATAGCCCATGGTTCATCATATTCATAGTGTGTCTTTTAAAACCAGAGAGAAAATGCAGTATGCTAAGAAATCTAATAACCAATGTTATAAAAGTAAATCTCAATCCAGACTAAGGATGGCCTTTGCATAGTGAAAACGTTCTCAGTTTTAGAAAGTTTTTCTTAAATGTACTAGTTTTCTGAAAATAAAATCAAAAGATGCCACCGCCAAAGAGTATACATTGAGCTTATGTTCCAGTCATCATAGGAAGAAAAAAGTCATACAAGTCTTGATGCTGGCTTTCTGATAAAACAATAAGGCAATACTAAAAGATGTTTGACAGCATCTTAAAGACCAAGTAAAAGAGTATTATTGATAAATTAACACAGGAGTATTATTGATAAATTAGCATTTATTTACATATACCAGTTCCTATTTAAGGGGAAAAAGTCACTATATATTTTCTCCAACCTACTGGAAAACATATTATTTTTTGAGCTGTTATGTTAAGATTTATGTCTGTGGACATTTCCTGAAATAAACTCCAAATCTATGACATTTATCTAAGTATATAGGCCAGGAAAAAATGGGAATATTATCAAATTAATTTGATTCGTTGGGACCAGATTCCTTATACTTTTCGTGGCATGATTCTGTGAAATGGCTGGTAATTTTTTAATTAGTCCTCTTTTATGGGCCCTTAATATCCTACCAAGTGTACTTGAGCTTTATTTTGCTATTTCTTACTGTTTTATAGCCATGGCCACTTTCTTTTTCCTTTTTTTAAAAATTATACTTCAAGTTATGGGTTACATGTGCAGAACGTGCAGTTTTGTTACATGGGTATACACGTGCCATGGTGATTTGCTGCACCCGTCAACCCTTCACCTCCATTAGGTATTTCTCCTAATGTTACCCCTCCCCTAGCTCCCCATCCCCCACAGGCCCTGGTGTGTGATGTTCCCCTCCCTGTGTCCATGTGTTCTCATTGTTCAACTCCCACTTATGAGCGAGAACATGCGGTATTTGGTTTTCTGATCTTGTGACAGCTGAGAATGATGGTTTCCAGCTTCATCCATGTCCCTGCAAAGGACATGAACTCATCTTTTTATGGCTGCATAGTATTACATGGTGTATAGGTGACACATTTTCTTAAACCAGTCTGTCATTGATGGACATTTGGGTTGGTTCCAAGTCTTTGCTATTGTGAGTAGTGCCGCAATAAATATACGTGTGCATGTGTCTTTATGGTAGAATGATTGATAATCCTTTGGGTATATGCCCAGTAATGAGATTGCTGGGTCAAATGGGATTTCTGGTTCTAGATCCTTGAGTAATCGCCACACTGTATTCCACAATGGTTGAACTAATTTACACTCCCACCAAGTGTAAAAGCGTTCCTATTTTTCCACAACCTTTCCAACATCTGTTTCCTTACTTTTTAATGATCACCATTCTAACTGGCATGAGATGGTATCTCATGGTGGTTTGGATTTGCATTTCTCTAATGACCAGTGATGAGCATTTTTTCATATGTCTGTTGGCTGCATAAATGTCTTCTTTTGAGAAGTGTCCATTCATATCCTTTGCCCATTTTTTGATGGAGTTGTTTGCTTTTTTCTTGTAAATTTGTTTAAGTTCTTTATAGTTCTGGATATTAGCCCTTTATCAGATGAATAGATTGCAGAAAGTTTCTCCCATTCTGTAGGTTGCCTATTCACTTTGATGATAGTTTCTTTTGCTGTGCAGAAGCTCTTTAGCTTAATTAGATCCCATTTGTCAATTTTGGCTTTTGTTGCCATTGCTTTTGGTGTTTTAGACATCAAGTCTTTGCCCATGCCCATGTCCTGAATGGTATTGGCCAGGCTTTCTTCTCGGATCTTTATGGTCCTAGGTTTATGTTTATTTAAGTCTCTGATCCATCTTGAGTCGATTTTTGTATAAGGTGTAAGGAAGGGGTACAGTTTCAGTTTTCTGCATATGGCTAGCCAGTTTTCCCAACACCACTTATTAAATGGGGAATCAATTAATTTGATTCGTTAGGACCAGATTCCTTATATTTTTGGTGGCATGATTCTGTGAAATGGTTGGTAATTTTTTAATTAGTCCTGTTTTATGGGACCTTAATATCCTGCCAAGTGTACTGAGCTTTATATTGCTATTTCTTACTCTTTCATAGCCATGGCTACTTTCTTTTTCTTTTCTTTTTTTTTTTTTTACACTCCAATGCCAATTTATTTTCAAAAAGGGCTCTGTGTTATCCTATAGTTTGCCTTTTTTTGTACAATTGCACAAACTTTGAAAGTTACATAAGTTGTAATGATCTAATATTATTAATAGCTATCCAAAAACCACTTTCCCTCCCTCTCAACAACCATCCAGGGGGAAGTAAAAGTCCTGAAAAGAGACCAGTTCAACATGGCCTCTACCCTGGCAGAAACAAAAAGCGAAAAGAGAAGAAAACAGAAATTAACTAAGAGGTGTTGCCAGTGTCTCTCAGGAGTGGAGCCCTGGCTGTCGCCAGGGGTCATGAAAGGCAGAGCCTGCAGCATGTAGTACGGCAGCCGGGAGACCTTGCAGCCTTATCTTCCTCACCCCTGCACATCCACATCCCAACTTAGGTGTCATGGAAATCCTTCAGCAGGGTTCTCCTCCACTGCTCAGTTATATGCATCTGGTTCTCCAAGTCCCCTCTGTCATAGCAGTCTGCATGCTCCACTTTCCATGAGAGGTTTTCAATCTCAGCCTCCCGCTCAGCCTGCTGGTATTCAAACAGCTTCTTCCTGGGTCCAGACTCCATGTAATATGCATATGGGTTGATATATTGCAGGGTGTATCAACACTTGGCCAGGAGCTTGGCTGCATTCTGTAGGTACTGCCAGTCAATCCATGTCCCCAGATTGTTCATGACCCTCTCCTGAATATTCTCGTGAATCCGCTGGTATGTCTGTGCCTCTAGCTGCAAGCTTTTGTTGTGGTTTTCCCACCTCTCAAAGTAGAATAAGTACTTCTTGAGGGCTTCCCTCGCCTGGGCTTGTTGGCGCTGGTTCACAATGTCAGGATTCTCCTTGTAAGTACTGCACTCATATTATTCACTGCCATGTGCCTTCCAATCTCCTAGATATGTCCAGCAGAAGTCGTGTTTACATTTGGAGCATTGCATGTGATTGCAGCCTCCATTCTTCTCAATGCAGATGTTGCATTTGGGACAGTCTTTAGTGTGAGCACTAATGTAGTCGGCTGTTTCAGAGTCGTCTGCACACTTCATGAGCCGTTTTCGGATTGTGACGCAGTCTGTGGGTGAGTGATATATTTGATGACACTTGAAACAGAAGACCTCGTTGCACCTATTGCACTATACGTGGTGAGCTCTAGCCTCCTGTACCCGAATAACCATGAGGCAGTCTGCACCACGGCACAGCTGGAGCTAGTAATGACTCTTCACATAGTCCCTGAAGAGGTAACACCTGTATTTCTCTCTCAATTCTTCATTGGGAAACAATGGATACACAAAGTCCTCTGGTGTATGAAGTGGGACAGTCCTGAGCCATGCAAGAGACTCCCACGCCCACACCATCCTTAATGAGAACTGAGCAGTGCTGCTCCCAGCAGCTGCAGCAAAACTGGTGCTGACAGACCAGGGAGAGTAGGTTTTTCTTTCCCGCAAACTGCATACACACTGCACAGTGGTGAGGGGGATGAGATGCGGGAACATGTTTTGATGGATTAGGCTGAATTCGAGCCTCAACGAGCAGTTGAGCAGAATTGGACTTGTGTCTGTCCAATCTCTCTGAAACTTGCCAGTGGAAATTAACTAATATAAGTTTAGCAACTGAATGAGATAACTTTAGGACAGAGGCTAAGATGGTCATGTGCTCATTCAGGGCACCCTCAGATTTCTTGTAGGTCAGGTAAGTGAACTGGTACTCCTCAGGATCAAAGGCATCAGCCCCCTGCTGCTCCACATCTCTGGGTACTCCCAGGTAATAGTCCTCTATGTCCCCAGGGTCTTTATCCTCTTCTTCTTCCTCTTCCTCACAATTTGAGTCATAGTGCCTTTCACTGCTGTCAGACACCTGGCTATTCATTTCCACGGACATTTTAGCATCCAGCCAAGTTGCAGAAAAGCAGTTGCTTTTTCCCCCTCCCCCAAAAACTACTGCTTTCTCAAGTGCATTAGTATTTTTGTTTTCTGTAATTCTTAGAGATCTCTCAGGCAGATGTCACCCAAATACTCTATGTAATATGATTTCCATCTGGAGCTGTGGCTCCGCGGCCGCTGAGCCCGGGTGAGCCAGACCGAGTCAGGCTGGGCCAGAGGGATCTGATTGGGGCCCAGCTGCAGCAGAGGCAGAGGTGACTGGCCAACGTCGGTCCAGCCATGGCCACTTTCAATAGGTTTAGAATATAGTGCATACATATTGAGTGCATACATATTGACACGTTACATATAAACGTGTCAAAACATGTGTTTACCTTTTATATTCCCTAATTAGCATTTGGAAGGGAAAATTTTCCCAAACATATACTGATAAATTGCACAAGCTGCACATATCACTAATACTCTGAGATTCTGTTTTCTCCAATAAGAAGTTTTAACTTCACTGTTGAAATTCACTGCTTGAAGCTATGTACAATGTGAAAGCTCCATTTAACTAAGATCATTTATGCATATCACTTCTAGATTCTTGGGCATTTTAAAGTCAAATTATATAGCACTCGTCAATCAATTAACCACAGACTGTTTCTGGATGCATACACTTATGCATAGATAAGTCTATGTAGAAAACAAACCAATACAGGGAAGTGAGTCATGCACTAAATCTGGTGAGGAAAATATGCCTAAATAGATAATTATAGTATAACATAATACATCTTACAGAAAAGGTAGATACCAGGTATTTTAAAGTTCAAAGTTTGAAGCTTTTATCTTGCTGAAGTGGAAGGAGAGATTCTAGAGATTCTTGGGAAAGCTTTAGAAAAAAAGATGACATTTTAGCTGAGTTAAAAAGAGTAACTGTAGTTTATTTGACAGCAAAGAGGAGAGAAAGAAGAAATTCTGGGCAGAAAGGATAGCCTATGGAACAGCAAAAAGGCATAGAGGATAAAGACATAGCTGTGGAGAAGAAAGATGTGAATTTTATTCTAGCCTTGTCTGTTTATCTTCTTGCCACATTGGGCAGCTTATGTAGCCTCTCAAATGCCCTATTTTTTCTTTTTAAAATGAGGATAATGATTATACCTCCCTCTTAAAGTTGAGCAAAAAATAAATGAGATAAAAATGTAAAATATTTGATACATTCTCTCTTATAATTCTAGTGTGCAAATACTCCTTTCATTTCTTGTGGAGGTACTGAACCAAGTAATATAAGTGGAAAAACTACAGGATAGTTCAGTATAGCATGGGTCGTGTAAGAAATGAGTGCAAGAATGGTAACATTCATTTGGATGTTTGTAGTAATGGATAGGAATACCTATGAAAGACTTCAAGCAGAAAGAGATGTGATCAGATTTTTGTTCTAGCTATCTAACATTGCTGGCAGTGTGAAAAAAGAATAAATGAGGCTGGGAAGTAAGGGCAAGGACACTATTGAAATAATGAGGAAAACTAAGAAAGGAGGTACACATCAGAGTAGAGTGCAGTAGAATCTTCAAGGAACTTAACGAATGATTGCCCAAGGAAAGAGAAAAGAGAGGCAGGAAGAAGTCAGAGAGAGTTAGTCTAGAAGAACTTCCAAATGTCGGGCTCTAGTAACTCGGTGAAATAAGAACAGATAATATTACAAGAAAAAAATACAATAAACTGCAGACTGTTATGTTGTTCTAACTACCGGGGCTATAGAAACACGAGCTGAAAATGGTTTGTGAAAACTAGAAGCAGAGGGATGACCTCACAGGAGAAGATGGTCCTGAGTTGGGCTTTACATATAAATAAGGTGCACACTGGGAATAGAGAAACACAGTTATTAGATGAATTTACAATATGAATGCACTAAGCTGGATCGACAAAACTTTGTAGTACCATATGTCATAGGGTGCTTTATGTATTTGTTTATATATTTATTTATGCTGCATCAGATTCCATAGAACAAGGGTCCCCAGCCCTCAGGCGGGAACAGGTACCATGGCCTGTTAAGAACCTGGCCGCACAGCCAGAGGTGAGTGGCGGGCGAGCCAGCATTACAACCTGAACTCCGCCTCCTGTTGGATCAATGGTGGCATTAGATTCTCATAGGATCGCAAACCCCATTGTGAACTGCACATGCAAGGGATCTAGGTTGCGTGCTCCTTACTAGAATCTAACTTATTAATGCCTGATGATCTGAGATGGAACAGTTTCATCCTGAAACCATTCCCCCGCCTCAGTCCATGGAAAAATTGTCTTCCATGAAGCCGGTCCCTGATGCCAAATGAGTTGGGGACCACTGCCATAGGGAACTGAAGACAGCTAGTGGCTTCTATATACCCAATCACTGTTGGAAAGAGTGAAGGTTATCATAAAATATTTTGAGGAAAGGATGCATTAAAATACAAATTCAAATAATACAACATAGCAGTATAAAATTTACCAAAAGTTGGAAAATTACTTGTTTTCTGCAAGTCATTTTGAGCAGACACTTGGCACCTGGGAGGTAACAAAGCAGGCCTTTAAACAGATAGGTCTTAGAATAATAGTTTTACTTCGTTCATGAGTTCGTTAATCAGTTCTATCATATTCAAATTAGAATGACAGATGTATTATTTCAAACAGAATCATCTATAGACACATTATTTTCTCAAGTGTTTTATGCAGTATGACAGTGGTCATTGAATCACTTTTTACAAGGAGAGTCCTTTTTACTGTTTTTGCTAGCCTTTCGGGTTAAATCTTACTATATTTTTACTAATAGACATCCTACATGGAATATAATACTTAAAAGTTAAATGTTGGCTGGGAGCGGTGGCTCACGCCGTAATCCCAGCACTTTGGGAGGCCAAGGTGGGTGGATTACCTGAGGTCAGAGGTTCAAGACTAGCCTGACAAACATGATGAAACTCTGTCTCTATTAAAAATACAAAAATTAGCCAGGCATGGTGGCAGGTGCCTGTAATCCCAGCTACTCAGGAGGCTAAGGCAGGAGAATAGCTTAAACCTGGGAGTTAGAGGTTGCAGCGAGCAGAGATTGGGACATTAAACTCCAGCCTGAGTGACAGAGCAAGACTCTGTCTCAAAAAAAAAAAAAAAAAAAAAAGGGAAGGTAAATGTTAATTGATGAAGTAAACATATAATTCAATCAGCAGCAATAAAACCAATATGACTTTAGTTTACATCATGAAAAGTGGAAGAATGAGAAGTTCAGATATAATATGATCAATGGTGAAGCAACTAGAGATATTGCACCCAGGCAGAAAAGATTTATAAGGGGACATGGTAGTTGTACTCACATATTTAAAACGACTTCAACAGAAATTGGAAATAAATGCTTTATATGACCCCGAAGAATAAAACAAGCTTGTGCTTGAGAGTTATAGATTGGTTTCAGTAAAATATGTGTAAGAACTTTGAAAAAATATGAATGAAATGATTTTCATCATGTGACATTCATGTCTATATTTCTGAAAGCTCGAAAAAAGTTGAATGATCGCTTTTCTGGGTTTTGTAGAGGTAACACATTCCAACTTGTTCCAAGGGGCTCCATCACTCACCAGGAAACACCTGACATATGTTACATCCCTTTGGAGCTTCTTATTCATTGTAAAGCTGAAATAATATTACATATCCTGCAGCGGAATTGTGAAGAACATAAATGTTTGGCAAATCAGAAAATGACTAACACTAAATAGGCATTTAACACAGGCTAGTTGAACATGAATATGAAAGATTCAACTGGGTTTATGACAAGCACCACAGTTAAAAGACAACTCAAAGAATAAAGCCATCAGGCTTAAAAATACCTATTAAAACACTGGCATATTGGGAAATCCATATATGCCTTATTTTATGAAAATACTTTATGTCTTTCATGAAGTTCTATAGTTATATATACACTGAAAGACACCAGTCTTTCCTCACCCCAACAGAAATCTGGAGCAGAAAGAGTATAATATCAATAAACATTAAGTTCACCTGCATACAGCAACAACAATAAAATAAATTAGTTAAATAAGGTAGTAGTTTATTTCTCTCAGATAAGAAGAAACTCTGAGAAGGTAGTCCAGTTCTGGTGTGGCAGCTCCATATTCTTCAGAGTCCCAGCTTCCTCCCCTCTTGCTGTTCTAACCATCTTTATTGTCCTGCCCCATGCTGAAAAATAAGTGTTCATTTTCCAGTCATAATTTTATGCATTTTGGTCACTGGGAAGGAAAAGGAGGGAATCCAAGAAGCAAATTCAATCACCCATTCTTTAACAGTAGACGAGTTTTGAGAAATGCATCTTTAAGTGATTTGGGTGTTGTGTGAACATTATAGAGTGTACTTACACAAACCTAGATGGTATCCATATCTATATCTGTATCTATATCTATATTTAGATCTATATCTACATAGAAATAAGATGTCCCAGCACCATTATTTTCCCTACTTGATCTGCAATGCCAATATCAATGCTATAAATCAGGTTTCTGTATATGCGCATTATAATCTTACTAGCCCACCATCATATATGCATTCCCTAGTTGACTGAAACATCCTTATGCAGCACATGACTGTAGTGTAGACGCAAAATGCTTTCAATGACTTCTTATTGGCCAAAATATAGTCATTGATTAGGTCTCTGTGCAAGTGATGCTGGGAAATAAAGTCTTTCAGCTGGATGGCAAAATGTCCACTGAAAAATTGAAGTTCTTATTGGAATGAATGGCCCAAGATTATTGGATTGGCACCTCTGCCACAGGTGGATGTACTCAAATATAGAATTTTCTTTAGGAAGTAATTTTATACCTGAACAAATGTAGGCTTTAATTCCCAGAGATTCATATGAGTTAGCCAAAATTATTTTCCCCTGAAAAACATTTTTTAAAAAAGTGACCACCAATCCAACAATATGCTAGAAAATGTCAAAAGACATTTTATCAGTTTATCTGGTACTCAGAAATATGATTTCCCACCATACCCACTAAGATTAACTAACTTCAAATATCATACTCTAACCTTGACAACAAAATTTACTAACTTGTGGAATTATTAGTTATACATCATTTGGAAAGTTAAAAACTATGTATTTAATTTTCCTAGTTTTAGAATAGTAAGGTTTTTTATAGCAGTATTAAATAAATAAGATAAAATATGTATATGTAGTTCATTCCCTACTTTTAAGAAAATCATGCCATTACCCTACAGAAGGTATTTATTCTTATATATTTGGTTAGAGGATAATTCACTTCAAAATAATTCCAATAGAAGTGTCTGTATCATGAAAGATGATCCAAGATACAGGATCATTTCACAGGGATCAAGATAGCTATCCTATATAGACAGATGACGTTTCTTCTTACTGTGACTCTTTTGTTAAGTGTTTAAGTTACAATGAAGCCATATTTATGCTTATAAAGAAAAAATTAAGTTTTGGCTGTATACTCAAAAAGTAATGCTTATGAAACAAAACAAAACATTTTACTTTGTTTTAAAATTTTCAAATAATTCAGTTAAAGAGATTTTAAAAAATAATTCATAAGTATAGAAGATATCACTCACCTAAAATTTATTAATTATGAAGCTGGCAAGTGTTGATTTTTTTCTTTACGTAATACTTCATGAATTAACTTTACAAACTGATTTATGATATACTATTATTTCTCCTAATACATTTCAAGAAATATTTATAATATAAAAAATATTTTATTTAAAATTATAAACATTTTTAACCTCACTCAAACTACCAAGGTAAACTAATAAGGTAACCATCAACATTGATGCACAAATAATTTTTTAATTATCTGTCCAGTTCTCTCCTTTATTACACACTTATTTCAATTTATTTGAAATAGAAATTTTCATAGTATAAAAAGGTAACTTTGGAGGCACTGGAAATATATCCATTATCTGAGATATGAAAATATCTAAGAATAAAAGTATATTTTTAAAAAAGTTTTAGAAACATGCTTAACATAATATAACTGGATGTTAAATCTGCATTGAATTCAGTCATTAGCAAATGATGAAGTTCTAAAATTACCTACGTTGTCATTTGCTTAATAATGTGGGAGAATTCTAGCACTCAAAGCTTCTATTCTTTGACTTTAACGTAATACAGGAAAACTTCATTATAATGTAGTTTTCAAAACATATTGCCAATTTTTAAAATAAATTCATTTTGCTATTAAGCTAACATAACAGTTTATAAACAATTTCAAATGGGAGTTCTTGAAGTTTTTAATGGTATCCATCTTTCACACAGCTTTTTGATTTCATTAAAAGTGAATTATGTTTCAGAATCTAAATTCACTAATTGAAATATTTACAATTAACATAAATACACTTTCTTAATTAGAAGCTCGTCATCTCTGAAGACTTCAATAACAGCTCTTAATGTATCTCCCATTCCCTAATCCCCTTCAACCCACAACAAAAAGTGTGATTAATATTGGGAAACAAATTTGGAACATTCTAAAGTAATTTTTATTTGTCAGTGCCAAATTAGCCAAAACAATTTTAACTTATGTAAAATAAGTCCTTTATTCCTATATGCATCATTATTCTTACATTGAAATTCTAAACAGAGAAAATGACAATTTCCATGACGTATTGAGCACATACTAGATTTCACTTTCTATATTACCCACTTTGTTCATATTATTTCACCTTATTATCATAACATCAGTATAAGAAAGCCATTGCTCTTTTGAAACAAAATCCTGGAATGTTATTAAATTGGCTTAAGCTTTTACTACAGATAATTAGTGGCAGAACTGTGATTCAAGACCAAATCTATGATTTTAAATGCTGTTTTCTTGACCATTATACTCTACTGATTTGCAAATATTCTTGACAAACACAAACAGTAAAAATCAATCATTTAAATGTATTTGCATATTCTGATTTGTAACAAATTTTTTGTTTTATTTTTAATTTTATATTTAATATCTCTGACCATTAGAGACATGTAAGGTATAGGTAAAATAGAAGTAAATATGAATCTGTTTCTCTTGAACTGATTACATTCCACATGGTTAAGACATACTCAATGCTTTCACAAAATATGAAGCACTTAGAAAACATATTACACAAACTAAGAAATATAAATATTCTGTTCATTATTTGAATTGTTCTCATTACAACGTGGCTTCTTTTGACAGATATATTTTGCAGGAACTGTACAGTTAGGGGGTTGACTTGTTAACATATCAAGCAGCTGAGAGCTCTAAAAGACAAGAATTGGGTTCCTAGTATGTTAAAAGCAGCATTGCTACCTTCCTTTCCTCATATTGTCTCAGTGTGAACTCTTTGATGTTTGTTGGTATGTGGTAAGTTCTGCTGATATTTGCTAAGGAACCTAGTCATGGCCAAAACTACCCTCCCATATATGTATATTCCCCCATCTGAATTGTTGAGAGAGTGGCACAAGCAAGGAGCAGTGATCATTTGGGAAATATAAGCACAAAGTTATCAATAGTCAAGTGCACAAAATGCTCACTTTACAGCTCTATAATAAATCTGGATATAACACACAACCTGGACTCAAATGAGGAACATTAAAGCACAACGTATTGAAGCTTACCAATAAAATTAACAACTGCTCAGTTTCCTCTTGTCCTCTGTCCTTCTCTCTCACCCTTTTCCTTTCTCCCTCCCTTCTTTCCTTCCTCCTTCTCTTTTTTCCTTTCTTTTCTTCCATCTTTCTTCCCTCCTTTCCTCTCTTCTTACCTTCCCTCCTTCTTTCTTTCCTCCCTTCCTCCCTCCCCTCCTTCCTTTTCTTCCTTTCTCATTTCTTTCCTTTTTTCTTCTTTTTCTCAGGTGCTAGTAAGTAAAGCAGATATTTCAATATTAACTTTTCTGTTTCTTAATGTTATTCTGCCCTTGGTCTGCTGTTTTCTAGGCATATTTCCTTGAAGATTTCTTTCATTTCCTTTACGTGAATAAATTCCATATCTGTTTTTCTGGTCTTTAAGTCTTTCCGATGCGTGGTCTAGCACTTCCCCTGCCTTCTTGAGATAGCTTATTGACAGAGTTTTTTGTACCCTAAATTCCATATGTTGAAAACTGAAATTGTAACTGTCTACCAAAAACAACTTTTCCAATTAACAATACAAAAGATAAATGAAACACAAAGCTGGTCTTGGAAAAAATAAACATAATTGGTAGACCATTAGCTTGATTAATCAAGAAAAAAAGAGGTGATTCAAATTAACTGAATTAGAAATGAAACTGCAGTCATTACAACCAACACCACAGAAATATAAAAGAACATTTGAGACTACTACGAACACCTCTAGCACATAAACAAGAAAATATAGAGGAAATGTGTAAGTTCCAGGAAACATATAACCCTCTTAGATTAAATTAGGAAGAAATAGAAATACTGAAAAGAACAATAACAAGCCATGAGATTAAACCAGTAATTTTAAAATTGCCAACAACAAAAAAAAGTCCAGGGCCAGATGGGCAACCATTCAAAGAAGAATGGGTGCCAATCTTAATGAAACTATTCCAAAAGATTGAGAAGAAAGAAATCCTCCCTAACTCATGAAGCCAATATCATCCTGATACCAAAATCAGTATAGGGCATAACAAAAATAGACAACTACAGACCAATATCCCCAATGAATACAGATGTAAAAATTCTCAACAAAATACTATCTAACTGAATCCAATAGCATATCAAAAAGATAATACATTATGATCAAGTGGGTTTCACCGGCAGAAATTCAGGAATGGTTTAACATATGCAAGTCAATAAATGTGAAACAACACATTAACAGAATTTTAAAAAAGACATGATCATTTTGATAGATGCAGAAATAGCATTTAATAAAATCTAGCATTCCTTTAGGATAAAAACAGTCAACAAACTAGGCATAGAAGAGACTTACCTCAAAATAATAAATGCCACATACGACAGACCCACAGCCAACATCATACTGAATGGAAAAAAGTTGAAAGCATTTCCGCTGAGAACTAAAACAAGACAAGGATGCCCACTTTTACGACTTCTATTCAACATAGTACTGGAAGTCCTAACCAGAGTAATCATACAAGAGAAAGAAATGAAGGGCATCAAATTGGAAAAGAGGAAGTCGAAATATTGGTGTTCGCTGATGATATGACAGTATACCTCGAAAACCCTAAAAACTCCTCCAAAAGACTGCTAGATTTGATAAACAAATTCAGTAAAGTCTCAGGTTACAAAATCAATGTACACAAATTAGTAGCCCTGCCATACACTAACAATGACCAAGCTGAGGATAAAATTAAGAACTCAACCCCTTTTATAACTGCTGAGAAAACAAAACAAAACAACAACAAAACCCTAGGAATATACTTATCTAAGGAGGTGAAAGACCTAGACAAGGAAAACTACAAAACGCGGCTGAAACTTTCTCATTTCTACCGATGTCACCTTTATAGTCACTCATCTGGGTTCAAAACATGAGAGTCATTTCCAATTCATTCTCTTCTCTTGCCTTTTTGAGTCCCACTGATCCCATCCTTATTCAGGTTTTCTTTATTTCTTTCCTTGACTAAGAGCTTTCTTCTTGGCTGACTTCCCTCCTCTCTGCCCCTCTTTCTCAATTCAACTTCCATATTGTCATATTAATCTTTCTAAAATTTAGGTCAAACTACATCATTGAAGAGACTCAAAGAAATTTACTTTTATCTCGTGTTAGTCCTTCTAATATTCCCTGAATTCAGATATAAGGAACTAGTTAATGCTTTCCAAGCTTCCATAATCCAAGCTTTACCTTTTCTGTTCATGCTGTTTCTTCCCTTCTGCATCTCTTCCTTTAAGACCTAACTCAAACCTCACTTCTGCATGATTTTTTTGGTCTGAAACTATAATCTCTATGCTATCTGAACCCCTATATGCATTTATTAAATATGTACCTATGATGCTTATCATACTGCATTCTATAATTTAGTTATTAAAACGTTTGTTTCATTTTTCTCTTCTCTCTTTCTAAAAACTCTAGTTCTTCATATTTTTTCTCCATAATGCCTAGTAAAATGGTCAGCAATTAACACATATTTATTAAATTTATAGAATTAAGTGCTATATGTATATTATAGTATTAAAACTGTATAAATGATAATAGTCTAAATATTAATTTTATTTTTAAGCATAAGAAAAAATTGTATTTATATGATTTAAAAACTAGAGGATACCTTATAGATCAACTATGCAACACTAGCATTCATTATTAAAGAATTTAAGATCCAAAAGTTTGGCTCTCTACCTCAAGACATGTAACCAACCAGTGGCAGAGTAACTGAAATCCAAGTTTGTTTTCTCCCAAGATAATTATTAATTGGTAGGTAAAACAGCCGATTTGAAACAACTAAAATGCAGAATGGGATGTTAGATGTGTCTACAACTTTCTTTCTCCCTTTTTGTTTATCAAGTGCAATATAAATTCTTCCTATTAAATCATATTCAAATATTAACAGAGTTTTTGGTAAAAGTGGTAAAATATTGCCAGTTAAAAAAATCTTCTTCATCCAATTTCTACTCAATTTAATAAAAACAGATAGTCAAAGGCACTTTAAATTTAATAAAAAAGAAAGCACAGCCTCTTGTCATAAGCTCCAAAACTTGAGGGCCGCAATAAACACAGTGTTTGGTGAGGCTCCAGGGCACCCAAAATCCATTCCGACCTCTGCACTGGAAGTGGTACATTTATAAAATCCTAGTAAAGTTTATAATATTATGATACTTGAACAAGAATGAATGGCATGGATATTGTCTTCTTACTTGGAGGAAGTGAAAATCATTTCCAAGAGAAAGGCGTGAAATAGCAGAGGCAAACAATTAGGATATGCTTTCTCTGATACTAAAAAAATGTAGGCTTTAGGGATTCTTTCTGAGTTGAGGGGATGACATTAAGTTGCAAGGGTATTCCCCATGGGAACAGGAAGTACTTCCCAGTAGGTGGAGTAAATCCTAGTACAGAATATTTTGCTCATTTTACAAAGTACCACAGACTAGTAGTTCCAAGTGGGTTCTAACCCAGCTCAGCCTTCTTACCATAGGATGGACTACAGCAACGTCAGTAAAACACAATCACAGTCCTTGAACTCTGAGTCAGAGGAGATGACAATCATGCCTCAATAATGATAAAAGGTAAGTAAAACAGAAGTCACTTGTATGAAATTGAATTATTATTTCAAAAGTCTGAAAAAACTTTCAAGTCTGAGCAAGAATTTTAAAAATAAGCATACCAGAGAAACAGAAGCAAAAATGAGAAGGATGAATGAACACATATGAAAAAAACAAGAAAAAAATACAATCTGGAAAAAAATACAATACAAGGAACAGAAACTGCATTTCTACAACAACTGCACTATAGAAGAACTTTATGAAAACTTACTTTTGATAAAACAAGAGATAAAAAAAACCAGAACAATAAAAATAAAACCAGAACAATAAAAATAAAACCAGAATAATAAAATGAAAATTTAAATTACAGAGTGAAGAAAACATTAAAATCAAAGCAATACTAATAAGTACAGTTTTGGGATGCTCCCTAAAATAAGCAACTTCCTGATTAATCACACACAGAGTGAGTTCCACCTCTCACACTCCAGATCTTCCAGTTAATACATAAGTTGACTCTTACACATAAACAGACAGGTGAAGATTTACAGATACTTGAGAAAAATTTTCAACATGAAATATAGAGACCAACAACAACAGAGTTAAAAAGTCAAGTGAAAGAAACAATGCAGAAAGGCAAAGGCATTGAATAGGCATTTCTCCAAAGATGGTAAAACAAATACCAAATGAGCACAGGAAAAGATGCTCAACATCACTAATTATTATGGAAACGCAAGTCAAAACCACAATGAGTATCGCCGTGACCCCATTAGGATGCCCATTATCAAAGCAAAACAACAACAACAAAAAAGCAAAACCCCTGAAAATAACAAGTGTCAGTGAAGATGTGGAGAAATTGGAACTCATTCACTGTTGGTAAAAAATGTGAACGGTTCAGCTGCTATAGAAAACAGTATAGTGGTTCCTCAATAAAATTAAAAATAGAATTACCCTATGGTTCAGCAATTCCACTTCTGGTTATATATCCAAAAGGACTGAATGCAGAGTCTTAAATAGAGAATTGTATATGCAATGTACACAGCAACATTATTCACAATAGCCAAAATATAAAAACAACCTAGATGTCCATGAGTGGATGAACTGATAAACAAAATGTGGCATATGCAGGCAATGGAATATTATTCAGCCATAAACAGGAAGAAATTCGTGCTACAAGATGGATAGACCATGAGGACATTATGCAAAGTGAAATAAGCGAATCACAAAAAGACGAGTACTGTGTAATGCTACTGCAGTATATAGAGTAGTCAAATTCATAGAAACAGATGGTAGAATGGTGGTTTCTGGAGGCTTGGGGAAGAGAGAAATGGGGGCTTGCTATTTAATGGGTATAGAGTTTCAGTTTTACAGTAATAAAAAGTTCTGGAGATTAGTTGTACAGCAATGTAAATATACTTAACACTACTGAACTGTGCACTTAAAAATGACTAGGACAGTAAATTTTATGTTACTGGTATTTTATCACAAAAAAGACGGATTCGAGAAAATATATTTCCTCCACGAGCCAGAACTCAAATCTAGAAAAAAGTAATGTTTGGAAAGCAAGAAAGAGATTTGGAAAATCAAATGTTTGATGGCAAAAATAAAAATTCAACGAAAGGATGGGAAAACAAAATTGAGGAAATTGGCCGGGCGCCGTGGCTCACGCTTGTAATCCCAGCACTTTGGGAGGCCGAGGCGGGCGGATCACGAGGTCAGGAGATCCAGGCCATGGTGAAACCCCGTCTCTACTAAAAAATACAAAAAATTAGCCGGGCGTGATGGCGGGCGCCTGTAGTCCCAGCTACTCGGAGAGGCTGAGGCAGGAGAATGGCGTGAACCTGGGAGGCGGAGCTTGCAGTGAGCCGAGACTGCGCCACTGCACTCCAGCCTGGGTAAGAGAGCGAGACTCCGTCTCAAAAAAAATAAATAAATAAAATAAAATAAAATAAAATTGAGGAAATCTCCAGGGAGAACAAAAAAGACAAGATTAAAAATGTTAAAAATTAAAAAAAAAATCAGCCTAGTATTCAGATTTTCAGAAAACGTGAGTTACAGAAAGAGAAAACAGAAAGGAGCAAATTGTCACAGAAATAGTTCATTAAATCTCTCCAAACCAAAGAATACGAAATTTCAGAATGAAAGTCTCCATGAAGTAGACAACAAAATGAGAGGAAAAAGACTCACGATTAGGCGCCTGTAGTCCCAGCTACTCGGGAGGCTGAGGCAGGAGAATGACGTGAACCCGGAAGGCGGAGCTTGCAGATCGCGCCGCTGCACTCCAGCCGTGGCGACGGAGCGAGACCCCGCCCCACCAAAAAAAAAAAAAAAGACTCACAATTAGGTGAAAGTTTTACAAAACTTTAGAACCCTTGGAATAAAGGGAAGATTTTAGTGGCTTTAAGAAAGTGAAGAGGAGAACAACAAGTAACCAAGAAAAAAAAATCAGGATATGGAAATTTAATGGACTTTTTGTCAAAATCACTGCAGTCTATAGCAACGAAGTAGTGCCTTTAAAATTGTGAGAAAACATGGTCTTCACCTAGAATTTTCCATACAGACTGTCAACCAAGTGTGAAGGATGGGTAATGAAATTATCAGATAGGTAAGGTGTCAAAAAATTTCCCTTGATATACTACCAGGAAAAAGCAACTGAAGATTAGTGCATTTAATATAATTTATTTACCGGAGTTACAATAATTATACTAAAGAAGAAGGAGACACATAATGCAGATAATACAGAATCCAATTGAGTGGATACACAAACAGACCGAAAGGAACATGGTGAGGGAAAACCTAAGATAATAATTGTGAAGCAAGCCTAGAGAACAATCAGTCCAAATAGAAGCGGAAGAGTGTTGGCCTCCAGGGGGCATGTTGCCAAGAAGATAATGATTATAATAGAGTAACTGATGTATTTCTGTGGACTTTCTAGATCATCAGTAATGTCAATGAACTTAGTGATTAACGAATTATACAGGAAATGGAGCAAATAAAAGAAAATCAAGGCAGTCATTAATTCCAGGACAAATGAAACATTGCACAAGTAAAGGCTTTGTAATTGTAGTTCAATACCTCTCTTAGCTGTAAATAATATTTACAGTGTAATGAAGTGATGACTACTAAAAATGCATTCAACCCAAAAGAATGATACATAAACAACATTAGGAACATCAGAAGAGGGTAAGCCCTGACCCTCCTCCCAAAAAAATATGTGAGTATATTTCATGATAGAAAGCTGTTAAGTCATATCTAAAACAGAAAGACCAAGAGATGATATAAGAATGCTATTTATAAATATAGAGGCAATTAGCAGAAGAAACTGTTCAATGGGTTTAAAGTAAGGCCTCAATGGATTAGAAATCAGTAAAGGGGGCAATAGGAAGCCCAATGCTTTCATCGTAGGCTTTTATAGTACAACTATTTGACTTTTAAAATTATATACATGAAAATTTTGTTTAAGTAAACAAAAAAATATTTAAAGATTTTTCATGTCTCTAGAAAGAAAACAAGTCGCACTGATGGGAAGAAGAAAGGCTAAAATCTGCAAAGAATTAAGGAATAAAATTGTGGCTTTAGACCAGTGTATAATCAAGTCATGAATCCATTTAAGTAAACAATCAGGCATTTTTAAATACTCTAACCTATGGGCAATTCACCATCTATGGGAGTTTTCTTTTGAAATACATAAATGTAGTAAAACCATTTGAACATAAAATTTAGCCAAAGAAAAGATACATGTAAAAAGAGAAAAAATGTAGATCTTATATTTATGAAACAGAATACAAATGTTGTAAAATTTGACAATTAAAATAAAATCCAACTTAAAAAAACTGAAATTATTGGAGTGAAGGTGGGAGAATTTGTAAGAGGTGTATTAAATATTTTACAAAAGCTATCTAAAATTAAAATATGCGCTCCAAAAAATAGAGCACAGTGATTCTGATCTTTTGGTCTTTCTCTCATAGTGTTTCCATAAATTTAGAGGGAACCATAGTAAATATTTATCAAAATATTTACTATTTATTCAGATGCTTTGTTATTTTTATAATCAAGTCAAAATAAGTTGAACAATCTTATTGGATTAGCATTCATAGTACAATCCTGTTTTATAACATTTGCTCTCCCTATCAAACAATATTTTTATCTGTGCACCCTTCTCTGCATTTGTGCAGAGAAAGACATCTGAATGTTGTTATCTTAGTGTTAACATGGTTATTTTGAAGGTGCTGTTTATTTTCTTCTTTGTATTCTAGTTAGTTGTTTGAGTTCTTTAAAATGAGGCTGAATCATATAACTGTTTATTTAAAAAAAGATGAAGAAAATTGTAAAATATCTAGTAACCAAAAAATTCTGTCAAAGGAAAAGAAGAAACACAAATACGCATTAACGTCAATGAGGAGCTCCCAGTCCAAGTTTTCTATTACACTGATTGGCAGAAGTTTTCCAGAAGGTCTGGAATCCATGACTATCTAACGAAGCTTTCCTACCCCAGGTGTTTATTTTCAGTTTTACCACCATGTCCTTCCTCTACATGATCGGAAACTTTGTAAGTCTGACAGAACATTGTGTCTCTCTCTGTGCACTTTGAATCCCATTTTCTCAAGATGGTTTAACCTCATTTTCCCCTTAATCAGTTTCTAAGTTTTTCTTATAAGGCTAAATCTGACTAGAATGTGCCAGACACTTTAAATGTGTCCACGACAGTCTTTATGTATTTATTCAGACAAGCTCATTTTGCCCTTTCCACTCCACTGTGTATTTGTCCTATACTTTCCTGGAGTAAACTAAAAATAAAATCTTAAGATCCTCACTAGTTGAACAGATTTCCTCTTGGCCAAGGGGATCCCAGGAAAACCTTAAAAACTGAATTTCTAGACACGACAAGATGGAAGATCACACATGCCTCATTATAGCCCCCTCCCTCTTGCTGTTTAGACACAACAACTGTATTAATGTTAAAATGGAGATCGTAAGACTGACAGAATGGACTGTGACAATAAAGTACTAAATTATAAACAGGACCTAAGCCATTCCAAGCAGTGATTTAAGTCATGCCCAACTATGCTTAAAAAATATGCTATGTTCTAACTGCCACAATGTTCCTTTTTCTCTAGGAGCTAAACAAGCACAGGCCTTTAGATAACCAATTGAAGCAATTGCAGGTCACCAACCATCAGACACTGACTAATTGAGTCTCCCACCCCTATCTCCCTGACAACCACCTCACTCCCCACTCCTGTTCCGCCAACCATAACTACAGCTTTGATTACACAAGAGACTGATTTCTGTAACTTTCTCCTGATAAGACCATCAGTCATGGACTGGTTCTGGCCAGTTTACAGAGGCTGTGCAATGAGAGCCTTGGTATCCTGAAAAGACCTTTTGACTTACAGAACCTAAATATAATGAATTTAAATGTTAAGTTTCCACCCCAAGGTGAACATGAGTCATATGTTACATACATGTTTGTTCACTACACATGCATCAGGACCACCTTCATGAATATTCATAACTCCTCCTTAACTTGTTGAATATATATGTTTAGCCAACCTTTTCAGCAGAAAGCTCCTACCTAAATCCCTTCACTTTCCAAGTGCTCGGTAATGCCTTCAGCCTGAAGCACACTTCCCAGCCTGTCAGAATGGCCACCTTGCAGGCTGTAATACTTAATGAGAAAAATGTCTCTTTTTCTAAATTTATAAAGACCTTGTGATTTTTAAGTTAACACTGGATTGCTGTCTCCCAGCCCACACCCTACTCTTGTCATATTGGCCACACTTCACTGCTGATTGTGCCCTAAAAATCCCCGTGCTCTGATGAGCAGGTTGATCTGCTTCTCAGCATGTACCACAGACTTGTTTCTGACGTGTATCCTTTTTCTATGCACTGGAGAAGCTGGACAGCTCCACGTCCCTCCTCACTATGCCCCCTCTGGTGTAAGGCAATGCGGCGATTTTTAAGAGGTCTGTGTAGCAGTTACACATCAAACAAAATGTTATTCCAAAGACTGTCTGTAGAATTAATAATCAAAGACAAAAGCAGTAGCTAAGAAAAAAAAGTAAAGCAGGCACCCAGATGTAAAGACGGTGAACCATCAGAGTGAAAACTCATAAATAGAAGATAAGTGGATAAGTCTCTCTCCTAATGAGGGAGATGGGAAAAAAATAGAATGACAAATGATTTCTAAAGTGGTTAAGATCCAGGTGGTTAAGAATCTAAATTGGGGGATTGTTTTAAGCAGGCCAGTGCTAAAAGGAGTTAAATCTGTACTTGTAGGAGTGCAGATTATTTCGTGCATTTAGGGCTGTGTGAACCAGCTTTAGGTACACTCCGGGTATTGCTGAAGGTTCTGGGATCCTTATCCAGAACCAGCTCTGATATATGGTGTAAATGCTCAAATGCACAAGATATCTGTTATAGATATACATGTGGCAATAATCATGATGCTTAACCTTCACTCTCCATCCCACTAGATAGGATCTCAGAGCCCTGTGCCATCCAAGATGGGGCAGCTAAAGATTAAATTCCAACTCTTGTATTTGGCTTATTCTTTTAGGACACATAATGTACCCATTTAGAAAATTCTAGAGAAGAACAATACTCTTCTCAACCCTGTTCTCTAGCTGGACCCAACTGCAAGTATGGCTGCTATAAGGACCAGAATATGTACCTTTCACAGACTTTGGTTCTACTCCCAGTTGGTTTTTGACACTGAAAGTGGCACGTCAGAGCTCCTTCTCTAAAAAGGGGCTTTAGTCAATGTCTATGGCATGCAGTTTCAAGAAAGTTATCTCTTGTGTGTGCTGCTTAGGCTCTGTCCTGCTGTCCCAGAATCTGTTTGCTTTTTGCCTGGGAGACGAGTGAGAGCTGTATCAGCTTGGCAATCCTGCCATTATTTAGCTTAGTGGTTAAGGGTATAAGCTCCAAAATCAAGCTCAGAAACTAGATGGACTCTAGTACTTATTGCCTGTGTGAACATGGGTAAATTTCTTAAATTCTCTGTGCCTGTTTTCTTCCCTGTAAAATGGAGCTAATTATACTACCAATTTTTATATATGAAAGTACGTTAAATTAGAAAGTTGCACAGAGACAAATGGAGTTGCAATCAAAAAGATTCAGCAGGAGGATCACAGAAAATCCACAAGTACCCTATGAAAGAGTCAGCTTTAAATATCAGTCAGTCTCAGAGAGCATGAAGACAATACTGGGGAAGTAAGAATTGTCATAAACTCCTTAACTCTTCTCCTTACCCTCTACCCAATCCAACCAAGGAGGGATCCAAAAACAGACTAAGGAGAAATGGAGATAAAGGAGAATCACAGGAAAATCCAATTTTATTTTTCTCTCCTTAGTTAAGAGAGGGGCCTTAACTTGCATTGAGTAATGATGTGTTTATTAATATATCAAAATGCCATTCTAGTAGAGACTGGTATCTTGAAGCAAAAAATAACTATATGATGTTATTACCTAAAATCCATCAGAAAATTTTTGTGACTTCCTGAGTTTGCATTCAGTGACTGGAGCGACACCACCTCCATAGAAGATGTAAATGGACTGTGAGGTTGAAAATACAGGTGGGTTCTTGTTTCTTCCCATGGGTCGTGCTTATTCTATACATGGAAGATTATTGTGAAGATTAAATTAACTGACACATATGAGTTGTTTAGGATAGCACCAGGCACCTGTGGGAGCTCAGAAAGCTGACCAATAAAGTCATCATCATCATCATCATCATCAATAGCAGCTAAAATTTATCATAACAGATCATGACTATTTTATGCATTACCAAGCTTACTTTAAAAAATCCCTTTCAACTTTCCTCCTCATCAAAGTCCCTCTGGACAAAATCAACCAACCAAACAAAAAATATTAGTATAAATTTTCCCTACTTTCCATTAAATTCAAAGTTGTCTTTCTCTCTTTTCCTTTTAGTTCATATTCATGATTGAATCTTGGTTCTGCCACCTCTGAGTTAAGAGAGATTTCAATTGGGTCATTTTACCTCTCGGAACCTCAGATTTCTCTCCTGTAAAATGAATGTGTTAACACCTACCTTTACAGGGGATGTGGGAATATTTGAGCTACTGTATTTTAAGTGTATGCTGCCTACTAAAATACTGGTGTTTCAGTGCGCTAAAAGGACCCAGGGAGACATGGCCCTTCTGAACTCATCCCCCATGCTCCTTCTGCCCTAGCCACAGAGATAGTTGAATCATGTCAATCTTCTGCTCAACACTTCCTAATGTTTTTTTGTTCTACTCTAAGTAAAGACCACAGTTCTTATAGTGATCTATGAGATCCCATAGGATCTGCCTTTGGATCACATGGTCTCCCATTATAATTACTCCATATATGGAAATTCAATTCCCTTGCCCCCTCTCTTCATGGCATTAGCCAGGTAATCTTCAACCCTAGGGAAACCAGCTTTCTATTTATTCCTTGACAGTACCTGAACAGTTAAACCTGACTGAAGAAAAACACTCTTCAGTGACTGGAGCACAAACCTCAAATGGCTATTCCCAGCACTCTTTATAGAGGTCCTCTAGTCAGTTTTCTTTCCCTTTCTCTAAATATCTCTTTCACATTTCTCATCTCTCCTCAAACAATCAACATCTCACTCCTCATCACTCTCAGATGGCAAAAATGAAGCTCCTTACACTTCTCACCATCAAATCTACCAGCTTGTATGTATGTATTGATAAGCATTGCCAGTTTTTTCATTATAACAGATGAATCGCTCATATTCTAAAACCCACCATTCTATAGGCTTCCATCCACTCTCACTTTCTCAAGGACTTTGCCCCAGTAATTATCCTCTATTTCCTCTGCATTACCTACATCAGTGCAAATGCATACTGTAATTTCTCTGATATTAAACAAAAAGTCTCTGATACCATATCTCTATGTAGCTCTGAAATAGATCTGCATTGCTCCACAGAAAAAAAAGTTACTCACAAGAACTGTTTGTACAGTTTCCATCTTCTCATCTCCCATTCTTCCATGATTTTAATCTAATCAGGCTTTTGTCTCCAAAACCCCTCAGAAAACACTTTCTTCAAGGTCACTAATACCTTCATATTGGAAAATGCAATAGTCAATGTTTTAAGGTGGTTTAATTTCTATTTTTTTTTTTGAGATAAGGTCTTGTGGTGTCACCCAGACTGGAGTGCAGTGACATCAACATGGCTCACTGGAGGGTTACTTGTACGTGAAATTCAATGTGAATGTTTACAACACAGTGGCCTTGGTATAATTTTATAGAAATTAATTTTAGGGTCAATATTATTCTATGTTACATCTATTCTGTGTGTCATTCAATATCATACTGCTGTTACATGTAACTAGGTATGATTCATTTATTTCACTACTAAACAATATTTTTCCACATGAATATATCTGGTTTTTTTAATTGACTGCATTTTTCTTGTTTTTCTCTTAAAGATGTGTCTAAATCTCTAGTAACCATCCTTGTATAACTCCTGGTGTATATGTACAATATTTTCTCCTGGGTCTATATAAGGAGTTTGAATCTGTGACTATTTGACGTGTGAATATTTACCCACACAAAGGAATGTTAAAATATTTTAAAGTGGTTACCTACAACAATTTACAAGAATCTTTTTTAAATCCACATTTTCTCCAACATTTCACAGCATCACACTTACCAATGTTTGCAAATAGATGGGTATGAAAAGGTGTCTACGCGCAGTCCAAATTTATGTTTCTCTAATCTCAAATAAGGTAGAACATCTCTCCACATGATTACTGGCCCGTATTAGTTTGTTTTCACACTGCTATAAAGATACTACCTGAGACTGTGTAATTTATAAACAAAAGAGGTTTAATGGACTCAAAGTTCCACATGGTGGATGGTGAAGGGGAAGTAGGCACCTTCTTCACAAGATGGCAGGAGAGAGAGACCACAAGTGAAAACTGCCACTTTCAAAACCATCAGATCTCCTGAGAACTCCCTCACTATCACAAGAACAGCATGGGGGAAGCTGCCCTGTGATCCAGTCACCTCCTACCAGGTACCTCTTTAAAACATGGTGATTACAATTTCAGATAAGATTTGGGTGGGGGCACAGAGCCAAATAATATCATGGCCAAAGGCTATTTACTTTCTGTAAAACTCATGTTCACATCTTTTGCCCATTTTTCTTTTTTTTAACTCTTTTTTTCTTTTTTTTATTATACTTGAAGTTCTAGGGTTTATGTGCACAACTTGCAGGTTTGTTATATAGGTATATATGTGCCATGTTGGTTTGCTGCACCCATTAACTCGTCATTTACATTAGGTATTTCTCCTAATGCTATCCCTTCCCCCCACCCCCCACCCCATGACAGGCCCCGGTGTGTGATGTTCCCCACCCTGTGTCCAAGTGTTCTCATTGTTCAATTCCAACCTATGAGTGAGAACATGCAGTGTTTGGTTTTCTGTTGTTGTGATAGTTTGCTCAGAATGATGGTTTCCAGCTTCATCCATGTCCCTGCAAAGGACATGAACTCATCCTTTTTTATGGCTGCGTACTATTCCATGGTGTATATATGCCACATTTTCTTAATCCATTCTATCACTGATGGACGTTTGGGTCGGTTCCAAGTCTTTGCTATTGTGAATAGTACCACAATAAACATACGTGTGCATGTGTTTTTATAGTAGCATGATTTATAATCCTTTGGGTATATACCCAGTAATGGGATGGCTGGATCAAATGGTATTTCTAGTTCTAGGTCCTTGAGGAATCATCACACTGTCTTCCACAATGGTTGAACTAGTTTATACTCCCACCAACAGTGTAAAAGCATTTCTGTTTCTCCACATCCTCTCCAGCATCTGTTGCTTTTGCCCATTTTTCTAGTGAGTGTTTTGTTCATTGACTTAAAGACTATATATTCTTCACTTAATGTTTTGTCAGTGATATAAATTGCAAGTCTATTACCCAGTTTGTAAATTATCTTTTAAGTAAAAAAGATAATCCTTAATATATTATGGTAAATTATTCAAAATTTAGAAAAATAGACAAAAATATAAGCAACATAACCTTTCAATATTATTCAAGTGGAAGACCACCCAATGATTATCTCAGAAAAATATATGTAGTTAAATCCACTGTTTACGACACTATTTAAAACTCATAGATTTTGAGAAATTTCCTGTTAATTTGTAGATGTTGGTCTTTCAGATATAGAAATAATTTCAACCTGGTGAAAGTGATAATTACAAAGGTTATAGTTTATTGCCCTGTTGGACATTAACCAGTTACGTACCTAAATTTTCAATTATCCTAAAACATTGTTATTAACTTTCATATTAGTCAGGTTCAATCATAGAAGAGCCAGTAGGAGATTATAAATATCTATTTTAATATACTATATGTTACAAATTTATAGTTTTATAAGCACATATATATTTATAATGTTTATAAGGAATTGTCTTATACAATTCTAGAGAATAGCTAAGGAAGCCTAAAGTCTGTAAGACAGCACACAGGAAAAAAATCATAAGTAGGAATTAACTCCAAAGTGTTGGGCTGAGGGAAGTTTGTTGTCCACAGGTGACAGCTAGAAAGGAAGAACCCCAGGAAATGAAGAGTAATTTCAGACCCAGGTGCTCTTTGATCTTAGGGAAGGTCTCCATCCTCTTCCAAAGTTCTTTAAACTGATTGTCGTCCCCAGTCAAGATAATTTGTCTCTTAATTAACTTAATGTCAATTGACATAAAGGGCTTTAATTATGTTTGCAAAATTTATTTACAAAAATACCTAGATTAGTGTTTGGTTGAATAACTGGGAGAAATGTTTGCTATAAAACACTCACTGCCTCCCTCTGTCCTTCAACTCCCTCAAGGGAATAACCTTAGGGACCCGCATTAACAAGACACATAGTATAAAAGGAATCCTGGGGACTGGAGTTTAGCCTACTCAAACTGATGCTTCAGAAAACCATCATATAGATGATACAGATATAGATAGATATGTAGATATAATAAACACAAACATGCATGCACATGTGAGACATCTAGGCATATAGATAGATAGATGATAGATAGATAGATAGATAGATAGATAGATAGATAGATAGATAGATAGATAGATATACAAATATTTGGCTAGTTTCTTAAATGTTCTTTTGATTGCTTTTAACTTTAAAATGCTTTTCTCATTATTTAATAAGTTAAACAAAATGTTTGAATTGTACTTATTTTATATTTGCATAAAAATCATGATTTGGCCCTATTAAAACTGATTCTTCACTGAGTTTTAGAGCTCTCACTGAGATGTCCATGTATATTCACCTGAGACAGCCAAGTAAACTCTCTTGCCAAAGAAACACATACATGCTATGACCTGCTAGGCATTTTTTTACTTCCCATATTTAACCCCAACCAGTAAAAGAACTTTAACTTTGTTACTCTAGTTTTGTTTTAAGTGTGATTTTGTGTTTTATTTACATTTTGGATTCATACAGGCTAAACCTTATTTCCCATTTGTAGCAATAATTAAGGATTTGGTTTTACAGAAGACCATTTGGTGATATCTGTTAGATAGATGATTGAAATCCTATTCCTTAGAGGGAGCAATGACAGAGAATCTAGTTAGTCATTTTGTTTATTTGTACATCAATTTATGATCTCAAAGCCATTAAAAATTTATGTTCACTAGGAACAACAGTCTTCGAGACATAGACTGAAGAATTTTTGTGAGTCTATGTTTACTTCTGATTTATGGCCAAAATTATAGAACTTAAGATATAAAGTATTTTCTGTAATTTAAAAAAGCCTTTCTATCTCATTGTGTGAATATAAAATCTTTTTCTATATCTAGAGGGTATTAATAAGTAGATTATTTATAATATCTCTTAAAGGAGAACTTTTGAAATTGCCTTGTACGGTTAAATAAGTACTTATATATCTGTATATAAATTGAATATAGTCAAAATTCATAGAAAATGTAGCAACTTGTCTATTACTTTAAGTGTTGTATTAGGTTCTCAAGAAAAATGGAACCAATAGGATATATATAGAGAGAGATATAAGAGGAAATTTATTATGGGAATTGGCTCACATGATTATGGAGAAAAAGAAGTTCTACCATCTGCCATCTGCAAACTGAAGATAGAAGAAGCTGGTGGTGTAATTCAGACTAACTTTGAAGTCCTGAAAGCTAGGGGAACCAATGATGCAATTACCAGTCCAAGACCAAAGGCCTGAGAATCAGGTGGGAAATACTGCTGTATGTCCTGGAGTCTCAAATCCTGAAAACCAGGAGCTCTGGAGTTTGAGGGCAGAAGAAGATGAATGGTCCGACTTCAGAAGAAAGAAACAGGATTCACCCTCCCTCCCAGTTTTTGTTCTATTTGGGCCCTCAGTTGATTAGATAATGCAGGCTCACACTGGTAAAGGTGGATATTCTTTATTCAGTTTACCAGTGGGTGCAAGTGCTAATCTCTTCCAGAAACACCCTCACGGGCACCCTCAAAAATGTTTTACTAGATATATGGGTATCCCTTAACCCAGTCAAGTTGGCAAATACAATTAACACAAGTGTGCTAGATTTTGAAAAAAAAAATTTCTTATAGAAAATGCTAACTCAGACACATTTAAACATTCAAGTACACACAATTAAGACAATTCTTTGGACAAATCAGGCACCTTTAATAATTACAGGCTAAGAAACTAAAAAAAAAAACCTATACATTTTTTGTCTGATTTATCAGAATTAAGTATAATATAATATTACATTTTACTTTTATACAATTATGAGCTTGTTTTCTCATGAAGAAACTAGTTAATCTAAACTTTCTAAATTCCTTTATGGATTAAAGAAGATAATATGACTTCTACATAATGTTCAAGATTATAGAAATGTGACTTTAGATTCAACTAAATTGAATCATATTTTTAAAAAATGTTTTTATAAGGGTAATTATGTTTTGTGTCAATGTAAACATGATTTCTAAAATCTTAAACTTAAAAACTTGAATTAATATCAAGTCAAGTTAAATAATGAATAAGCTTTAGATATCTGGATAATTTCTAAGTAACACAGAGCAGTGAAACCATGCTGACTAAGCATAGTTCCAATTTGTATAATATATCTTTGCTTATTCTGCTTACATGTTATAGAGTAGTTGTGTCTTTGGCTTACATTAAGAAAAAAAATTCTTTTTGCTATTTTAAGAAGATATAAAATATGATTACCCATAGGAAATTGTGGTATAAGTATAATGAGTTTTGCTAACTGCAAAAATGCTTGTCTGTGAGACTGTTTTCTCGTCTCCTAGTTTTCTCTATCAAACAGAAAGTATTATTTCGGTTAAAAGTTACAATTAATGTAGGTGATTATGACTATACTAGGAACCACAGTGAGAAGAAATACAACTCTGTATACAAGGTGATGCGATGAGGTTTTCTTTTTCAAGGAAAAAAGAGAGTAGTAATAGTGTTGGAGTAAACTGTCAGTCTGTTTCACAACATGAAAGAACATACTGAAAGACAAAACTTTAGAAATATTTAGAAACTTCAGGAGACTTTACAAACTTTAGAAAGTTTGAGAAAAGGGGACTCTGTGGGCCTTAGTTTGTATTCGCTGAGTCTGAAAAAATGCTATAAAAGATATTAAAAATTCTGCAAAATCCTTTCCATATTAAGGGCTTATTTGTAAGATAATTTTTCAGGGGAACTCATAAACCTGAAATGTCAAATAATATAATCATGTAAAACTAGAATTTGACTTTCTCTTTGTTAAAAGAATAAATTGGTTTTGCAGGCTTTAATGAGGGATAGTAAAAGGTTATTTTTATTTTTTAACTTTCTATGTAATCAGGTCGGAGAGCAGAGATTTCATATTTCACCAGAATAACCTTCACTGCTTTTTGGTTGACTTTCTCATGGTTAATTGAAAACAAACAGTTCCTTACTTACATAAGAGCTAAAATTCTGTACAATTGTGTTTTCCTCTTCTGTGTTTAATTTTAAAATTTACTGAAGTGTAATATTATTACTCTGGCATTTGTAAACTTGACCTAATGAAGTGACAAAGTCCACTCTGACAACTCTTTATAGTTTGCCTTTCCAGGGTTGGATTGAAGGAAAGCAAAACTTTAGTATACCTTTCACACCTCAAACCATTTTTGAGATTTACCACAGCAGTCACAGGAAAAAATCACAATGATTTGCTATAAAAAGAGTGATGCTAGGAATATTAGAATTCTTTCTCATGTTTCTTAATTAGCTTCAAACTATTGTATAAACTGCATAGGAAAATTTTCAAACAAAAGACACACTCAGACTTCCCTAGGTTGTTTCTACACTCCATAGGAAAGCCTTGGAGACTTGTAGTGATTTGTTAAACTCTTGTTATCCATAGAAATGTCCTTACCCTCAGGAGATATATTGATCAAACTACTATGAAATAGTTATATATTGTACCCACATAGAAATTTTACTCTCTTCAAGTATCCTGTTACTGACAACAGTAATAAATTACTCATATTTCAGTTTCGTTATAAAATAAATAAAATACATCTGCTTTCATCTGATGTTTGCCTGAAGGATCTGCTAAAAGCTATTGGCTAGAATTGTGTCTCAAGGCTTATGAAAAGGATTATACTAGGTACTATGAATTATTGATGATTCAAAAAATAGACTCTTTGATAAAAGCTTACAAGCTGACAACTCTTAAATAACTTTCAGACAAAAATGAGTGATTGATTAAAAGTTTTCTGGATTCTTTTTAGTCTATAGCAGATCAAAATCATGAATGCATATTGTTGATTCAAAATACAGCAGAACAAAAATTAATTGCATATGGCTAAAGAAACGGATATGAAAAGTTTTATTGTGTGTATTTATTTTGAATAGTGTCAGTTTTTGTATTTTTTTATGAACAGCTTTATGGAAGATATAGTTCACATATAATAAACTGTGTATGTTTAAGATGCACAATTTAATAAGTTTTGACATATACACCCTGTATGTCATCACAATCAAGATTATGAACACATCCATAACCTCCGAAAGTTTCCCTGTAGACCTTTCTAACTCCCCCTCCTGCCCAACTCTAACCTGCTCCTGTCCCTAGGCGACCACCGATCTGCTTTTTGTCAATAAAATTAGGTTGTATTTTCTAGAATTTCATAAAATTAAAATCAAACTTTATGTACTCTTTTTTCATCTGGCTTCTTTCACTTAGCATAATTTTTTGAGATCCATCCATGCTATTATGTGTATCAATAATGAGTTTCTTATTGTTGCTGAATAGCATTCTATTTCAGGGTTATACCACATTTTGTTTCTCCATTCAGCTATTGAAAGACATTTGGATTGTTTACAATTTTTAGCTATTACAGATAAAGCTGGTATGAACATTTATGTACTAGTCATTGTATGAACCTATGCCTTTATTATCTTGGGAGAATACCTATGGGTGGAATGACTAGATCATATAGTAGGTGTATATTGAATTTTTTAAGAAACTTCAAAAACATTTTCTGAAGTGGTCATGCCATTTTATATTCCCACCAGCTGTGTAGGAGGGGTACAGTTTTGCTATATCCTTGACAAAACATGGCACTGTCAATCATTTAGATTATAGATATTTTAATAGGTATTAGTGGGATCTCATTGTGGTTTTAATTTGCATTTCCCTAATGACTTATTAATGATTGGGGCAAGTTTTTATGTACTCACTTGCTATCTTTATGTCTTCTTTGAATTGTTTATTCAAATCTTTTGTCCATTTTTTATTTGGATTTTTTCTTATTATTGGGTCTTGAAATTCCTATATATATTATGGATACAAATTATTTATTAGATATATGCTTTGGAAATACTTTCTTCAAATCTGGAGCTTGTCTTGTCATTCTCTTAACATTGATTTCAAAAATAAAGTGTTTCATTTAAAAGTTAAATTTATTGTTTTTATCTTTTACACATTATGCAATTAGTATCATATATAAGAAAGTTTTGTCTAACCCAAAGTCACAAAAATTTTCTCCTGTTTTCTTTTAGACTCTTTAAGGTTTTACATTCAGGTCTGTGATTAATTTTGAACAAATTTTTATATTGTGCATGATGAATCAAATATTATTTTTTGCAAATGGATATTTAATTGTTCTAGCACCATGTCTTAAAGACTTTTTCCATTGAACTGTCTTTGCATTTTTAGATATAATATTTTGTCCATATATTTTTAACAAATATAGGATCTATTTCTGAACTGTCTGTTCCATAATACTGACATCTGCCTTCGTGCCAAATACTATACTGTCATGATTACCTTATAATAAATATTGAATCAGGTATTGTATGTCCTTCCACTTTGTTTATCTTTTCAAAGTTGTGGTTATTCTAGGTTCTTTGCCTTCCCATATGAGGTTTAGAATCAGCTAGTCATTTTGTACAAAAACCAAACCAAACCAAAACAAAAAAAGCTCCCAGGATTTAGACTGGGACTTCTTTGAGTCTGTGGATCCTTTTGGGAAGAACTGACCCTTTAACTATATTGAGCCTTCAAATGCATAACAATCATTAATACTGCCATTTATTTAAGTCCTCTTTAATGTCCCCCAGTGATGTTTGATAGTACAGGACATGGATGTGTACAGTGTACAGGACATGCTTGTCTTTTGTCAGATTTATCCCAATTTTATATTGTTCAATGCTTTGAAAATTGTCTTGTTTTTTAAAAATTTCTGCTTTCAGTAGTTCATTGCTAGAAATGCAATGCATAAAATGGAGAAATACAATTGCTTATTTTAGCATGGTGCATTTTAAACTTACTTATTAGATTTGGTACCTTTCCTGTAGATTCCATTAGATTTGCTACATACGTGATTATTCATCTGTGAATAAATAGTTTAACTTCTTCCTTTCAAATCTAGATGCCTTTTATTTCTGTCGCACTTTGTTCTACTTGTTCCAAAATAATGTCGAGTAAAAGTGGTGAGAGTAGACTTTGTTTGCTTCATGATCTCAAGGGTAAAAAAATACTCATTCTTTCACTGTTAAATAGGATATTAGCTGCAGGTTTTCCACAAACCTCTTTTATCAGGTTTAGGTTATTGTATTTACTTAGACAGTTCTATCAGTCTTATACGTAAGTCATATCTGACATTGAAGGGCAGCATATGGGCATGGAACGTCCAGCTCTCAACTCTTTTGATTCCTAGTTTACTGACATTTTTTTAATGAGTCTTTATCATGTTGGACTTAATCCAGTGTTTTTCTTTATCTATTCAAACAATCATATTTTTTCCTCTTCTTTAAACTTTATTGGTGAATTACATTTCTTGTTAAAAATGTTAACCAATTTGGCCGGGCGTGGTGGTTTAGGCCTGTAATCCCAGCACTTTGAGAGGCCGAGGCGGGTGGATCATAAGGTCAGGAGATTGAGACCATCCTGGGTAACACGGTGAAACCCAGTCTCTACTAAAAAACACACACAAAAAATAGCCGGGCGTGGTGGCGGGCACCTGTAATCCCAGCTACTCAGGAGGCTGAGGCAGGAGAATGGCGTGAACCTTGGAGGCGGAGCTTGCAGTGAGCCGAGATTGCACCACTGCACTCCCGCCTGGGTGACAGAGCGAGACTCGGTCTCAAAACAAACAAACAAACATAAATGTTAACTAATTTCGAGTTCTTAGGATCAACCTCACTTGGTTATAATGTTTTATCCCTCTTGTTCAATTTTGTATTTGAGTTGAAGTTGGTTTATAATTTAGCATAAGTATGGGGATATTGACCTGCAGATTTATGTTTCTATAATGCCTTTGTCTGGTTTTGTATCAGGATAATGTTGGCCTCATAAAATGAGTTAGACAGTATTATCTTTTCTATTTTATGGAGGATGTTTTGTAGAATAGGTATTACTTCTTCCTTAAGTAGTTTATAGAATTCATTTAGGACAGTTTCAATTATAAACTCAATTTCCTTAATAGATATAGGGTTATTCAAGTTATATATTTCTCCTGGAAAGGGATTTGTTAATTTTATCATTCTTGAAATTTGTTCATGTTTTCAGATTGTTATAAAATTATTAATAATTTTCTTTTTTTATCATTTTTTTATTCACCAACTGTTTTATTGCAAAAACCAAAGCACATTTCAAGAGCTGAAATAAGAAACTTGCTATTTATATGTTAAAATGACCAACAAGCATGCTTAAAGGAAAAAAATATTTTTAGAAATTTGATTTAAAAATGTTTCCTTCTTTGAAAGCAGTACAGTAAATCCTCACTTAACATCATAGATAGGTTCTTAGCAACTGCAACTCTAAGTGAAACAATGTATAATTAAACAACTTTTTGGTTCTCATCAACAACAAAATGAGATTGAAGGAAGCAGCATTATTTGACTACCTGCTACAGGTCATTTTGCTTAAAGTCACAGTTTCCAAGAACCTGTTGACAATGTTAAGTAAGGACTTACTGTTCTTATTTCTTAACAGTTATTTATGCATGTATGTGTAATATGTAATTCTTATATATTCAATACTTGTTATATAAGAAATTAAAAGAATAAAGTTATGTAAGAAATTAAATGCTATGTCTATTATCAGCCAACATCCCCCTCAATTCCACTCCACAAGCATATGTCCCAATATTGGGAATATCTTGCCATGTGGAAGATAAATCTAGCATTTAAAAATACCCAATTTTGGCCGGGTGTGGTGGCTCACGCCTGTAATCCCAGCACTTTGGGAGGCCAAGACAGGCGAATCACGAGGTGAGCAGACTGAGACCATCCTGGCTAACATAGTGAAACCCCGTCTCTACTAAAAAAAAAAATACAAAAAATTAGCCGGGCGTGGTGGCGGGCGCCTGTAGTCCCAGCAACTCGGGAGGCTGAGGCAGGAGAATGGCGTGAACCCAGGAGGCAGAGCTTGCAGTGAGCCGAGACTGCGCCACTCCACTCCAGCCTGGGTGACAGAGCGAGACTCCATCTCAAAAAAACAAAATACCCAATTTTATAAAGCACGGCCCCTACACACCACACAACTTCTTTTGGTGTTCAACTAATGAATCAGTAATTGATTCTCCAGCAGAATCTAAGTTGCAGTTGCAGTTGCAATCCAGTTGCAGCTGCAATCTAGTGGCAGTTTCTGAGAACTTATCCATGATGCTACTGAGAACTTACTGTACTCCTAGAGTCACCTATCCCTCTTGAGGATTCTTTTGACAGTGCTGTTGGAGAATCAATTACTGATTCATTAGCTAAGTGGTGACTCATACTGGTCACCTTTATTTTTCTGAGATCCTATGGACATCACTGACAAGGTTCCTATACAAGCTTCCTTCCTAGCATTACCCAAGTGTCCCCATGCTCCCACAGAGCCGCTTAAAGACAATTGTTTAGTCTCTTCAGACTGTGCTTTTTGCCTTTAAGTATGCCTTATAATTGTTCTGTTGAAAGGCAGACAGGATGTACTAGATAAAAGGAGCTATAGTGAATAGATCTTCAGTGATGTAGTGGTAAGATGTGGGTAGGCAACCATCCTATATCCCTACATTTAGGTCTCAGTCATTTGGTAAGCCTGCACCCCTCGACTGTGAATTTTGCAGGTATTTCCCAGCATTCCCCCTCCTCGTTAGGTAGAGTAGAATGGCTGGAAGGGGCTGAAGTTGCGAGTTTTCCTTTCCCCAGGTAAATTAGGCTCTAATATAGCTCCACTAGGTTAGGCTCTGGTATAATAGTTTCTCCTAGGGCAGGCCTTGTTAAGAACAGAATGCTTTAATATATTTCAGAATGGTTTCTTTCTTTTTTTAATTTTGTTTTGTTTGTTTGTTTGTTTCTGCTCCACTGGAAGTATAAGCGGATATTTTCTGATATTCACTTTCAGACCTAGTAGAGCTCCTGGGGACACAATTCACAAAATTATCGGGACGACTGAGCACTTATTTCAGCTCTCAGTATAACTGGGTCCCCCTGGACATTTTAAATCACAGAGTTGTTCACACTGAGCCTCCAGCAATTTGTCAATTAAAGTTCGGGTCTTCCTACTCCTGCACTGACTCCCTCAGAGTCTTGTGCCTGTGGGTTTCTGCTCCCAGAACTTCAGATTGTCTGTATCAGCCTCTTTCTTTCCAATATGGGAGGCAATGGTTTGTCATGTGACCTCACATCTCTGACAAATCTAAGCAGAGTTATTGATTTTTCAGTTTGTTCAGCTTTTTACTTGTTTAGGGGATGGAATGACAACTTCCAAGCTTCTCACTTGCCAAACCAAAACCTGGAAGCCTTTATTATAATTTTAATATCTGTATTATCTGTAGTGGTGTCACTTCTCTTATTTTCAATACTGATAAGTTTGGTCTTACCTCTTTTCTTCCTAATCAGACTGACTAGAATTTATCAACTTTTAAAATTTTCTTAAAGAACAAGCTTTTGTTTTTATTTTCTCTACTTTTTATGTTTCATTGATTTCTACTCTGAAATTTATGATCTCCATTTGTCTGATTACTCTGGGTTTAGTTTGCTCTTTTCTTCTAAGCTTTTAAAGCAAGTCCTATTTTCACAGAACACCACTTAGTCAAATGCTCATTCTGTATTTGTGTAAGTCTGATCCAATAGTCCTATGTCCATGTTAGTGTTCTTTAGTCTTTTAACCAACTCAGAAGTAACACGAATGCAAAATAATTCCCAAGTGAAGGCCATGTTTTCTGAATTTGGAAAGTAAATATTGCCCTTCTATGAGTACAGCTAAACATTAGACAAATTTCTTCCCAATTGAAGTGAAGGTGAAACAAGATATTAAACCTTTTCTAATAGTAATTTACTATCTCTTCTGCTCTAAAAGTGCTGACTAATGAAAAATTTATTCTTCTATTGACATTTTATTATAAGTTCTTAACTGAATACTCATTTCAGCCAACCTGAATCTCTGGTTTCCTTAATAGGCTTATATTAATAAACTAGAAATTTGGAAAATAATTTCAAAATTACCCACTTAATTTCATACAACAAAGAAAAAATGGTTACATAATTCTATAGAACCTAAAAGCCTGAAATCATAGAACTTTTAACCATAAAAACTCAAAAAATATATCTTTTTTCTCATAAAGTTGTACAATAATGAATAGGTTAAGACCAAAAAGTGAATTCCTCTATGGTCCAAAAAGAGTGTCTGTGGAGAACAGGTACTCTAGAGCAGAGTGTCCCTGCTCCGGGGTCACAGACCAGCACCTGTCTCTGGCCTGTTAGGAGCCAGGCTGCACAAGAGGAGGTAAGTGGCAGCCAGTGAGCAAAGCTGAGCTCTGCCTCCTGTTAGATCAGCAGTAGCATTCGATTTTCATAGGAGCTCAAACCCTATTGTGAACAGCGCATGCAAGAGATCTACGTTATGCACTCCTTATGAGAATCTAATGATAAATGTAATGCACTGGAATCATCCTGAAACCATCTGTGCCCCCTGCCCCATGTCCGTAGAATAATTGTTTTCCACGAAACCAGTCTTTGATGCCAGAAAGGTTGGGGACCGCTGCTCTAGAGAACTATTTTCTTCCACACATGTTTGTATTTATTTCAGTATTCTATCCAGATTTTGTTTCATCACACAGGCCACTAGGTTCTAAAATTATTAGAGAGTTTACAACTTATTACTTGTGTATTTCTTCTGCCTACCCATTCCTTCTTCCTTTCTCCAAGAGCTCCATAAATGTAGACTGCAGTGCTTAGTTTCCAGTGACAGCTTCCAGGAATTCTTCTCCATCCTGTTTGTGCACGCCACTCTTGACATCAAGTAGTACAGCTTGTTTCTCCTTTCTTTGACTCTGGTCTGCCTTAAAACTTGCTTTGGCAAGTTGAATACAGTGGAAACAATGTTTTGGGACTTTCAAGTATAAGCCTTAAGATAGCTGAAAGTTCCCATTTTCCACTTTTTGGAACCTAACTGAACTCCAAGGAGCCCAAGTCACAGGGTGATGCCAAGAGAAGGAGAACCAAAGTGCTCCTGTTGAAAGAGTCCACTGAGCACCCAGCCAACTGCAAGCCAAGTGAGGAGCCATCTTGAAGCTTGTAACTCATTTGCTTCCCCAGATGACTTGAAGTAGAAGAGCCATCCAGCAGAGTTCAGTCAACCCACAGACTTGGAAGAAATCAGAAAGTGGTTGTTGTTTTAAGTCATTTGAATGATTAGAATTATTACACAACAGTAGAAAGCTAAAGTATAGGATGACAGAATATATGCTTTTAACTTTTCTTATTATTAAGGGGGCTTGAAATAAACATTCTAAAAATTCTGCTTCATCCCTCACAAATAAGAAAAAAAAACCATATTGATATTTTTGAGAGGTCAAACATAGGAGATTCTTTATGAAGAAGTTAATATTTTCCATGACTATCTGTACACTGCCAGGATTGTAGGACATAACATGAAAGAAAAGATAGAAGGAAAAGGCCATAAAGTTAAGATTAAAACATCTGGCTGCTATGAAGGTAGTTTTGTTGCCTAGGAAAGTACATAATACATTTACACGTATATAGTAACAAAATACGTTTAGGGCTTTTATCGTCTTTTCTAATATAATCAGCACACTTATTAGTAGGATGAATCAAAAATAATATGACAAAATTCAGAACTATTTTATTTATTTTAGTAAAGGAATAATGAGAAGGGGAAAAAACCCTAAAATATTAGAATGACCTTACTTTTTGCAAGAAAAATTACATTCAAAAAATGTCTTATTCATAACTGATTACAATAACTACTTATAATTTGTTAAATTATTGGAAGAATATGAGAAAGAAGTGATGCTATGCGGAACATAGAATATTTTGGAAAACACCAGGAAATAATAAAATAGACCAACATAAATTAATTAGAACTGAAAACGTCCATCTAATCATGATATACTGTGCATGACAATATAAAATCAAATGACTTAAAATTTCATTGTGACTTTTATGAGACTGAGAGATCAATATTAAGTTAATAAGAGGTCCATGGAAAGGAAACAAGGTCAAACTTCTAAAGAATCATTTCCTTTAGACTTGCTGTATACATTGTACTTACTTTAGTAAATAATTTGTCAGTCTCATATGTAAGTTATTTCTGACATAGACTAGCAGCATGTGGGCATGAAAATTCCAATTCTAAAACCTTTTGGCTTATAGTTCTGGTGGAGAGGTAAGTGAAGTTTACCAAAGCAGTGAATTGTCATTAAGCTAGAGGAGATGTGAATCTGAACAAGGAAAGCAGACTCACAGTAATCATAGTGGAGTGTTTTATGGCATGGATGAGATATAAGGGAAAAAACAAACAGCCTGCCCATCCATTTGGACACTACTATCTTTAGAAAAAATTATCAGAGAGCTTGTGAGAAAAATTGGCAGGGCTGTGAAACGTGCCTCCAAACCACTGTTCAGCATAAATCTATACTATCTAAAATAAAAAAAGTGTCTGTGTTTAGCTCTGCTAACCAAAACTTTGTAAATGTACATGGATTTTGGCCTACGTATCCTATTTCAAGGATTTGACCCAAGGATATACAGGCAAAATCTTTTCAGGATGTCTGCATAAAGATATTTATTGCAACACTTTTTGTAATAATATTTTTAAAAGACATAAAGCGGTGTCCATCAGTAAGGAACCTTAAAAATAAATTATAGTACATACTTAAAATGGAATAAAATTAGTCATAAAAATAATAAGATTGGGTTGTATGTACCTATATGGAAATATATCCAAGATATTAATTTTAGGAGCAAAAGCAAAATCCTGCAATATGGAGTATAATTTTTGTGAGGAGAAGGAATGTGAAAGAATATATAAATAGATGCATCTATTTGGGCACACACACTGATTTTCTAAGTGGAAACTGAATAATAAATTCCTAATGGTGTTTACCTTTGGGAAGTAGGACTAGGTGGAGTGGAGAAGGCATCACTTACATTTTATACTTACATATGTTGGTTCAATATTTTGAACTTTAACTTGTATTAATTTTTTAATTAATAAAAGCTGATACTAACCAGCTTCATTGTGCCCATACGAAGAAAGCGATCACTGTGATGATTGGTTTTGGAAAAGAGAAAAGGGTTAGTCACAAGCAAGGAGGAGGAAGAACAGCTCTCAAACCTGCCTCCCTGAAGATAGGGCTTAAGGATATTTATGGGTTAGAGAAGTGGGGTGGTCTAAGGTGTGGAGAAAGATGTTTGGCAGGAGGAAAAAGCAATCAGTGGTCTGTGCAAGCCTATTCGGGGATTTTAGCTCTTAACAAAACACATGTTCAGAAAATGATGGCCTTAACATTATCTGAGGATGAAGTTTCTGGCCCTCTGATATTGAAAGGTCAACTCCTGGGCATTTCTGCAGGCCCAACTGAAAGGTCGGTGGTCTCAACTGGATTAAACTGAACAGGAGCGGCCCCAAGTTCCTCAGAAACAACATAAGTGACAATCCCCGTGGTGATGGTAATAATACCATATATTATTAATATATTACCTTTACCATAGTATAATATTTATACAAATAAATGTTATCTATAAGAAAGCCAGGGAAGGTTAAGTTATAACAGTCATTGGTGGTGCTTTCAGCTACATGGGTAAAAAAATATTTTAAAAATAAAATAAAAAGCAGAGGACCAAAAGCAAGGGCAGGTTAAGTTTGGCAGACCTAATGAGATTAGCCCCTGGGTTTCAATGCTATCTGGCAGGGAAAAGGGACAATATCTCTTCTTTGAATTAACTATATTTAAAAAGACTGTGTTAAATGAAATATACAAATAATGCTTCACATTTTTAAAGACTTTTCAAAATACCTTCCTGGCTTTCATTCAGATTTTTCCTACAAAAATACCATATATTTAAATTAAGCTGGCCTCAGAATATTTGACATGACTCCTTAGAGAGAAGTTGAAGAAGGCTTCAATAAAACGTTTCTTTCGTCTTTCAAAACACTTATTATACATTCTACTATGTATAAAGCACTACGTAACCATTGAATGTAACATTCGATCTGGGTTTTGAAGACTGCAAATGCATTTTCTAGGAGGTAAATATGAGAAAGATCATTTTAGATAAAATAATGTCCATGAAAGGACATTCTAGGTTCAAGAAGCAGTGCATTCAGTATAATTATACAGGGTGCAGTCATGAGTGAGGAAACCAAGAAGGTAACTTAAGGTTACACCTTCAAGTGTCAGCAATACAATTTTAAAAACGTTTAGACATCTTCATTTAGTTACTCATTCATTCATTCAATAAATACGTATTGTACGTTTATTATCAGTTTTGGTTTCAGAAAAAAAAAACAGATTTTGAGACAAGAATGTATGAAAGTAGTTCATTTAGGACATGATTTTAGGGCACATTGCAAAGGAATAAGGAGATGTAAAAGAGAAGAAGGGGGAGCCAGTAAAGCCTGTGGCAATCTTTGGTGACAGTTGAAACAACTAGGGTTAAATTTTCCTCAAGAACCCTCAGACAGATGGTGTGGAAAACACTTCAGAATTGTTTCACCAGGGGTCTAGAATGCTCTGAAACTTAATTAAATATTTGCGTATCATTTAAAAAAGAATATATAAATGGATATAGTGAATTATAAGCACTAACTAAATGCATGGGAATGATCGGTGAGAGAAAGAAGAATTTAAAATAAGAGAACCAAAAATGAAATCTCATGGAATCCCAAAATTTAATGTGTATACTGAGAAGATAATGCCAGTGAAAAAAGATAAAGATAATCCTAAACCTAAAGAACATGGCAAAAGTAGCGTATGGAAATCTGGAGAAACATCAAGGAGAATGTGATCAATAACAATCAACATTAATATACTAAATATCTGTTAAATGGCCACTAGGTGTTATATGTTGTTAGAGCAATTAAGGATAAAAAGTCATGCTTGCCTCCTCGTAGGTTTTTCTGAAAGGATGCACCCAGAAATACAGGTCTATCAAGGAACATAGATCTTTAAGTGGAATAGCTCAGGAGACCAAACAGAATACAGACAATGTAGGGAAAGTTAATGCCCAATAAGGAGCCAATAGACTGAAGAAAATGAAGGGATCACAGTGCTGAATGTCTTATGAGATCAAACAGCAGTTGGATATTGAGTATCGAGATAGTTGGAACATTGCAAGCAGTAACCAAATTTATCCCCTCATATATAGTCTTGAAATATGTGAAACAAAAGTGTAACAGAACCAAGAAAATTATAAACATGCAGGACCAAAAGCATAATTTTCAGGGTGTAGTGCAAAATGAAAATGTGGGGCACCTACTTTAAAAATCTTCTAAGAATTTCAAGACGGCTATTACAGAATATTAAAACAATCATGGGTCCTGCTAAGTATGGGGCCCTGTGTGACTGTACAAATTGTATGCCCATGAAGATGGTCATGTGGTTATTCACATAGTCTTGATACATATAAAGGAAAAATTTGACAGAACCAAATGGAGGAATTGACAATTTAAGTCTCACAGATATTAAAATGTAGCTCTCAAAGTCATTGACCCAGCACATGGTTCTAAAGAACGTGGAAAATTTTAAAAGGTTGGTCTAAGGATATTTATATAAAACCTACACTCAACAATAATAGAATACACATTCCTCTCAAGCAAACATTATGTATTACAAAACTTGGCCATAATTTAAGACATCCAAATTTTAAAGGTTTGTTATCACATCAATCATATTCTCTGACTAAAATGCAACTGACTTAAACCTAAATAATGAAGCTGTTACTTAAAAACCATAAAGTTAGAAGTGTAGAATCTCATTTAATAACTCCTGGAATAGTAAAACAATCCATAATTGAATAAACATAATTAGAACTGATTATTAATATACTTCATATGTAATATTATAAAAAGGAGGAATTTTATAGCCTTACAGGAAACACATAGTCATACGAGCTTATATTATGGAAGAAGAAAGGCTGTAAATCAATGAGACAAGCATCCCAATTAAGATATAAGAAAATAATAAAACCGAAGAAAACAGTTTAAAAAATAAATTAAGTATAAACAAACAATATAAAAGAGAAGACTAACAGAACTGTAAGTCAGCACTTGGGGAAAAAATGAATAAAATAGGAAAATTTGAGAAGATTGACCAAAGATAGAGTAGGCAAAACATAAAGAAAAGTCAAAGAAGAGGACATGGAGATACAACAAATTAAAGACACATTAAAACTGATAAAATATTATAAACATTTAATCTTTATAAGTTAAAGCCCTGTATAAATAAAGTGAATAATTACTTAGAAAAATATATTTCAAAGAATTATTCATTGTCCTAAACCCATTTAAGGAATTGAATTGATATTTCATAATCTGTGTCTACTGGTCCCATTTTTAACACTTTTATTGAGATATATTTACATTCACATATAAAATTCACCCATATAAAGTGTATAATATAAGGGTGTTTATTATATTCACAAAGTGAACTAATGACATTGAAGATATTTTCATGTGTTTATTAGTTGTTTTTGTATCTTTTTTCTTGATGGGGGAGACTTTTAGTCAATGATCGATGTTGAATAAGTATTTTGAGTACATAATGAGGAAGAGTTTTAACATCATTCTTTTGCACAGGGATATCTATTAGTCTCAGCACCATTTTTTTGAAGACTATCCTTTCCTCATTAAATTTTTGTCACCTTTTAAATAATCAATTAGTCCATAAGTATAAGAAGAAAATTCTATACCTTTTCTATTTCATTGACCTATATGGCTATACTTATGCCACTATGACACATCTTGATTACTGTAGCTTTGTCATAAGTTTTGAAATTGAGAATGGTGAGTTCTCCAAATGTGCTCTTCTTTTTTCAAGATTATTTTGACTAATCTGGGTCTCTTGCATTTTTACACGAAATTTAGAATCAATTTTTCAAAAAACTCCAGCTGGAATTTTGACAGAAATTTATTGAATCTATAGAATTTATAGCTGAAGTTAGGAAGTATTGTCGTCTTCCGATACATGAACAAAGGATGCTTTTCAATTTATTTAGATTTTCTTTAATTTCTTTTAGCACTGTTTTGTAATTTTCATTGCAGGTGTCATACACTTCTTTTGGTAGGCTTATTCTTAAGTATTTTATTATTTTTGAGCTTTTTTAAATGGAATTCTCATACTTATTTTTTAATTTCCTTTTCAAATTGCTCATTGTTAATATTAGTCATATTAATTATAGAGATACAGTTGATTTTTATATCTTAATCATGTAACTTGAAAACTTGCTAAAATTGTGCATCAGTTCTTATAAAGTTTTAGTGGATCTTTTTCTATATACATGGTTGTGTCATCTGCTTCTTCCCTTCCAATTTATCTTATTTCATTTTCTTACCTAATTTTCCTGGCTAAATCTTCCAACAAAGTTGAATTGAAGTGGTGGGAGTGGCCATCCTTGTTCTGTCCCTGCCCTTAGGTGAAAAGCTTTTAGTCTTTCACTATTAACTATGATGTTGGTTGTCAATTTTTCTTAGTCGTTCTTTGTTAGGCTGAGGAAATTCTTTTTTGTTCTTATTATAGTTTGTTGAGAGTTTTTATTGTGAAAGAGTATTGGATTTTATCAAATGCTTTTTCTGCATCAATTCTTATGGGCATGTAATTTTTTTTCTATTCTATTATTATGACATATCTATTGTTTTTGAATGTTAAAATAGCCTTGTATTACTGAGATAAATTGCACTTGATTATTCTGATAATACTTTTCATATAATTTTGAATTTGGCTTGCTAGTATTTTGTTGACAATGTTTGTGTTTATATACACATTTATTTGCTTTTACAGGTTAAACCTCCCAAACATCCTAAGAGAATATCATTTAACTCATTCACATTATTTTATAGAATCAGCATACATTCTTCTGGTAATTTTATGAGGCTGGGATAACCCTGTTGTAAAAATCAAGTAAGGATATAAATAGAAAAATAAGAAGGCAATCTTGATTATCAAGACAGTTATAAAAATCCTACATAAAGTTAGCAAATAAAATCTAAAAATGTAAAAATTATTGATAGAGCATGATTATATTAGGATTATTTAAAGCACACAAAAATGGTTTTGATTTAATAAATAAATCTGACTGTTGGTGCTGGCCAAGATGGAAGAGGCCCATTCCTCTCCGGTCTTCATTCTTACAACTAAAATATTTTGGAAATAAATGGGATCCAACTTTTACAATGCAATGCACAAAATGCCCAGGATACAATGGCAGGACAATTATTACACTAAGAACCAGGAAAATAACTGGTGTGAGAAAAGAAAATCAATAGATACCAACAATGAGATAATTCAGATGTTGGAATTATCTGACAAGGATTTTATAGCAGCCATCATAAAAATTTTCCAACAAGCAATTTAAAACACATCGAAAGAAATGAAAAATAATAGAAAGGCTCAGCAAAAAACAGAATTTCTTTAAAGACTAAGACAAATTTATAGAACTAAAAACTATAATAACTAAATTTTTAAAAACCATTAATAGATGGACATAATAGCAGCAAAAATATGGTAGATAAAAAAATTAGTGAACTTAAAGATAGAATGACAGAGATTATCCAAACTTAATAATAGAGAAATAGAATAAAAAATGAACAAACTCTCAGTTACCTGTGGGACAATAACAAAAGATCTAACATGCATATCGTTGAAGTACAGAAGGAAAGGAGAAAGAGTTTGAGACTGAAAAAAAATATTTGAGGCCGGGCACGATGGCTCACGCCTGTAATCCCAGCACTTTAGGAGGCCGAGACGGGCGGATCACGAGGTCAGGAGATCGAGACCATCCTGGCTAACACGGTAAAACCCCGTCTCTACTACAAATACAAAAAAATTAGCAGGCGTGGTGGCGGGAGCCTGTAGTCCCAGCTACTCCGGAGGCTGAGGCAGTAGAATGGCATGAACCCGGGAGGCAGAACCTGCAGTGAGCTGAGATCATGCCACTGCACTCCAGCCTGGGCGACAGAGGGAGACTCTGTCTCAAAAAAAAAAAAAAAAAAAATTGAATAAATAATGACTAAAAATTTTCCAGATTTAATGAAAAGTATAAACCTGTAGATTCAGATGCTAAGTAAAACCCAAAAAGGATAAATTCAAAGACTCTGTGTCAAGACACATCATATTTAAAGTTTTGAACACTATAGACAGAAAATATCTTAAAATATGTTAGAAAGAAACAATGTACCAATTTCCACGGGGGATTAGTTCCAGGACCCATGGATGCTCACGTCCCTTTTATAAAAATGGCATGGTATTGCATATAAACTATGCACATCCTCTTGTATATTCTAAATCCTCTCTAGATTGCTTGTAATATCTAATACAATGTAAATGCTGTGCAAATTGCTGTCATACTGTTATTTTTAAATTTGTTTTATTGTATTATTTTTATTGTTTTTTTTTTCAAATATTTTAAATCTGCAGTTGGTTGAGTCCGTAGGTATGGAACCCATGGATACAGAGGGACTATATTAGTACTTACAGGAGGACTCCAATTTGAATGACAGTGGATTGCTCATCTGAAAGAGAGACCCCAAAGCAGCACAAGACATTTCAAGTGCTGAAAGAAGACGAAAAAATAAAACTATCAAATGCACAGTCTATACCTAGTGAAACTATCTTTCCAGAATGACGGGAAAATTAAATATTTCTCAAATAAAGATAAGCTAAGAGAATTTGTCTGTAATAAAATCTATCATTAAAGTAAGGCAAAAGGAAGTTCTTCAAGAAAAGGATAACAGAACTGAAACTTCAGAAAAGGAAAAACAAAAAAATAGTAAAATCGGGATAAATATATTAAACAATTCTCATGAATTTCTTAAATAATATTTGATTGTTGAAGCAAAAATTATTCTCTGATGTAACATTTAATATATACAGAGGAATGCTTGAGACAATTACATTTTAAAAGTGGAACAGATAAAGGTACCTAAATGGAAGTAAGGTTTTCATACTTCATATGAAGTGCTAAATATTGAGTTTAGTAAATTGTGATAAGTTTCGTTTGTAAATTATAATACTTAGAGCAAACACTAATAAAACCATACAAAATCCTATGCTCCAAATCACAGTTAATTAAATCAAAATCCAATTTTAAAAATAAACAAGCACATGAAATAAGAAAAGAGAAACAGGAAAAAACAGAAAACTAATAATAACAGGGCCTTACTATTAGACCCTATTTAATATTATTAAATAAATAATAATATTTAAGCCCTAATGTACTAACAATTACTTTGAATGCACTGGTCTCAACACATCAATGAGAAATCAGAAATTGGCAAAGTAGATTTTTAAAAACTGATCTAACATTCTACCTGCAAGAAACTGATTCAACATAACGTGAGTGGCTTGAAAGCATAAGATCTTGCACATGTTTTATTAGATTTAGATTCAAGTATTTCATTTTATTTGAGGTGGTTGTATTTGCTATTATATTTTAAATTTCAGTTTTCATATTTTTGTAGAAATTTGCTGATTCTTTTTTCTGCCTACTCATATCTATTTTTGAGCCTCTCAGGTGAATTTTTCATCTCAGTTATTTTACTTTTCAACTGCAGAATTTATATGTGGTTTCATATGTGCTTGGTGTCTATTTTCTTATTGATGTCTATTTGGTGACAAAGTTCTCTTTCTCTCTTCTAGGTCAGTGGTCACAACATTTTTGGCACCAGGGAACGGTTTCATGGTAGACAATCTTTCTACTGGTGGGTGTAGGGATGTGGATGGTTTTCAGGTTGAAACTGTTGCACCTCAGATCATCAGGCATCAGTTAGGTTCTCATAGTGCACAAGCTAGATTCCTCTCATATGTAGTTCACAATAGGGTTTGCACTCCTATGAGGGTCTAATGTCACTGCTGATCTGACAGGAGGTAGAGCTCAGATGGCAATATTTGCTCACCCACTGCTCACCTCCTGCTGTGCAGCCCAGTTTCTAACAGGCCATGGACCAGTACCAGTCCGGGCTGAGGGTTGAGGAACCCTGCTTTATACATAGTTTTATTAGTGTTTGAAAGTGTTTATTAGTGTTTCTAAGTGTTTTGAAAACACTTAGAATAGCTGACAACATCGAAAACACTTAAAATAGCTGACAACATCTGTTAAGTACAATATCTGGGCTTCCTTGCGACAGCTTCAACTGAGGACTATTTTTCTGTGTATGGGTCATATTTTCTTCTTGTTTCACATTTTTTGCTGAATGCTGAACATTTTAAACCCTATATGTGGCAACTCTGGGGTTTGCTGTTGTCATTGCTTATTATAGTTTTTGTTTGTTCAGTGACTTTTCTGAACTAAATTTGTAATGTCTATATATTTTGTCACGTGTGGTCCTTAGATCTTTCCCTAGCTAGTTCAATAGCAAGCTAACAAAGATTGTCTTAATGCCTGGAAGGAAAAATCTCCCAGTCTTTTTCAGGGGTTCAGTATATCTGTTGGGGTATGCAATTAACACTCAACCAGGCAGCTGACAATTCTGTATTACCTTTCTCTTCCTGCTTGCACAGAGCCTCAAAGTCAGTGAAGGTGAGAATGTAGGGACTTCTCTGGCAATTTGGGTACATATGTACAGCCCTGAGCATGTGCACAGCCTTATGCATGCACACAATCTTATGTATGTGTGTAGTCTTTTAGATACTCAAAAACATACTGGAGCTTTTCAAAGTCCATATGAATATTTCAGTTTTCAACTATTCTGCTCAAGTTTTTTTGATTTGTCTATTTTTACCCAACCGTTATCCACCACCTCAAGCAGTCATGAAGTTAAACACTTTCCTGTAATTGTTTTCACCAAATGTCTCCTGGGTAAAAGCTCGAGTCAGATCAAATATGGATAATCTTGCAAATGGGGTCTTCCAGGTAACCATCTAACTGGTAAAAGAATAATTTTGGCTGGGCGCAGTGACTCATACCTGTAATCCCAGCACTTTGGGAGGCCGAGGTGGGCAGATCACGTGAGGTCAGGAGTTCGAGACCAGCCTGGCCAACGGGTTGAAACCACATCTCTACTAAAAATGCAAAAATTAGCTGGGCGTGGTGTTGGGTGCCTGTAATCCTAGCTACTCGGGAGGCTGAGGTAGAAGAATTGCTTGAACCCAGGAGACAGAGGTTGCAGCGAGCTGAGATCGTGCCACTGCACTACAGCCTGAGTGACAGAGCTAGACTCCATCAAAAAAAGGCAAGAAAGAAGAAAGAAAGGGAAGGAAGGAGGGAAGGAAGGAGAGAGAGAGAAAGAGAAAGAAAGAAAGAAAAAGAAAGAAAGAAAGAAAGAAAGAAAGAAAGAAAGAAAGAAAGAAAGAAAGAAAGAATCTGAATATTTCTTAACTTCTTTGGGTTTTCTTTACTATCTTTCAATAAAATATGATTTTTTCTTAAAGGGTTTTTTAATTGCAAATGTTCTTTTTTTTTTTTTTTTTTTACCTTTTATCTATTTCTTTAAATATTTAAGTGTAATTTACTTACAGTGAAATGTAAGCATACCATTCCATGACTCCAGTGAAATGTAAGCATATCATTCCATGCAGTGAAAAAGATAAACTGCAATATATTAATATGAAATAATTCTATATGTCGTGAAAAATAAATGATCTAGAACAGGGGCCAACACAAGCTTGAGGCCAAATTGAGCCCACTACCTATTTGTTGTAAATAAAGATTTATTGGAACATAGCCATTCATTTATGTATTATCTATTTCTTCTTTTGTGCTGCAGTCAGTAATAAGTAACTGTGACAGAGACTACATTGCCCAGAAAGCCTAAAATATGTCCTATCTGACCCTTCATAGAAAAGCTTTGCCATCACGTGCTCTGGAACAATGCATATTCACACAAATGAAGCTCTAAACAGTAATATTGAGCAGATAGGTATATATCAGAGAAAAATGTAATTTTATTCATATAGGTTCAAAAAAGACAAAAATAAAGTTTTATTGTCAGGCAGGTGTACACAGGTAATAAAACTGTAAGGAAAAGTGAAGAAATGAGTAGAACAATGTTGAGGCTTGCAGCTACTTTTGAGAATAAAAGAGAATTCCCTCAGGTAAGTGAATTCAGGCTTCTCTGACACTGAACATGGTTTACGTCTTACAATGGTCTATCAATGTATGGTTGTTCATTTTATTATTCTTTAAATTCTGCCTTTAGAGTTTATATTTTTTCATATGCAAGATATATTTAAATAACTTTTATTTTTTTTGAGACGGAGTCTCGCTCTTATGCCCAAGCTGGAGTACAGTGATTTGATCTTGGCTCACTGCAACCTCCACTTCCAGGGTTCAAGCGATTCTCCTGTCTCAGCCTCCCAAGTAACAGGGATTACAGGCACCCTCCATCATGCCCAGCTAATTTTGGTGTTTTCAGTAGAGATGGGGTTTCACCATGTCAGCAAGGCTGGTCTTGAACTCCTGACCTCAGGTTATCCTCCCCCCTCGGCCTCCCAAAGTGCTGGGATTACAGGCGTGAGCCACTGTACCCGACCTTAAAAAGTTATTAAATTATTTATAACTTTTTATAACCTTAAAAAGTTATTAATTTATAACTTTTTAAGATCGGGTGCAGTGGCTCACGCCTGTAATCCCAGCACTTTGGGAGGCTGAGGTGGGCAGGTCACCTGAGTTCAGGTGTTTGAGAGCAGCCTGGGCAACACGGTGAAACCCAGTCTCTACAAAAAAATACAAAAATTAGCCAGCTGGGGTGGCATATGCCTGTCGTCCCAACTATTTGGGAGGCTTAGGCGGGTGGATTGTTTGAGCCCGGGAGGCGGAGGTTGCAGTAAGCTCAGATTGCGCCACTGCTCTCCAGCCTGGGTGAGGGAGTGAGACCCCATTTTAAATAATAATAATAATTTTTTAAAAGAACTCTAAAACTTTATTATTATTTTAATACACACAATTTTTTTTTTTTTTTTTTTGAGACAGAGTCTCGCTCTGTCGCCCAGGCTGGAGTGCAGCGGCATGACCTCGGCTCACTGCAAGCTCCGCCTCCCAGGTTCATGCCATTCTCCTGCCTCAGCCTCCGGAGTAGCTGGGACTACAGGCGCCTGCCACGCCGCCCGGCTAATTTTTTGTATTTTTTTTTTTAAGTAGAGACGGGGTTTCACCATGTTAGCCAGGATGGTCTCAATCTCCTGACCTCGTGATCCGCCCGTCTTGGCCTCCCAAAGTGCTGGGATTACAGGCGTGAGCCACCGCACCCGGCTAATACACACAATTTTACATACGTATAATTTGAACACAGAGCTATCTCAAAATTGCTGATCAGTTTTCATACTAAGGTTATATTGAGTACATGCCATGTACCTAAATTATCTCATTTCTAACTCCCAACATGAAGTAAGGTAGAAACTATTAAATCCCTGTTGCATTAATGAAAAAACTGATGCAAAGAGAATGGAAGTAACTGGCTCAACGTCAGTCAGTGAGTTGTCTATATTTAATCAAAAGTCTCCCCAACTTTGGTGCCCAATATTTTAAACACAAGAGAATCTGCCAATTAAAAATACAAATGCACCAAATTATTCCAATTTGATATTTTTAACTTATTGTTTGCTACTTCATAGATTCTACATCTGGATAATCCTATCCTCTGTCAGGAAAAATTATCTGTAATTTTATCAATCAGAATTTGGCAGTTAACTAAGATAACATTATGTAAATAGCAAACATTTAGCAATCAAAGTATTAAATAAAATATAAGATCCTAAAATAGAATTAAGAAAGTGTATTTTGAGTTTCAAGGTAAAGCCTTGGATCACGAAAAACTAAGATTATATTTTGATTCTTCAGTGAAGTGTTTAAAAGAATGCCTTAAATAATATTATTGGGAAATACACACAAACGGTTACTTATTTTACTACTTGTAAGTTTTTATACAGCACGTGTCTATTTTTCCCTATACAGTGTAGTATCTTCTTTTCTCATCTACCTTTTGAACAGTTCTTTATTCAGCATCTTTTTGACAAAAATCCCTATGCTGTTAGTTCATACTCTCAGTTTCTTCACTGCCAGAGATATCCTATAGATCATGCTGGAAGCCAGATTTATTCATTGGTGCGATACTGCATAGCAGAACTTTGAACCGAGAAAGCCACTCACCAGCTGTGCGATGTTGGGTGTTCACCTCCCAGTACATGTCATGTGTTTCTTTGGGCTCGCTCTGAGATCCTGTTGCCCACATTGCTAACTGCAGCATCCGGGACCCAACTATAGGTGTAGGCCATTGCCTGCCCCTCTTGGTCTAGAATTAGGACACCCCATACAAAATATTAATTCATGTTCTGAGGAATCCACTTCTACATGTAAGTCTTAAGCATTGTTTTGGAATGCATATATTTTTTAAGTGACAGTGGCGTTTTATTAAAAAATTCATGTTATACAATTGCAAGTCATAATATTTACATTATAAAATTCTATATAAATTATAAGATATTTTTAGGTTAAGCAGTCAAGAGAAGAGCCAGGCTTGAACTGTGACCTAGACACCTCACCTGAATGCACAGATTATTGTGTAGTCAAATAAGTTATTTTGCCTGGCTTAGCAAGCAGTCTAAGGTCCCTCATGATTGCTTTGACCTTAGCTACTGAAATTGATTGTGAAAACAGCTGAAATTTTTCAGTCATTCTGCCTGAAACCTAGCTTATGACTTATTATTGCAGTCATAAATGCTGTAGGTCCAAACAGTTCAAAATAATAAACCTTTTCTCCAGTAGCAAATATTTATGATGATCAGGTGGTGAGAATATTTAGTGTCTGAATGACCACACAGTACAGGACACCAGATAGAACACTGTTATGAAAATCTTAGAGAGATGGTTGAAAAAAGTATAGAGAAGACATGAACCCTATACTTCCAAATCTTATAGTGTCTTCCATTGACAGCTAGTTGTGTCAGCATATTTTATCAAGGAGCCTACAAACGATTTGTCTATCTTTTTGACATCATTACCCATGATTCCAAAGCTTCACCCATTACATTTATCTAATTTTTTAAAAAGATAACACTAATGGCTGTAGTCTTCATGCATTTTGTGTGTTTGTGTGTTTATATAGGGATTCACAAAATCATAAATGATGTGTAGTTGTACCATCTAAACTTTTTCTATTTTTTGACATTTTGAGTTGAGTTTGTATCAGGCAATTGAAAATTAGATTGACTCAAATGTGAATAATGCTTACCTAATTTTTGCTTTTGTGTTTTTATCAGTCAACATTTATATAAGGCCTGCTTTCCCAATGTACTTTTAAGAGATTAAGCTTAAATAACCAAATAAAACAATAAATTGTATTCAGCTGTAATTAAAATTACTAACATTAATTCTGTGAGATGAGGCTAATGAGAGTTACCTAGCAAAGATAAGTCAGCAATGAGGTTAGAGTAGTAGTTTAAGTGTTTAGGCTTTACTGATATACCAATTCTTGTGAGGTATACATTTAGAGCAAACACATTTTTGAAAATAATAATAATTCAAATATGGACTTAAACACAGGCTCCAGTAGATTGCATTTGGCTAAGACTCACATGTTGATGGTAAATCTACGGTTTATAGACATTACTTACATTTTCTAAATTTAGAGACTGTCTGCTTCTACTTGGTGTATATTGGGCCTATTTGTTTCAAATAAAACTTCGTTAAGAACAAACAAAAAACAGAAACCAAGGTTAGTTTAAAAAAGGAGAGTAAAAGGGAAGATACTCAATTTCTTTCCATTAAATCTACAGTAAATAGGTAAGATAAATTAAGGGAAAGTAATTTTCAGTAATCTATTTATTCAAACTGTTTTCTCAGTGTCCAACAAAAGAGATAATTAAACGTGGAGCATTATAAACCCCACCTCTATAGGGATCCTCTCTTATCTCATTCTGTTACCAAAACACCGGAAGTTCAGTTTAGCTTCTGCTGCTTGCTACAGAGAAAGCCAATCACTGAGACAGCAAGTATGGCTAGGGAAGAAGGATTTATTCAGGTACTGCACCCAAGAAGGAAGGGAAGTCAGTCTCAAATCCATCTCTCTGACTGACTAAACTTAGGGGTTTATATAGCAGGGAAGAAATGTAACTATGTGTGGGAAAGCAGGAATTAAGGAAGGGTAAGGAAGAGGAGTTTGTAAACAGGAATTATGATAGATGAAGGGTCTTGCAACTCATTGTCTGGATACAGTGATCTGGGAAGTTTCAGTCCTTTACATCTGGGAGGCCTATGGGTGGGTTTCCTGAGGAAGGAGCACAGATAAGACAAATGTAAGTCTCAAGATTTCAGACCAGAGGAGTAGGTTTCTACATTTATCAAAACACACACACACACACACACACCAGTAGACATCAGTTCTCTGGGACAGTTGGGACACTTTCTGAGAGATTGATCCAAATAAAGGAGGGTTACACTACCACCCAGGGACTACCCTTTCATTTCCATGCAGCTAATTCTGTCTCTGAGATCTTATGACTTTAAAGAAGCTGAGGATGCTGTGTAGTATTACAATGTCTTTATTGATTTCCTGTCTACTGCATCTGTCAATACTGACAGAGGAGTGTTGAAATCTTCAAACATAATAGTGGATTCATCTACTTCTCCTTATCGTTCTATTTGTTTTAGCCTCATGTACTTTGATGTTCTGTTGTTAAGGGCATATATGTTAAGAATTGTTATGTCTTCTTGGAGAATTAAGACTTTTATTATTAAAAATTCCTCTTTTCATCACTGATAATTTTTCTTGCTCTGTAGTTGATTTTGTGTGAATTTAATACATGTACTTCAGCTTTCTTTTTATTAAATGTTAACATGGCATCTCTTTTTTCATTTTCTGCCTTCTCTGAGTGTAATTGAGCATTTTATATGATTCCCTTTTCTCTCCTCTTACCATACAAATCATACATCTTTTCTCAGTCTTTTTAGTGGTTGCCCTAGAGTTTGAAATGTACGTTTGTAACTAATATAAATTTGCTTTGACATACCATTTCACAGGTAGTGCAGTTACTTTTATGGCAGAGTATTCCAATTCCGCCATTGCATCCCTTATAACATTGCTGTCATTCATTTCACTTATACATATGCTATAATTACCCAACACATTGTTCCTGTTACTACTATGAACAAACAACCATCTATTAGATCTGATAAGAGTAAGAAAATAGTTCTCCATTAGATCATATAAGAGTAAGATTTTATTTTACTTTCATTTATTCCTTCTCTGACACTCTCTCTTTCTTTATATAGGTCCTAGTTTCTGATCTCTATTATTTTCCTTCTCTCAGAACTTATTTTAAAATTTCTCTCAAAACAGGTATGCCATTTCTTGTTAGTATACCTGTCTTGAGAGAAATGTCTGAGAAAGTCTTTATATTTCTATTCACTTTGAAGGATAATTTCAATGAATATAAAATTCTAGGTTGGGAAATTTCTTCTTTCAATATGTTAAATATTTGACTCTAGTCTCTTCTGCTTTTATGGTTTCTATAAAAAAGTCTGATATAAATATCCTTATTCTTCTATGGGTAAAATGTTTTATCCTATGCCCTCTTTCAATAATTTGTTTTTGGTTTAGTTTCTGTCATTAATTTAAAAAAAACTCTTAGCCATATAATTTAAATATTTTTTTTCTGCTCCTTTCTCTTGTGTGCACCTTCTGGTATTCCTATTATACATATGTTGTACTTTTTGTAATTGTCTCACACTTCCTGGATATTCTAGGGTTTTTTTCCCCCACTTCTTTTTTTTTTTTTTTTTTTTTTTTTGCATTTGAGTTTGGGAAGTTTTTATTGGCCTAACTTCAAGCTCATTAATTTTTTCCTTGGCTATATTCAGTGTACTCATGAGCTCATCAAAGGCATTGTTTATGTCTGTTAGTGCTTTTTATTTTCAGCTTCTCCTTTTTATTCCTTGTTAGAGCTCCCATCTCTATGGCTACTTTAACCATCAATTCCTGGACATTGTCCACTTCTTCTACTAAAGCCCTTAGCATATTAATCATAGTTGTCTTAAATTCCCAATCTGATAATTCCAAAATATCTGCCATGTCTGGGTCTAGTTCTGTTGCTTGCTTTGTCTCTTTAGATTGTGCTTTTCTTACCTTTTATCTTGCTTATAATGTTTTTGAGAGTTAGACATACTGTATTGAGTAATAGTAACTGAAATAGCTAAGCTTTTTATTGTGTGGTGTTATGTTTATCTGGCTACAAGACAGGCTGTGTTTGCTATTCACTGTATCTGTTTGTGTCAGAGGCTTCAGTTTCTGTAATATCCTTGCTTTTGTCTCTTTTGCCATCTTTGGGTTTTTCTTTAGGTTTGTCTTCTATAAATAGAGTCAGAATCTTTTAGTTTTTTTTTTTTTTTTTTTTTTTTGAGATGGAGTCTTGCTCTGTCGCCCAGGCTGGAGTGCAGTGGCGCGATCTCGGCTCACTGCAACCTCCGCCTCCCGGGCTCACGCCATTCTCCTGCCTCAGCCTCTCCGAGTAACTGGGACTACAGGCGCCCGCCACCACGCCCGGCTAATTTTTTGTATTTTTGGTAGAGACGGGGTTTCACCGTGGTCTCGATCTCCTGACCTCGTGATCCACCCGCCTCGGCCTCCCAAAGTGCTGGGATTACAAGCGTGAGCCACTGTGCCCGGCCAGAATCTTTTAGTTTTTTAACTGTAATCCATTCTTATCTTACAGAAGCCTTGTTGATGGGGGCAGTAACGTGTATGGAGAGATTAGATCTCGGTCTTTCAGTGGATGTGTGTCCCTGGGCTGTGACCTTCAGAAATGCATCTCAGATTCCTCCTCTCTCCCTTGGATGAGACATGAAGACTAACACCTTCCTTCATGCTGGAAATCATTGGGTTCTGATGAAGTCTTTCATTGTGAAGTTGGCCTTTGTTGTTAACAATGCTCTATGTTTTTAGAAAGTTTTACTTTTTCTTCCCTCTGACCAAACAGGATGGATTTTTTTCCCTGTTCTTCATCTGAAAATCTGGTGGGTTTTATCCTAGAGATAAGTCCTAGGAAAGTACAGAAATCTCTCTAGATTAGGCATCTGGGGTAGATTGTAACCATCAAGCTAGTCTATACACACTCTCCAGAATTCCTTGAAGTTTTGGTTTAACTGTTTCAATGACTTCTGCTTCTGGCAATCATATTTGTATATAATTCACTTGTTTTTCTAATGTTTGAGGATGTTGTTGGTCCTGTGACTTTAATTCTCTGACAGTTTTTTAAAGTCATTTTGGCTTGTTCAGCTTTTTTCTTGTTGTGAGGATGAGTGATGACTTTCAAGCTCTTAGAATGGAAACTGGAAGTTTCGTATTGTGTCTTAAAATTTATCTTCTCCAATTCAAGATGCCACCCCCTTTTAAGCCCTCCACTCCAGTGATTTACCATAAGTTGAGAATTGTCATCTATTCAATCAATTAAGAAAAATCTTGACTACTCCAGTCATCATAATAACTCAAAATTAAATGAGTGAATTCTTTTATAGTATAAAAATCTAGTTATAAACACCTACATGCATACACACACACACACACATAAGGTGAGCTTGGGCCATCTTTTTGTTTCTGAAAACAAGAAAGATACCAAAGATTAATGGAGCCATTTCAAAAGAATGAGAGTCATCACAAAGAGCTTACACTGATCTAAATTGAGAGACTTAGAACATTGAAGAAAATAATGATTGAAATTGATTAAAACATATAAATATATTATAAAAGTTGTAAATTCATTAGTAAAACAGAAAGAGGGATTCGAGGGATGAGTAGTTAAGGGAAGATGGAGTAGTTAAGTTGGAGATTTCTACAGGCACCAGCCCATTGCTCTGAAAATCCACAACAAAATGAATAGTTATAAGCATTTATTTTGGCCTTCTAGAATGAATATTTTAGGCTAGCAGAATAGCTCTAGTAGAAAGAAACTTCTTCGATGTAGAATATTTCAAGAGAATAAATTAAGTATAAATAATAGAATTAGAAAAGCATCACTTTGCAATTTCTAGTGAAATAACTGCCTCAAGGACACAAGCAATGGTTATCCATGGATGGCAAAGCACGGGGAAAAGTTGGTGGGAAACAACTACCTGAGCTGTCATAAGCACATAATCTTGTGGAGTAAGACTTTTAGTGGTTTTAACTGTAAAGATAAAAGTGCTTCTACCTAGTTATAAATTCCAGAGCACTATACTCTGATGCTTCTAAGCCAAATAAATTGTACCAATCAGATGCAGCAAGGATTTTATATCACCTCATTATTTTGGTGCTAGTAGAAAGTAGCATTTTGAGAAGAATAACTGCAGTGTACTCGATGTGCACTCAATCTCCATTATCAATGATTTTTCTCAAAAATCTATTTTTAGTCAATATTCTTAAGATGCTAAATGTAAAAATATGAGTTGAATTTGCAGGACTTGTGCCTTATGCAATTACAACAAGTGTAGCTTGAAATATTTAAGACATTTTCAAAATACTTTCATAATTCCGTTTAACAATACAGTTCTCAGTATGAAATTAAAATGGGCTGATCTCCTTTGTTTTGTCAAGTTACTATTTCTGCTACCACAATGGCCCTTTTTCTAGTTGTAAGACCAAGTGTGAGTTGGAACAGACTGATAGAGAGAAAATTGCTTTGTGGAGATAAAATTGCTTTACCTAAAATTTTATAATTTATTTTGCTGATAGGACTGAATGAAATTTTGAGCAAAAAAAAAAAAAAATGATGCCCTGTTTATCTTCCTGGGAGAAAATGTCTTATTTTAAATATTAACATACCAAATATTTATTGAGCACCCAATAGCCTGGTTTATTCATGGTGATAATTTAAAGTAAAATGCGCATATGAATGACACGCCAGTACTCTTATTTCAGAGAAATATGGTTATACTGCACCAATAAATGAGTATTTTCATTTCAGTGAAAGTGCATTTGAGTTAGCAAAATATAGTTTATTCTGAACATGTAAATGATTAGATAATCCTTAATTATAAATTATATTCATATTTCTATCCTGGATTCCCATTACCTGCACAAGAAACCTTTTATCGGGAGCACATCAAATCCTATTGATCCTGATTTTCCTAGGATAGGATTTGAGAGTTCAGAGAATGAAAAGAATGGTGGGGTAGTAGGCCATTTTGCATGTAAAGTTTCATCATTTGTTACTTCTAATTTTGATACAATTTCTGCCCATGAGAACTAATTTTAGATATAAATTCTATCCATAGTTGGCAATGAGTGGTAGCTAGTAAGAAAGGAAGATAATATGATTAGTTAGAAAGAAAAATTATTTTGGAGCATTTTTCCAAACTTCATAATATTTTTAACATTAAAAGTAGTTTATTTTATTTTATGTTAATTATTTCCAGTCTGTATTGTAGCCAAACTATGTTTCTGGTAAACCTGAAAATAACTAGCCATAGAAGAGGTGTGTAAATATTCAAGATTGAAAGTAGGTTACTCCTTCTCTTTCCAAGGATAGACAGTCCCTAACGAATAATGGATTGACTTTTGATTTTTTGACCATAAGATGCATTTATTGAGGTATTAAATGCGTTTTCAAATTATATTTTCTACTTATGATGGGTTTACCAGGACTTAACCCCATCGTAAGTAAAAGAACATTTGTACAGTGAAATGACTTATGTGACCTAGTGGATCTTACCATTAAAATTGTTGCCAGCTTAGTCATTGTATGGAAGCATGAACCTCCTTTTAATCTAGTTATAGCAAAAACGTTTGTAAATTCTGTAATTTAAATGTATGGTGCAATTGACTTGAGCTAGTTCAATTTAAACAGCTTTAAAGTAGCTTACCTAGACAGTTACTATAAAATACTTATATAATCTAATGTAGAAGAATCAAATTTCCTCAAAGTACGCCATAATATGTTCCTTTTAAACTTAAAATATGTATATATAATTAAGTGGTTCATTAGAATTTTTAATAGACAATAAAAAATTAGTGAGTGCTGTAGAAATTTCAGTCACACATTTATACAATATTAGCATAAAATTGTTTAATGGTGCTCCATGAGCTGAGTATCAAATACCTATTTTTAAATGGAGTAATCACAGTTTTATAAAATAGATTCTAATGACACTAATCAGTTGTGTACATGATTGTTGGATTATTTTAAGAACTAATATAAATACACATATACCAACTATTCAGGCAAAAGAAGTTTGGTAATATTAAAGGCCTAGAAAATCTCAAAAAAGGCATGTCAAGAGATAAAACTAAAATTTGGGGCATTTCCCTATTTGCGATTCCTCTAATATTATTTTAATTTGGCTTTAAAATGGTGTGAAGTAAGAATATATTTGTTCAGTTATTTTTTCTGAAATATTTGCCATATCATTTAGATGTTATATTCTGTGGTCTTATATTTAAAAACCATATACCATCAATCAATACAGCTTACTCAATTTACCTGAGACATAAATGGAAATGTCTTGCAGACTGACAGATATAGATTTGTCAAAACTTCCTGATTCCATTTATGGAAGGAGCCAGTAAATCACAATTTGAGTTTAACCAATTTTTATATAATTTGGACAATGAATAGTTCGTGACTTTAGACATGAATCAATTATGGTCCAAGGAATTTTAACCGTAAACATGGCATAAGGAATCCATGCAATTCAACAAACTTAGCAACCATTAATGTAACACATTTACTGTAAAATGTCTCTGCTAAAATGATACAATAAATTCTCTCACAATTTGATTTTCATGGCCTTAAAATAATTTAATCAAATTTTATAAACATTACAGCAGAATAACGTGGTAGGTAATATTTGAGTTTTGGAATTAGCCGGCGTGTTTCTGATAATTAGTGGATATTAACCCTTGGGAAACAATAAATCTCTTTCAGACTCACTTTCCTCAATGGAAAACTTGGGTTAATAATGGTACCTAACTAATATGGCTGTAATGAGGATTATTTACATATGCATAATGCACATAAAGTACCTCGCACAGTGACTGGCATATAGCAAACCCTCAATTATTATTGCTTATTATGTGATTTTGATGCCATCTTTAAGCACTTTAAGGACAAAAAAGATATAAGTAATATTGAAGGGAACTGCAAAATAGAATTTTTTTTTTTTTTAGCAAGCATTATCAGCCCTACATAAAGATGGTACAAATGAAAAACTCCACAATTGAATCTTCACCCACTTGACGTATTATGCCCTCATGTGGGCTCATTATTTCACCCTTTGATGGTAGTCAAATGACTGAATTCATGCCCTGGTTGCAAGAGTAAAAGGATGCATTATTTATATGAACTGTGACACACAGATGATGCTTAGGCAGACTCATACTATCTTTTTATCGTTCCACACAATGGAACACGAGTCATTTATAAACTGAAACTTGCCTACCACTGAGGATCTTACTCACGATTCCTGTGCAGAAATCCTATGCAACCGAACGTGCTGTGGGAGCAAGCTTGGAAGAGAGAGCGTAACCCCGGCTGTTTAGATTAGGATGCTGCCTAAAGAAGTGGCAGCACCTGTCACACCTTGAACAAGGGTGAGCTTTCAAAAGAAGATAATAGGTGGGAAGGGAAAAATTCACATAGGCAGTGGATTGTGAGTAAAGAAAAGAAGACAACATGTATGTAGAATGGAAATGGAACTTCAGTATAGCTGAACATTGAAAATGGCAACAGAGTGGAATAATAAAGCCTAGAAAGTAAGCTTGAGATTTGAGAATTCTGTAGTTCATTGACAATAGGCTACATTGGAAAGATTTCCATCAGCAATGGTAAGTGACCAGACTAGGAGACCCTTAGTCACCTGTCCTCTACCGGAAATTACTCTCTAAAATGATACAAAATGATTAATTTATACCCTGGAGTGAATGAACTCAGCATATTACTTCTCTAGTTGGGAGATGAAAGCTCCATTTTCCTGTTACGATTAAAGCATTATCAAAGAAAAAATTTTGCTTAATCAAAGATGTTCACAAACTAATAGCCAATATTTGTGAAATTTGTATGCAATTTGTAAATTGCCTTGTGCTAAGAAATTTTGTGTATATTATCTTATTTTAGTGCTAAAAATATGAAATATGTATTTTTTTATTTTATCTTCAGCTGAATAAACAGATTTAGAGAGGTAATGTAATGTTCCCAAAGATAGCTAATAGTTGCAAACCATAGCTCAAACTGTAGCTGGCCAGAGGCAGAGGCTTGTTTAACCGTTATGTTTACTATCTAGGAGAGATTTTGCATTGGAGGTTTGTTTATAAGTGGATTAAATGGTTTGGTTGTAGAATTAAGATCACTAAATTTGTGTCAAAACCAGATGATTTTCATCAGCTGGCATTTATTACCTAATACCTGATATAAGAGATCAGCAATATTAATTTTAAAGCTTTACTTATCCATTTTCAATATACTATAAAATAAGAAACATACATTATTTTTTAAATAAGTTATTTATTAGGAAATAATTTAAACTTACAGGAAAGTTGAAAAACACTACAAAGCGCTCTCTTATCAACCTCACTTAAATTTCCCTACTGTTAATGTTTCACTTTAGTATTTTTCTCTCCCTCTCCGTACTATCTCTACTATTAGTAGTAGCAGTAGTAGTATTTTTCTGAACCAAATGAAAGCAAGCCATAGATAAAATGAGTCACCACTCTTCTGCCCAAATACTCCTATGTATACTTTCCAGGAACAAAGACACTCTTTTTAACCCTCTCTAACATTTAAGCTAGAAAATCAACACTCATACAACGTCACAACTTTCACAAAATGTATTTCTTTCTTTTCTGTTCTGGGATCCCATCCAAGAAAATGCATATAATGTTGATTTTGTTTCTTGTAGTCTGACAGTTTCACAGTATTTCTCTCTTTCTTATCTTTGACAGCTAGAAAGACTACAGCCCATACATTTTGTAGGATAATCTTTACTCTATGTCTTTCTGATCATTTTAAAAGTGTAGTAGTTCTCAGCTGGGACACATTTCCTCCTGAGGGTTCATTTGGCTTGCCTGGAGACATGTCTGGGCTATCATAACTGCAGGTATAGTGGATACTACTGACATTTAGTGGGTAGAAACCAGGGGTGCTGCTAAACATCTACAATGTACAGGACAGTCCCCAAAATGAAGATTGATCTGGTCCAAATGGTCAATGCACTAAAGTTGAGAAATCCTGTTCCAGGATAATATTTATACACAAACCTTCAAATAAAGTAGGAGAAAGAAAAGTTATAATACAATCTCATTATAAACATAAAGCATAATGTTAGTAAATCAAATCCAATAATATATAAATTGTTAGACTCCATGACAAAATGGAGTTTCTCCCAGGAGAGCAAGGTTAATTTAATTTTAGGAAATGTATAAATTCATAATTTATAAAGAGGTATAAAAAATTTTGGATGGAATCAACAACAAATTAGACCTACTTAAAGAACATAGTAATAAACTCTAAGATAATCTGGTGGAAAATATCCAGAATGTAGCCACACAGAGAGGAAAAAAGAGCTGAAAAATATTAAGAGATGTTAAGAAATATTGAGATATAAGATGAAATGATAGGATCACATGTCTAATCAAAGTTTCAGAAGGAGAGGAAAGTTTACGTTTGAAAATCTGGTGGCTGAAAATGTTTCAGAAATGATGAAAGACACATTTAAGAAGCCAAACAAATCCAAAAAAAAGTTAAGTAAAAAGAAATTCACAATTAAGCACTGCAGACCACCAAATAAAAGATCTCTAACAGCATCCCGGTGAAAAATAAAAAAAGAGAGAATCTTTCAAGGAGCAACAATTAGATGTCTGCTGACTTCTTAACAACAATAATGGAAGCCAGATACCTTCAGTGGACTAAGAGAAAATGACTGTCAACCAAGAATTCAATAGCTGGAAAAAAAGCAAGTACAAGGGCAAATAGGGACAATTTCAGTCAAAAACTGAGAAAGTTTATCACTTCACTGAAGACGTGATGGTAAATAAACATGAAAAGATGCTCAACCTCATTATTAATAAAAGAAAATATAAGCCAAGAATAATACAGGATACCTTTGTATATTCACAAGTTTGAGATAAATTAAAAATATCTGATTATGTATCAATAAAGGTATAAAGAAAACAAAACAGAACATTTATGTACTTCTGGTGAAGGATTACTATATGTAAACATTATGGAAAATAATTTAGCATTATTTTATATATGTGAAAATGAACATTCTGCTTGATCCTACCATTAACACATGTATTGATGAAATAGAGAAATTTTTATATTAGCACAAGTGGATAGATATAAATATTTAAAGGTGTGCTGGTGGTAAGAGCAAAAAAAACCTAGAAACATTCAAACTGAACATGAATAATAGAATGAGTAAATAAGTTCTGGGATATTCCTTAATGGAATAACAAACAATGGTAAAAATGAATGAATTATAAATATGCAAAGCATGACTCAATTCCAAAAAATTCTTACAGAAAAAAGAAAAACATGTAGAAAAATACATAAGTGTGGTTTCATTTAAATAAACTTCAAAATTATCCAAAATTATCTAATAAATTACTATAGAATACAAACATATATGTAAAAACTATAAAGAAAAGCAAAAATAAAAAAGACAAAATTTAGGGTAGTAGCTATGATATAGTCTAGCTCTGTGTCCCCACTCAAATCTCATCTTGAATTGTAATCTGAATTATAACCCCCATGTGTTGAGGGAGACACCTCATGGAAGGTGATTAGGTCATGGGGGTGGTTCCTCCATGCTGTTCTTGTGATAGTAAGTGAGCTCTCATGAGATCTGATGTTTTTACAAGGGGCTTTTCTCTCCTTCACTCTGCACTCATTCCCTCTCCTTCTGCCCTGTGAAGAGGTGACTTCTGCCATGATTGTAAGTTTCCTGAGGCCTTCCCAGCCATGCTGAACTGCAAGTCAATTAAACCTCTTTTCTTTATAAATTATCCAGTCTAAAGTATGTCCTTGAAGCAGCATGAGAATGGACTAACACAAGGTACCTCTGAGCAGGATGAGGGGCAAGGGATGGGGTCAGGAAGAGCATAAGTGGCAACTTCTGCATGATTGGTAATAATCCTTGTTTTTAGATATGTGGTCTGTATGTGGGTATTCATTATACTGTGATATTTTGTACCATGCATATGTAGTATACTGTTTGGATCCATTTAATATCTGATGTGTGTATAAAAGTAGGTAATGTAGGCCGGGCACAGTGGCTCACACCTGTAATCCTAGCACTTTGGGAGGCTGAGGTGGGCAGATCACGAGGTCAGGAGTTTGAGACCAGCCTGGCCAACATGGTGAAACCCTGTCTCTACTAAAAATACAAAAATTAGTCAGGTGCGGTGGCGGGTGCCCGTAATCCCAGCTACTCGGGAGGCTGAGGCAGGAGAATTGCTTGAACCCAGGAGGTGAAGATTGCAGTGAGCTGAGATTGTGCCACTGCACTCCAGCCTGGGTGATAGAGCAAGACTCCATCTTGGAGAAAAAAAAAAAAAAGGAATATTTTTAAAGCAATCTCTGAGCAAAGCATTGTGTATGTAGCATCTCAATTGATTTTCATAACTGTATCATTGTTCTCTCTTTTCAAAACTTGATATTTGAAAGCAGAACAGGGTCACTATAGTCAATACTAACTTCAATGTCCTCTTTTAAATAACTAAAAGAGTGTTATTGGACTGTTTGTAACACAAAGGATAACTATTTCAAAGAATAGATACCCCCATCCTCCATGATGTGATTATTTCGCATTGCATGTCTGTATCAAAACATCTCATATAACCCATAAATATATACACTTACTATGTACCCCCAAATTAAAATATAATAATAATAATAATAGATTTTTAAAAAGAAAGAGAAAAAACCTTGCCTTTTTCTAATACAGATAAATATAAAAACTATCCTCTCAAATCTCATTCAAAAGTTTCTTCACATTAGAATTCAGATTTTATAAACTAAATTGATTTGAGGTGAATCAACATTCTTAAGATACTATGTCTTCTTATGTTTCTACAAGAAAACGTCTGGCTTTTTATCTTTTTAAGTAAATGCACTGAAACATGTCCCTTTGATAAACATTTCATTCCTCAACTCTAATTCTCAAACAGATGAACAGGAAAGACAGGGCTACAGTTTCATTCCTTGCACCAAATAAGATGATGCAACTTAATATTTCTGATGGAAACTCTCTTTTCTTTATCACATAGAACTCTCACTTATGAGAGATAAATTCTTGGATCCTGTTGAAGAACGAAAAAGTAGTTGTGATTGTCTCTTTTCTGGTGGCCCCAAAGATTTTTCAGCCTGAGAGAAATGCCCCAGAAAAAGATTTAGAGTCAGAAAGAACTTTGGTTTCTGCAGCCAGCTTCTCCTGGCTTGCCAATTTTTCAATTTTCAGGAATTTTGCAATTCCTGAAAATTAGACACAGCCATTAAACATAGCCATGCTAGGCTTAATACTTGGGTGATGACATAATCTGTACAACAAACCCACATGACAAGAGCGTACTTATGTAATAAACCTTCACATACACCCCTGAACCTAAAAGTTAAGAAAAAGAATTAAAATGAATTGTTATAATTTAATAAATTATATTATCAGCAAGGTAATAATTATTCAAAACTGTCACTTTTAATTATTTCGCTATATTTCGCTATTATCTATGCTCTTGACATTATTTACAATTATTGTAACTGTGTGAAAGAAATGCTATATAACAACTTTCTACTATGCATCTTTTCCCAATCCTGTATCCATTAACTTCATTGTGTTTGAAATAGATTTCTATACTTTTTAATCTCTTCCTACCACCATTAATCATTTTTCAGTCTATTGGATCTGCCATATTTTGAGGAATGTATCTTGAATTTTCCCATTATAACTATTATTACATTTTCTCTTTATATTATCAGTCTTTTCTTTATGTATTTTGATGCTGTGTTGTTTTGTAAATGATGATTAATGGTAAGTAAATTTTTTGGTAAGTCATAATAATTATTATTGCAAGTGTAACTGTTTTATTTGATATTTTCACCTTGATTTTTAGTTTCTCTAGCATTAATACTTCCATTTGATATTTTTCTTCAATATTATGCGATACATATTTTCACTTACATATCATATAGAGGTAGATTTACTTTCTTTCAATATGAGAACCTCCATTTCTTCACAGGAAAATATCGCTTTCTATGTATTTTCATTTGTAATATGTTTGATCTAATTTCTGCATCTATAATTTTGCTGTGTATGTTTTCAGATGATTATTTTGAAGTTCTTTTCAAGTTCCTTCTCCAGAACATGTTGTCAAACTAGGATAAGTTTTCTCGTTATACATTAATTATTATTTTGAACCATCAAGAATAAAAACAGATATTTTCTTATCTTGAAAACATATCTTGAAATAGAATGACATTTTTAATTAAGAGCAGAGCCCAAGTATCAATAATCTCCCAGGAATCCTTCAGTCTTACAATGATTGCTACCAGGAGAGTAACTACTATTGCTTAGGTCAATTATGAGACTCTCACAGCCATCTGAAAGCTGGCAACCTTGCAAACAAAATGGCCTCTTTCTTCAACCATGGCAAACCTTGCGGAGACATGTTATTGAACGTAGTTTTCACAGCAGCGCTGTCCCTATGATTTAAACTGCAATAGCATGTATGTTTTGAGGATATTGTCACTCCTTTGTGCTCCCATGGTTTAATATGTAATCTATATTCTGAGTCTCAAAGACACATTTTTCCTCTAAACATGAGGTTAATCTCACTTCTGTCTTCAGAGGTATTATGACTGCACACGAATTATATATTTAATCCTGTGACACAGTAGTATTAATTAGCATTACATTTTAATTCACACATCAAGAAAATACCTGTACTGTGAAAAGCTTTTATGCCTATGGTGCAGAAGAAGTCTACCCTTCATAAACTAAAATTAAAGCTAGTTTAACACTGCAAGATTTCTTTCTTTATCATGCTATGAATGTATTGTTATGTATATAGTTTATTACCATTGCATTTCCATTGACCCTTTGTGGTAGGAATTAATTTTGTTCAACAATTAACTATCAGAAATCCTGGGATTCACTCCTTCTGTGTTATTGGATAACCATGTGACCTCAGGAAATCACTTAACTTGAAAGCACCACACCTGCATCTCTAAAATGTATTGATTCTTCAGGGGATATTAAGGTTTTCAGGACTCAATCTACTTTCTCTCTCCAAAATGTTCAGGCATGATTGTCTCTGTACCTGGTGAAACCTCCACCTCCTTATCAGTCTGGATGACTCCCATTGATCTTTTGAACATCTACTAAAATGTTTACCTCCTCTCTGAAGTCTTTCCTTGCTCATGCAGAGAGGGTTTGATTGACAGCCTATTTCTTATGATAAACTGGAAGCTCCTTCCAAATAGGTATTGTGGTGTCAATTCTGATTTTTACAGCCCTGAGGCCTAGCCTAATGCTTAAAACAGAGCAGGCACTTAAAAGTACGAATTTTATGATAAATCACTGGTTAAACAAATGCACACATATGCATGAACACCCTGCCTTAGAAACATGTGACTAGGAAATAATTTGAGTTTAATCTGTTTTTTCTATGTACCGAAAAGATAACCCAATAGGCAATCAGAGTTCATTCTGCATTTATGTAGGTTTGAGAAAAGACACAATTGTGATGCCCACACACTAGCTTTAAAATTATTACCTGAGCATTAAACCAGTGTTGAAGAGGGAGGAAATGTTCTACTTTAAATTAACAGGGTATAAAATTCAGCACTTAGGAAAATGAAAAGATTACACTTGGATCTACATTATGAGTTTCTAGTCTTGTTATACAGGAAACATCATGAATGGTCAATTTTTTTGCCAATCCCTAATAAAATGCAAAGAGAAAACTAAGTTATGTAGTACTAAGAGATTAAGATGATTCTATTGTAATTAGTAAGATGACCAAAAGCCTTCAGTATAAAAAGGAATGGCACTTTGATGGAGAAATGACAGTTACTAGGTTATTATTTCGAGTCCAGGAAGTCGCCAGAAACACCTCATAACTGAATACACAGTCTGGCTGGCTCGGGGAAGTATGGCCTCCAACCCAGACACAGGTGGCCATTCTCTGTATCCTAGGAATTCTTCAGAGACAAAAATTTCAATGTATTATTTGACAACAAGAAGATATTCTAAGTTACCTAGATGCTATGTTTATGTCTATAGCAAGGGGCAAATGCCCGCCCTCCAAAAATCTATTTTACCCAAATAAAATCTTCCTTAGTTTTGTTATTTTTATTATTTATGTGAACCCTCTTAATGAGCTACATCACAACTAAATCATATGTGTAATTAAAATAATTTTACAAGCATATAATTTTGTGATAATTTTCACTTTAGGTATGCAGAACAATTTTAATTAGTAGATATGGATTCAACCTGATATTTATGACAGTTAAAAGATAAAAGTGCTATGTTGAGAGTAGTTTTTCTGATTATTTTATAACATTTTTGCATAAGAGTCTCATTAAATAAGTCTTATAGGTCTATGGAAAACTATGTAACATGCAAAGAAAATGTGATTCTCAATGCTGACAGATCTAACATAGCTTTTCATATTTATGTCAATAGCATTATAAATTCTGATCATTAGAGGCAAATTAATATTGTCACTAGGAATCACAATTTGACAACCTCCAGGAGATGAGGAAATCATACAGATGAACAACATGTAATATAAAAAGTTTTTGTTACGTTGATACCAATGGCAACATCAAATTAAAATTACTTCTGGAATTTGTGATTAATATATTGTTCACCTTTTTGACAACTAGAATTCCAATTAACTGTTACTAATAATTTAACATTGAAATAATCAACGCAGTTTACTAATTACAATTTGAAAGTCAAACCTTAGATTAAGGGGCATATTAAGAGAAAGGAAATCAATAATATTTTTATTTAGAAAGGATACAATTGGTATCATACAGGAGTGTTTTTTTCAAATTGTGATTGCTATCTAATGAAGTTTTGGGTAACTGGATAAACAATTCGAACAATAAATACCAAACGGTTCACTGTTACCCTCTGTATATTGGGGTTATGGGTTATTTTTATACCATTCATTTATTTTTGAGAAATCATCTTTGTCTATAATGGCCACATATTGTCTTATGAACAAAACATTTAAAATTGCTTTTAGAAATCTCGAAAACCTATGTGTTTTTCAATTATTTTCCTTATTGTGCCTCTGAGGGTGAGGAGAATATCTCTTCTTAAACCTCCTCTAGAGTGGATAAACCGATTTAATGAGGAAACAAAGGTATCAGAAGATTCCCTGATTCTGGTCGACTCTTCTCTTTCTGCATTCACCTCCATATTACATTTTGATTACAATTATTTGAAATACGTACTGATCTAGCTGAAGTGGATCCTCAATTTTCATTAGTTGCTCAGAGTCCCATGATACAACATGAAATAAAACCATACACTTATTTACCATTGCTGTTTTTCCTGGCTACTAAGTATTCACCAACCAAGCCAGCAGTCTTGCAGTTAATTTCCCTTGACCACAAGGAGGAATGGCAAAAATGAGTCATTCAATCCTTCTTCCAGGAGCTGAGCTGAACCTAGCAGGAGCAATATTTTTATGGTACAGTGTAGAAGGTCTTAGTGGCTGTTCTCTTAGCTCCAGTCTTTCAAGAGACAAATGCAAATCATAACTACAAAACAAAGTCAAATACTGTATTCAAAGAGGAAAATAGAGCCACTATAATCAGATAAGGACACGATGTTTTGAGAGAGAGACCAGAAAAGATCTGTAATCAAAGGGCAAGGAGAGAAATCCCATAAATTAGCTATAAAATATGAGCGCTCTTTTTTGCTAAATGCTGTCTTTGTGACCTGGAAAGAGCTCTCCATATCTACAGGTTCAGAACCAGGCAGAATACAGGTGGATCCTCGTAAATCCATCTCTATCCCTAGAGCCATCCAAATTACTCCCAGAAATAGTTTCTATATTGGTATATAAAGCACAGCATTTACAGTCTTGCATTGTGTAATGACAAGGACAAGTTCAGAGAAAGGCATTGTTAGGTGATTTCATTTTCGTGAGAACATCATAGAATGCACTTGCACAAACCTAGATGGTATGGCACCTAGGCTGTATGCTACAGCTTATTGCTCCTAGGCTACAAACATGTACAGTGTGTTACTGTACTGAATACCACAGGCAATTGTAACACAATTATAACAATTTGTCTATCTAATATCTAAAAATAGAAGAAATAATGTATTGCCCAACTTCATTACAACAGTTATGACATCACTAGGAGATAGGAATTTTTCAGGTCCATCATAATCTTATGGAACCACTCTTGTATCTGTAGTTGACTGAAACATTATTATTCTGTGCATGACTGCAATTATGTAGACTTCCAGATGAGTGCATCAAAATACTTTAAGTAATCTATATATTTTTCTACAATCTCATTGCATATATAGGATGAATTCAGGGACAGGCATGAGGATAAGAAATGAGATATTGTTTAATCAGACAATGTGCACCTTAAAACAATATACAATTCCTCCAAAATATTCTGTGCATAGCTCTTGCAACTGGCCAAGAACCTGCTACAAGTTGTAGTGTGTCGTGAGTGAAATAAAGTTTCTAAGAATGAAAAACATATCCTAGGCAAAACTAACTTTAAGAAAGATAAGCAGTAAAGAAAGAGTTCAGAACAGGGCAATAGTGTATGTATACACCTTACATGTCGATATCAACATCAACAGTGTCAAATATGCACTGTATCTGGCTTCTCAGAAAGAAACCTTAAACAAGATCCTACACCCACCAGCGGTGGGATATGAGGGCATTGTGCTAGGAATGTATGCTGTGATAACTGGAGAACAGGAGATGCCTGGTTTCTGTTACCTTGTCTCCACAGTTGACTATAAACCCTTTTCTCCTCCACTGTAATTGCTGCACCAGTGCCTGTGGCTCTTAGTTACAAATTTTTTTTTTTTTTTCTGTGGCTGGTGTATATGCAACAACATGAGGCAGGTGTACTGCCTTTGTTTGTTATTACTTCATTTATTTGAGGGACAAAACAGATATGATTAAACTCCTGCTTCAAACCAACACAGATTGTATCCTCACAGGGCCAATGTTGGTGAGTCTGTCCTAAGCTTCAGCATAAATAAATAAAAATGTAATCTATTTTCATGCTATTTATTACTCACTAATATGATCACAAGTGAAATAAAATGCCTCAGCGTTTCTCACACTGGGATTTTTTTAAGTTGCCATTTACTCAATTATGAGATGGAGACCCGAGCAGGATCAATCTTTGATATTCTTTTCTCAGAAGGGTTTTGTTTTCCTCCGCTCATTGTTGGTAATAACCTCTGATTCTATTTCATAATAGAATTGAAAGGAAGCAAGTATATAAGCTGAGAGCGAATAATTTTATTATTCTTAAAATGAGCCCATTGAAATGGCAAGGAAGGTACATTATAAATCTTTTTTACTGGGATATATATTGAGTTTTTATAGGCCTAAGTTGGTGAAATGCTACACCATATTACCATTTTCAGGATCCCACTGAGGGCTACCACAGTAATAATAATCAGAATAATTATAGGCGCAGATAGCAACTATCTTCTAATCAGTCAGCTGTCTCTAAGCAACCAGGTTTAACAAGGCTAACAATTGCCACCTCACATATTCATGGAAGAGTAAAACTCTCAGAATTTAGTCATTACAGAACCAATGCCATAAGCTATCTGGCCTCTATTGGATTTGTCACACATATCTCCAATGTCTGGGATCTAAACTAGCTCTCTCAGTTTTATAAACTGGGTGGTGATCATGTGTTTCTTTTGTGCTAACTGCTTAATGATTAATTCAAATGTAATTTTTACTAAAATCAGATGTAGGATTCATTAAACACGTAACAAATTATTCTTTTCAACCCTAAGATTTTTACTGGCAATTAGAATGTATACAGCCGTATGCTATAACATAGATATATGACATCAGTCATGCCTTATAGGTCATGGGGACCTATTCTTTAGGCCATGTCTCTATGTAACTCCAGCAGTTTTAACTGAATGAACAAGACAGTTAACCAAAAATTTTAAAGGAATACCACTTCAGACAATCTGTGAGAAAGTCATTAGCATAGCGCTGACCAAGTACCTTTCTTTCTTTAAAATCAGGGATCAGAGTAATTAACCCCAGAAACTATAAGGATATTCTTTCATATCAGCTGACCTTGCATTTGTATAATGGTTTATTTCTTTTTCTAGCTTTTTCATATGCAGAATCTCATTTGATTCTTAATCAACCCTGAAAATTAATCAGGGCAAGATCTGTAATTTGAATTTTCAGGTAAGAAAAATGAGACACTGAAAGGTCATGAAGTTTATCCAAGGTCAGCATGGAAGAATTAGGACAAGCATCTGGTCCATTCCTTTTCTGGAAATATCACATTGATTTATTTGTTATATAGCCAGGGGTCAGCATGGTGCGGGGGATGAGGGCAAGGGGTGAAGTCTATGCTCTCTGAATTCACCAGGCAGTATTGCTTTTTTTTCCTTCAACGTTCATGCATAATTTCACTTGTTCTCAGTAGCTGTATATCTGATCGAAAGACTTGTGCTTCTGCCAGAACTGTGCCTGTGAGGGCCCTCTCTTTTAGCTGCAGGAAGTCTACCTGGTATTGTATTAGGTAATATCTATGACATCTTACTTTGTTTAGTTAATTTGGAGAAGTCTGCAGGGACCTTGCTTCTTATTACAAGGCTCACTCACTGGGAAACTATGTCTCTCCAATTGTGCTGCACTGTTCATGATCTATTTAAGTAATAGTGACATTTGGTCAAAAGAAAAGCTCTCCCTCGGACTACATTTGCCGCTGCCAATACAACTGCGTATACACAAGGGAAGCAAAACCATGGGATTTATGCTCTCTTCCACTCTCTCTTTTTGCTATTGAACGAAATCAAATATAATAGCTGCAGTGGTCACAAATGCAGGCATGTCCCACAGTTGTCTACATAATTAAATCTATTCAGACTGCGTACAGCAGAAATGTACTGAAGGTCCACTCTAGGTTAGCAAATCTATAACAGGTCCCAGGCCAAGTATGACTGTGCAGGAGATGCAGTTTATCTGCAGTACTTTTTTCTTTTCTGATCCTCCTTCTCTGCTTAAATAGGGCTTCACTGGCAGCCAGTGTCTTTGGATCTCTCCTAATCTATAATGGCAGAAGGAAAACTTTATCTGCTAACTTACCTAATTCTCACTGATGTGTTAGTGATATATCAAGTGAAGTATTTTGGGGCTTAATCTCGAAATATGATTCCTGATGATAGAATTTTTGGTAATCTGCTCTGCAGATAGATGTCATATATGTTGGGGCAGAGTTGGTCTTTCATCCCTCACATAATATGGAGGTGGCCCCTTAATACCTTGAATATAAGAATAATATTTTAACTCTCTATTATTATAAAACAAAATGTCCTTATGGCACGGAAGAGAAGCACATACATTCTAGCTGAATATACAATTATAAAATGATACCGAAACTATTATCCCCCAATGAAACTTTATTTAAAGTTGTATGCCCATTTCCAAATCTATTTCATTCTGATATGGATATGCTAGACTTCAAAATTACAGCAAAATTAACCCACCCTCCATGTTGCTACCTGATATGGTTTGAATCTGTGTCCCCAGCAAAATCTCACTTTGAATTTTAATCCCCAATGTTGGAGGTGGGGCCTGGTGGAAGGTGGTTGAATCACGGGGCGGATTTCTCATGAATCATTTAGCAGTATCCTCTTGGTGCTGTCCTCACGGTAGTGTGTGAGTTCTCAAGAGATCTGGTGTTTAAAAGCGCATGGCGCCTCCCACCTCTCTCTCCTGCTCTTGTTTTTGGCATGTGAGACACTTACTTCTGCTTCACCTTCTGTCGGGAGGAAAATCTCCCTGAGGCCTCCCTAGAAGCTCAGCAATGTTGCTGCCATGCTTGTGCAGCCTGTAGAACTATGAGCCAATTAAACCTCTTTTAAAAATAAATTACCTAGTCTCAGATATTTCTTTATAGCAATGCTAGAACGAACGAATACACTACCCCTTCTTTATTTCTATTTCATAGGCATATTCAGCAGTTAAGGTAAGTTTCCTTTAAAAGTGACAACAATAGTAGTCACATGCCTCCCAGATGTCAAACAACTATCAAAATATATCACACATACACACCCAATAGAACCCCTGGATCAAGTTTGCTGTTCTCAATATAACATACTATTGCAACATAAAAGCAGCCTCAACTTTTATTTCAAATGAGAAGTTTTGCATATCTTCATCTCAGTTGTTGAGTCCTGCCTTCAAATTTCATTCCACTGGATCTTCTCCAGAGCACTGAATTTGGCAATTAATAATTTGTTCAGTAACCATTTGAGATACCTTTATGTGTTAGGTCATTTAGGTATAAAATATGTACAAAATGTTTACCTGGCCTTTTTATAACATTGTGTTCACAACAAGCTTTCACAATAAATTATTCAAATGAATTATGCATTCCATTGTCCTAGAGCACGGACAAGAGGAGCTTGGCACAGGAGAATACCTATAATTTCACCATAACAAGAAAATAAATGAGAAAAACAGGCAGAAGGATTAGGATAAAGAAAAGCATAGACATGTGGAAGTGCGTTAAAATTCCAATGGCCTCCAAACCCGGAATCCATTAAAATTATCCAGGGAGCTTTTTAAAATTTATATTTCTGGGTTCTGCTAAAAAAGCAGTGAATCTGGAACTTGTGAATATAAGATCCAGAAATCCACATTTAATAGAAAATGTACTGCTAGCCTGGCCAGTTTTGAGAACTAAAGATCTAGTTTGCTGAGCGCATTTATTCCTCCAAAAAATATTTATTGACCTCCAATTACGCATCAGACATGGTTTTAGATGTTTGGACAAAGTAGACAACAACCGTATTAGTGTGTAGCTTACATTCTGGCAGTGTGAGGCAGATACTATTCTAAGTACAATATGTGGAGTAATCAAATTATTTTGTACTAAACCCCTATCAAGTCTTCATTTCCCTTGTGAGGAAAGCTAAGGCACAAAGAGTTTAAACAATTAATCTAAGGTTACATAACTAGCAGGAGGGAGACTTGGAATTCTCAAATGTGATCTAACTCCAGACCTCTCATGCATGGCTGGCTACATATTTTGCAAGGCCCAGTGCAAAATGAAAATGCAAGGCTACTTGTTCAAAAAGCAATAAAAAGCACTGTTAAAGGTACAAAAATATAAAGCATTTTTCTTTCTTTTGTGTCCTATTTCTCAACTTATTTTTAATTTGAGATTTAATATGATTCTAAGAAAGCAAAATTAAATTTTAAATTATTAGTATGACAGCTATCATCTGTCGTTATGTTGTACAATGTCAGTTTTAAATGCAAGTGTAAGAGCATTTAGCACATATGCAGGATCAATGCAATTATACAATTTTTATTTTATTCTTACAAAACAACGGAGATGCTTCACAAAAACACCTCGGTTGTTTTTATTTTACTGGATAGACATATATATATATATATATTTTTTTTTTGAGATGGAGTTTCACTCTTATTGCCTAGGCTGGAGTGCAATGGCATGATCTCAGCTCACTGCAACCTCCGCCTTCTGGGTTCAAGCGATTCTCCTGCCTCAGCTTCCCGAGTAGCTGGGATTACAGGCATGTGCCACCACACCTGGCTAATTTTGTATTTTTAGTAGAGATGGGGTTTCTCCATGTTGGTCAGGCTGGTCTCGAACTGCTGGCCTCAGGTGATCCGCCCACCTTAGCCTCCCAAAGTGCTAGGATTACAAGCGTGATCCACAATGCCCGGCTGGATAGACACATATATTATATCAACATTCTCTACCTTCCTCTTATGGATGAGTAAGGAAAGTATTGAGAAAAATAGGAACTACGTGTTATCTTTTATTTCCACTGCTTCCTATGTCATCATTTATAGTGTTAGTGGTTTGCTAATACCTGGCAAGTAACGTGAGTAAGAAAGGATATGATGTTGTTCCTTTGTCATCTGCATATCTTGGAGTCATTATGCCTTTTTGTGATTGAAGAAAGTTTTGGTCCGTATGTAGAGTGCGGCCTCTCTTGGCTGCCAGCTTCTGCACTTACACACAGTTGTAAACACAAGTAACATGATTATTTTACATTCACTTTAAGTCAGGCTGTACTTTCATGCATTGTGGGTCTACCAAAATTCTGGGATCATGACATATTGCAAATGCTATGTGGGAAATGCATGGAAAAAAGTAGTGCACATGTGTTTTGTGCATAGCTTCTCTGCTGACACACAGGCTCTGTTTTCCCGTAGGACTTCAATAAAACACCAATTCAAAGATGAAATTATTTAGTGTTTCAAGATGGCTGCAGAATAGCATAAAACCAAGCATCGTGCCCTATTCATTCCCACTACCTATAATAATATTACCTCTATTATTATGTGCCAGGCCCTCTTCAAAGTGCTTTTTTTACTCCTCACAGTAGTGCTAATAGAATATACAAAGCTTATATGCATAGGTAGAATAGTGACTCCTTAAGATGTTCACATGTCATAGTTCCTTGAACTATCGAATATGTTACATTACATATCAAGAAAGAATTACGGTCACAGATGGAATTAAAATTGATAATTAACTGATCTTAAAATAAGGAAATTACTCTGGATTATCTACTGGGCCCAATGTAACCACAAGGATCCTTAAAAATGGAAAAGGGAGAAAGAGGAGGAGTTGGAGTGATTCCTTGTGCAAAAGACTCAACCTATCTAAACCTGGTTTAGAAGATGGGAGTGAGCCATGAGCCAAGGAATGTTGGCAATCTCTAGAAGTTGGAAAGGCAAGAACACAGATTCTTCTCTATAGCCTCCAGAAAGGTGTGTAGCCCTCCAGACACTTAGATTTCAGCCCAGTAAGGCCTGCATCAGACTACTGTCCCCTGAACAAATGTCTTTCATTTAGAGTTCTCATTACATTTCTGTTGGATAGAGGTAACATAGCCCTCTGCTTTATAAATAGTAGTTAGCAAATGTTTTTAAATAAAGAATCAAAGAATCACTTTCAGGAAATAATAACCTCTTTTGTGAAGTGTTTATAATATTCTCAATGTTTAACATACACCTCTACTTCCACTAAGAAAAAGCAACTAGGGAGCGTGAACCAAACCAAAGTTTTGTAAAAAATAAAAACCTAGCAGTAACCTCAGACAAGCAGCTTTCCTGGACATTTTGCATTCCTCATCTGTGTCTTTTTTTTTTTTTTTTTTTTTTTTTTAGCAAATTGTGCTCCAAGAAGATGTTGCATTTATCATTCTAAAACATGAAAAATATATGTCAAAGCTACTGTCAAGAGGCCACATAAGTCTTGAAGACATTTATTTGCCAGTATTCTGTACATTACTGCCTTTCTTATGCATTGCTGGCAATGGGTTTAAGTAAGCCTTATTAAAGCTTGCAAAGAAAACATCAACTAAGACCCGTTAACTTCATTATGAACCAGCAATTAGCTAAAGTTGTTAATTATTTAAAGAGCTTCTTATTATACCTGCCAACCTGAAATCCCAGGTTAAGTGAAATGTATATCTTCCCTAATTTGACTGTCAGGTTGCATGTTTATATTTTGTAGTCTTCCAGGATCCTCTGTGATATACGTAATTTTTTATGTTCCTTCTTCCTTCATTGGGTGCTAATTCCTTTCACCACTGCCAGGCTCTGAAAGCGAATAGGCAGTTTTCACTACAGAGAAGCTACCAATCCGATGTTCTCTGCATAATTTATATGTGCAGCAGGGGAAAATTGGCAGCATACTTCTCGTGTGTCATTTACACAGTTATACTCAATTGCTCTTCCCTAAAGCCACCACCATTTTTATTTCCAAGCATTGCATTTTCTCTCTGTGTCTTTCATTCCCTTATTATCTATTGGGTTATATTCCCACATCCAAGAGGCCCATCTGAAAGCCTGTTGAACTGGTCCCTGATCTTCAGTCCTAGTTTGTTGTGACATCACAGGCGAGCATGAAACACAGAAGAAAACATGCTGCTCTTACCTTCAATATTTTTATGAAAAATCATGAATTATGCAAGCTCTGAATTGTATTCTGAAAGATAGTTTTATTTTTATACATCATCTATAGCTTTGACTTTAGATATTAATTTAAAAAATAAAATCTCCTTGGCTGATTTACCATTTTGTAATTAACTGTAAATAAAACATCTACCTATAACTGATCACATCGCCCAATCTAAATGCTCTTTCTTGTGGTGCCTCTAATACCCCCACACCTCATCATCTCTCCTGCCTCTATCTGCCTATTATCTTTTGGGTTTTCTTACTTTACCTCCAAAATAGCTATAAGTGTACTTAGGTAATTATTTTATTGAGGAGGCTCAGCTCTTTTATGCATATGCATCAAATTGTATTATTTCTTCCTATAGTTCAACTGAACTTTCCTTTATCAACTTCCCCTTTCCCATTAATTAGTGGGTCTGTTAGTTACATTTTTCAAGATGCCATATATTTTTCAGTCAGTATCATTACATGGGCCCATTGTAATATTTAAGACTCAGTTTTATTTTTTAGTTGATAAAAACAACTACCTCAAACAATGGTCAAGCTCATTTTCTCCTTCTCACTGTGCAGGCTAATAATGCACTAAGCTCCACAAGCTGGTAAAGAGGAAGGAACAGGCATGGCATGGACCTGAAAGAATTCCCCGCGCCCTCCCCCCGCCCCCCCCCACCCCCCCCACCCCCGGCCATTTTCTCTTCAGGGCAGTAATCTCTGCAGGATTGGCAGCTAGATGTCAGGATAGAGACAGCAGAGGTGTACTTATTTGACCGTAGGAACTGGCAGTAGGAAGATGTCCCTGGTCTCACCCTACTTTTGGCAAGTTTAATTTCATCATGGTGGGCTCTGCTGATGTGAGGGTCTCTGGCAGTGGCAGCTTCATGGAAATGCTGTCCTTCCAATTGCACAGGGCCTCATGCTTAGAAGGGCCCTGCACTTGATAGAGTGTTCTGCTTTGCCATCTGGAAATTCTTAATTTTTGAACAAAAGGTCCAACATTTTCATTTTGCCTGGGCTCCATGAATTATGTAGTTGGTCCTGGTCTTTGGGTACGTAGTGGTCTTGCTTTTCTCTGAACACTATTCAACTCCATAAAATATCGTGCTATATTAAGGATCCCGCAAAGGGGAAATGCTCTCCCATTGCAAATGTCAGCCACCCACTCACTGGGGCATTCCGTCATTTGTCCTGTGATGCCATGAGGTTATTTAGCTCCCATGAATGTTTCTTCAATTAGCCATTGAAACTGATTGGATCATTTTCTTTTTTCTTTCTGTACTTAAAAAAGTATATCTCTCTCTCTATATATATAGATATAGATATATATACAGACACACACACACACGTGTATGTGTATCTCTGTGTATGTGTATATATATATATGTATATATGTGTGTGGGTGTGTGTGTGTGTATATATATATATGTATATATATATGGAGAGAGAGAGAGAGAGAGATGGAGTCTCACTGTGTTGCTCAGGGTGAGCTCAAAGCCCTGGCCTCAGTTGATCCTCCTGCCTCAGCCTCCCAATTTGCTGGGATTACAGGCACACTACCATGCGCAGCCAGATCAGATCATTTTCTACAGCTTCTAAAAATCACTAAGAACAGAAATACATGGGAGTTGCCTTCATTCTCTTTCCAGACATGATATAATGTAATTCCTTTCTTTTAATAAGAAATATGAAACTTAAATAAAAATTAATCAACATAGATAAGTATTTAGGAATTGAAAAACTTGTATTAGGGCCATTTTACTGCACTATTTTAATTCTTTCCTAGTTTTATGCCACAAATTATGCCAATACTTTATCAGCCATAATTATTTAATAATCTGTGGATAGCAACTTGTTTTAAGCTCTTCTTTTATTTAGTTGAAAGTGAAGAGTTGGAAACAATCTCACTTAGAAATGCATGTTAGCTGTTATCAGAGTCACTCACTTGTAGAACTTTTTTCACTAATATTTCCATTTGTCTTTTTGGTACCACAGAGGAATTTGGTAACCAAAGCAACACATCTGATTAAGATACAGAATAGGTCGAAGATAGGCTTTACCTCTGTACATTTGAGAAGAGTGATAGTGAAACGGGTAAAAAACTAAGATAACATTAATTTAGGAAAGAGTACAGTTGGTATATCACTGAATTCAATCACCTCCTGCCATATCAAACAAAAATGAGGTCTATAAAGGATAAACTGCTTCTGAAGATTTCATAACTACTTGATTCTTCCAACATGAAATTAATATTTAGTGAGCACCTAATGCATCAGGAGATGAGGATTCAGAGATGAACAAGACACATTTTCTGCAGTCACAGAACTTACAGTTTAATGGAAGATGTTGATTCTTTAATGCAGACGTTCTATTTTGCCATGAAGTTCAAGGGCAGCATATGATCCATAGTCTCTGGCAATTAGTGATATAAAATGGAGAGGCAGGATGGAAACAGAAGACAAGAAGAGCAACAAAATCACAGCACTAGAAGAAACTTTTGTGAGCTTTCTTATTATTGTCAGTTTACAAAAGAAGCCACCAAACACAGACCCCAGAAAAGTTAAGTGATTTTTCCAAGGCCCCTGAGTAAAGTGGCCTCCACTGTCTTTGTCTGCCCTGCATTCACTCCTCCTCCTTTTGGTAACGACATCCTATCCTTGTTTGGAGGTATTAGCCCTCCTACACTGGCTATAATCTTGTAAGCACTGCCAATCAAGGAAAACTGTCCTCCTCAGCCAGGTATAGGTATGTGTCCCAAACCAGGATAAGCAACCTCTCCCTATAATTGGTAATGGTTGGGGGTAAATCTTCTCTACAGTTTTCCAAAGAAAACTCTCTATTGTTCTTGATACTTAAATGTGATTGACTAAAAATGACCATAAATTGTTTGCAATCTTTTCCTATGAGAAGTGGTTATTTCCCCACCCATTGAATCTAGGCTGAACTTGTACCTTGTTTTGACCAACAGAATGTGACTGAAATGATGATCTACAACTTCCAAGGCTAGTCATCATGGAACTTTGTAGCTTCCCCTCCACTGTTTTGGAATGCCACTGCCATGTGAAGAAACCCAGGCTATTCTCCTAGAGGATGAAAAACGACATGAAGAGAGAGACCCAGCAGACAGTCACCACCAACATAAGACATGTGATTGAGACCATTTCTCACCCAACAGACCCACTCACCAGTAGCCACTTAAGTGACCTCAACAACTCAAGTTTAAAAGAAAAAAGAAGAGATCAGCAATTCTAACCAACATTTAATGCATCTGTTTCTAAGTTGTTGATTGTTTCTTATTTTCACTTTCAACTAAATGGAAAAATACCCTAATCAACCTAATCTAATTAAGTTGTCATCTGATAGATAATTAAATAATTATGTCTGATAAAACTTTGGTATGATTTTGGGTATATGCCTAGCAAGAAATTAAATAATTTGAGCCCATCCCAAATCACTGACCCACAGACTAATGAGCAAATAAAATGGTGGTTAAGCCACTAATTTTTGGTACAGTTTCTCACATTCTCAAAATGTTATTTAATTATTTACTCTGTTATCTGCTCTACTCCAGCTAGTAATTAATTTCTTTTTTGGCTAGTAATCCAAAATCAGATTTTCATGTTTACAACATAACTCTTGAGGCACACACAGATTTAAAAGAATGACCTTCTAGGTATCTCAGCTGAAAATACAGGATTCTTTTCACATGTTTTCTGTTGGTTTCAAAGAAAATAAATAAACCCACAAGTTTTGTAGAGATCAAATTCATATAACTGAAAATGCTTTGGAAACAAAGGGAGAAGTCAGTCAATTGAGAGAGGGGCAAATTAACTTAACTCAGAGACATCCTGTTAGTCCTTCTGTCAACACGATCACCCACAGGACTCCTTCATCTCTCTTGGAGCTGGCATTCCTTAATTTTTTTGGAAGTCTCATATGGAACAAATATATATGAAAGTTGCTGTCTAGAATGGTTGAAAAATTAGAAATAATATGTTCCCAAGATACCTACAATACAATTCTTCAATGATTTCTGTGCATTCTGTCTCCACAACTTCAGGAAAATTAAGGTAATGCTATAGGATGATCTCATTACCTCAAAGTGCAAAGCTATTAGAGACGATACAGTGCTAAAGGAGAGTACGATTTAATCAGTATTGACCTTCTACAGGACAAGTTTCATGAAGTGTAAAATATGGATCATTTTAGCTCTAGTGCCCACCACATGGTGGACACACAAAATGTATGTGTTGAATAAACGATTGGTGAAATCAATAGGTAACTAATTTCAAATAGCTGGCAGACGCTGGGCACAGAATAAACTCAGTGTTTTATTTTATTGAGAATAAATGAAAGAAATAGTAATAGGATTAAATGAACAAGTTAATAAGGTAGGGGCAAAAGACAATGTGGCATACAGTGTAGGTATGATCTTTTTCCAGAAGGGATGAAGAGCTTGTTCTAACCATGTTGGGCAGGATATGTAACTTGGGTTGACCTGCATTGTTTTCTAAAAAGGCTTTCCTTATATTTGTGCAAAATGACCTTTAGAAACATCATTAGTCATACTACAAAGAAAAACATATGGAAAAATCTCCAAAGAACTGAGAGTACACATTTTTGGTTACACTCATTCTTTTCAGCTGAAAAGGTACCACTAACTTTGTATGAGTTTTCCCAATTTATTGCTATAGCTGTTGGTGGACAAGGAAAACACCTTATGTGTTTGCATCTGACATGCAAGTGAGAAGGGGTTAGATTATACTCATTCAATGATCAAAGCTTCAGTATTTTAAGATAAACTGGCTTACCTAATGGGGCTCATGGGACCTTAACAGCAACCAAGAGAATATTATAAGTCCATCACCTAATGTAAGAACCAATGTATTTCTTGTTATTTTGTAAGGCTCCAGCTACTCGCTCTTTAAAATTGTTTGCCAAATAAAGAACATGGTTAAAGTCCATAATGCAAATTTTGATTGTAGGTATTTATATCTCTCATTCTTCGTATGTGTTTTGTCCCATAAATTTCATAAACATATTCACCCTTTATCTTACTGAAATGCTGCAATGTATATGTTGCTTTGACTAAAAGACAATTTTCTATTTAAGATATTCATGGGCTGAACTTCCTGTGTATGCTGAAACCTCATTTTCTTATGGAATTATCTTTTTTTTTTTTTTTTTTTTTTACCATACGTGTATTTCTTGTCTATCTCTTACGGTGAAATATAATTTCAAGCCCTGGCAAGACCCTTTGCAAAGTATAACTTAACACACAGTTGATATAGCCCAAACAGAGTTTCCCTGAATATGACAACCTTTTGTAGCTGCAATGTCATTTTAGTAATTTAATCAATTACACTTAGTCACACTTAGTCTCTCTTCCTTTAATTGATTACCAAGTAGTTAATGTGAAACATCATAGATTCAAAGTAATAAATAACATCTTGTTTTTTACTTATATTCAGGAGACAGCTTCGAGTACAGAAAAATCTGTCAAAATACTATTTAATTATCTTCTCTATATCCTCAAATTTGCTATAAAATTAGGAGTAGATATTTTGTAAAATCATAAAATGTCCCCAAATTCAAATTCCCTATGATCTTAATATAACAGAAGTATAATATATAATGAAGGAGGCCACTGAATTCACAACGAGAGGGAAGAGGAATAAAAAATGAGGAGTGTATAGCTAAAATGTTTTGATAACCTACATTTTCAATCTCTTGTCCTAGTCATTTATATTTTTTATTTTTTTAAGATTTCTAATATTCAAAAAAAGTTATAGAGAATAAAAAATACCTTTGAATGGGCCCGTGAGCTTCATCAAATTTTAGAGTTTTGTCATATTTGCTTTAGATTTTTCAAAAAAAATTTACTCATATAATTTAAGTTCCTGGATAACTCTCCCCGATCTCATGCTATTTCCTTCCTGCACATGGTAACCATTCTCCTAAAATTTTATGAGACCAATTCCCTTGCTTTTATTTCCGTCCTATTGTTTAAAAAACCATGCAGAAAACATTTACTGAGTGCTTATGGAATGATGTTTTAGGTCCTAAGCAGTACCCAAAACTTTTGGCTACCTATGAAAATATAATATTTTAATGTTTTTGGTGTAAATATGTTGGCTATGTAATTTCATACGTTCCTGTTTTCACTCAGCATTGTGTTTCTGAGATCAATACATGCTGATAATGCTCCTCGGGTTCATTTATCTAACTGGCTGTGTAGTATGTCACTGTGAATATATGACAATGTATATTTTCTCCTGTTGATAAACAATTACATCATGTCTAAAGTTTGTTATAAAAATGCTACAATGAACATTTGTTTACATTTCACTTTTCACACATGTGATAGAGAAGACATATACCTTAAATCAGAATCTCTGAGACAAATATTTACAACTTGAAATCTATTAGGCACTGTCAATTTGCCCCAGGTTAGATGCAAGAATTTACAAAAGTAGCATATGAGCATTCCTCAATAAAATTTGCTAGAGTTGGGACTATTTACCTAATATGAAATGATATCTATTGTTTTAACTTGCATTTTCATTACTAGCAGGGATGAGTGTAGATTATACATAAAATATATTATTCTTCATTTCAGTTTTCTTCTAAAATTTCTTTATGACTACTTTGCCATACTCTTTAGTGGTGTTAGGATTTGTTTTTTGTTTATGTTTTTCTTATTGATTGCGTAAGTTTGTAAGTATTGATTATATCATTTAAACATAATTTCCCTTGTGGTAATATATGTGAAAAATACCTTCTTTTCATTGGATTTGATTACGTATTAGCTCTGTTTATAATATTTTTGTTGAATAGAAAATTTAATATTATTTAAATTAACATTTAAATCTATCAAACTGTTCCTTTCCACTTTTGTAGTTTCTTTAATATATTTTATATTTGGAACTTATTAACAAATTATCCTAAATAATCTTCTAAAGATTTTAACATTTAGCTTTTCACATGAAGATCATTATCCACACGGAATTTGTTTTCATAAAGGATACTGACCCATCTGGTTGATTGTTAAGTATCCATTTTCCCATCAATATTTAAGTCACCCTCTTACATTTCAAATTTTTATACATGTGAAAGTGTTATTTATGATTTTCTGATCTCTCCAATATGTTTGGTAAGGCTACATGTGTTTCTTTATCAACACCACATTGTCATAATTAGAGTCAGTTTTTAGTGAGTCAATATCTGTTAGGGTGAATCTCCTAGATTTTTGTTTTGTTTTGTTTTGTTTTGTTTTGTTTTGTTTTTGTGAGGAGGTTTGGTTCAATTTTTTCTTTTATAGAGATGGGATCTCCCTATGTTGCCCAGGCTGGTCTCAAACTCCTGGGCTCAAGTCTTACTCTCACTTGTTGGGATTACAGGTATAAATCACAACACCTGCCTAGTCCAATTGTTTTAGTAGCTGTCATTTTGTTCTTACATAGTAAATTTAGAATAAGCTAGTCAAATTTAGAAAGCAAACAGTTACAATGTTGATTGAAATACTTATTAAATTTATAAATTAAGTTTTGAAATTTGATTTCTTTACAATATTTTCTTCTGATTCATGAACGTTGTTTGTCTCATATTTTATTTAAATATTCCTTAATGTCTTAGAAATGAGCTTTGTAATTTTCTTATAAGGAGTTTACGCATCTATTGCTTAATTTACTCCTAGGTATTCTAGGGTTCTTATTGCTTTGGTTGTTTTTGTTGCACTGCCATGTATGTACCAATTATTTTGTTAATTATCTTGTGTCATTCACAGATAATCCTGCATCATTTGCATGTAAAGGCAACTTTGCCTTTTTCTTTACAACTCATATAGCTTTACTCCTTTTTTTTTTTAAATCTTATTTTGCAGGCTAAAACTTCCAGAACAATGCAGAATAAAAGCAATGTCAGAGGGCACCCTTGTCTTTTTAAAATTTAATTAGAAGACTTTTAATGTTACTCCATGAATTTGATTTGTGTCTAATAATTCTAAAAATATATACTTCTTGATAGTATGAAAGATTCTTCTTCATTAATTTTCTGTTCTATTATTTTTTGTAACTTTTGTTGCATCTATACATGTGTCTATGTTATGCACCCATTGTGTCACTAAATGTTGCATTAAGTGAACCATGACACCAGCTCGATTATGATGTTACCTATGAAGACACTGGTTTCAGGAGCTATAATTACTACAGAGTATATAGAAGTGGTCTTATCTTAGTTATTCACTACCTATATGAACGTTTAGAATGTTTCCAACTGACCTAAGTAAAATGCTTAATAATCTGTATATGTGAGTAAATATAATCCTTGTCATTAATAGTGCAGTTTTGTTATCCTTAGTATTATTAGGGAAGTTTCATGACATATTTTGCTTCCAGGAATGTTTCTTTGCATATGTAAAAGCTTCTGTGAAACAATAAGCATTTTTCCCAGCTTAGAATTATGTACAAGTTAGAAATGATTGAAGCAATAATGACTTAAAACTGAATACACTAGGTCAAAATTTTATGCATCTCAGTCATCAAAAGAACTCAGAATTAGCAATTTAGCATAATCTAATAACTATAATTTATTATATAAGTAACTTAAAGAATATAATTATTGACACTATAAAAAACTGGTGGAAACAATACACTAATAGGCTGTCATTATGAAATTATCTCTTATGTTTATAATAAACACTATTGGCAGAACAGAAGTTTTTATCTCAGTCAAGCTAAGATGTTAATTTCTATTTTATTAATGAAAAAGGTAATTTGATTCTTTCGATTAATAAAAGAATTCAATATTTCAGGTTAATACCACTCGGCAATTCTTCTTTTAGGAGACTCTCTGCAGACTGCTAAAAGGATCTCATTTGAGTAAACTGAGTATGTGAATGCCCTATAGAGCTGTTATGGAGAAAGAGGTAATTTCCCTTTGCCCTTTTCCACTACTCTTTTTATTATAGCTATATGGAATGTTATAATATTCCTTAAGACAGAGAAAGATGCTCTACGTAGCTTGAATTACTGAACACATAAAGATTGAAAGGTTAGCCTTGAGGGACATTATTACACTTCAGGTCAATAATATCTACTAACCTTTTCCATATCTATTGGAAATAAATAGAAATTCTATAATACTGAATTTTACTCTAACTAAAAGTTTCTACAAAGTCTGCTTTGAGGCTAGGAGCTTGGGAAAGTGTTCCCAGGAGGATTTTATACAAGAAGACCAGGAGCATATGGGAAGCCAGCAGTTTCCCCAACAGTGTCTCTGGCTTTCATTTAAAAGAAGGTGCTGATGGGGCTCTTTCCTCCCAATGAAACATTCCAGGATAACTCAGCTGCCAGACTTGTTCCTGTCGCCTTTTAAAGTGGTCCATTTCAGAACAGGCTGTTGATAAAATTGCTCATTTTATGGCTTTTTTGAAAGATAGGTTTAATAAAAAGGAATGTTACTGTAGCTCTGATGAGCTAGTCTCTCCTCTGTTCCAAGGAGCTAGCAAACAAGTCATGTCCTGCCTAACGACAGCATGACTTACATTAATAAAGTCTTATCAGCCCCAACATGACCTGTGAATTCTACTCTAAACAGAGGGATGCTGTGCTATCCGAAGACAGCATCACTGACTAGGGGGAAGTTAGAAACTCTGTACCCCTTCCAATTGGTCACCAGCTCTGGGCCATTATGGGCCTTAATTTCCTCATTGGTAAAGTATGATTGCTGGACCAGAAGCAGTTTGGAGAGACACTTACGTTCTAATTATAATATATGTCCACAGGATCCATGAATACAAGGATACAGTATTTTTTCAAGTTTTAGTATTCTTACATGTACTCCTGTTCTAAATACGTTAAACAGTGGTGATATATATATAACATATATATAATTTTTTATTTATGCATTGAGGTCTCTCTATATATAAAGAAAATGTGACAGAGAGTATATGCAGCCTGCAAAGTGAGGCAAAAATATTTACTATCTGACCATTTACAAAAAAATGAATACTCCCTGCTAGGAAATATCTTAGTTACCTTCTAAATTTATCCATTTATATCTTATTGCTATTTGGCCAACTTGCAATATTTAGGATTTTAAGATACATATTTCCACTATCTGTTTTTTCTGTCTTATTCCCCTTTTTGTATCCCGTGGTGAGCAAAATATACAATAGACCATGTAAGTTTATTTTCCTTTGTAGTTTTCACTTCTTTTGTCTTCATTAAGAAATAGTTTTGGCCTAGGGTAATAAAACTATTTTTCTATATGGTATTTATAAATTTTATGCTATTGTTTATAAATTTAACTCTTTAATATCCCCTGGAAATTATATTTGTATTTGATATGAAGTATAAATTAAGATTTAGTTATTTTCTTTTCTCTCTATGGATTACCAATTATTCTGCCTCTTTTATTTATCTGTAATGTCATCACTCATAAATCAATTATCTATATTAACATAAATTAGTTTCTAAATTTCAGTTCAATTAATCTATTTACGTATCCTATGTCAATACTAAAGTCTTCTAAATACTATTGCCCTGGCTGGGCGCGGTGGCTCACGCCTGTAATCCCAGGACTTTGGGTGGCCGAGGCAGGCGGATCACGAGGTCGGGAGATCCAGACCATCCTGGCTAACTAACACGGTGAAACCCTGTCTCTACTAAAAATGCAAAACATTAGCCGGGCATGGTGGCGGGCTCCTGTAGTCCCAGCTACTCGGGAGGCTGAGGCAGCAGAATGGCATGAACCTGGCAGGCGGAGCTTGCAGTGAGCTGAGATCGCGCCACTGCACTCCAGCCTGGGCGACAGAGCCAGACAACGTCTCAAAAAAAAAAAAAAAAAAAAAATTATTGCCCTATAGAGATATAAATTAGTATAGTCATATTGGGACCTAATTTGGTATTGTCTAGTAAATACAAAGATGTACATATTATAAAACCCAGAAATTTCATTCATAGCAATATATCATAGAAAATCTTGAGTGTGTTTGTGTGTGTACATATATGTACATAAATGTGTGTGCACATGTATATTTGTATATGTATACAGATATAGAGATACGAACAAAAAGTCTCCAGAAGCATTGTTTCGTACAGCAAGAATTTGTTAACAATGCAAAGTCCCACAATAGAAAAGCAAATAATCTTAAAACAGTCTTATACACAATGTGGTAAAACCGAACCAACTACAACTTCTGGTGTCTCATAAAAATTATATAGTGCAAAGTCACAGAATAATTTATACAGTAGCTTGCACTTATATAAAGTAAAAAAAATGTAAATCTAAGTCATTCACTGTATAAATACACATCCGCATGTGTTTAAGATAAAAATAAAAAACAAGATAATAAGCTAAAAATGTAGGATTATGTTTACCTCTGAGGATGGTAGAGGGCTACAGATTCAGAGAGAAACTGACAGGGGTTTCCAAGGAATTACTAACATTTTATCAGTGAAAATATTTACACATATTTAAAATGGATTATAAATAAATAGATGGAAAATAAATTGATTTTTGATGGAGAGATAGAAGGGTCACTGACTCTAAATCTAATGCATTCACCATTACATTAAATTTATTTTATAGTATGTTAGATTTTTATACAGATTACTAAAATTTAAAAATTTTCCTTTATTTAGAACCACCATTATAATGTTATATTTCCATTTCTTCAGTGTGATGGTTAATATTGAGTGTCAACTTGATTAGATTGAAGGATGCAAAGTATTGTTCCTGGGTGTGTCTGTGAGAGTGTTGCCAAAGGAGTTTAACATCTGAGTCAGTGGACTAGGAAAGGCAGACGCGCCCTCAATCAGCTGCCAGCACAGCCAGAATAAAAGCAGGCAGAAGAATTTGAAAAGACTAGACTGGTTTAGTCTTCTGGCCTCCATCTTTCTCCCATGCTGGGTGCTTCCTGCCCTCAAACACCAGACTCCAAGTTCTTCAGTTTTGGGACTCGACTGGCTTCCTGGTTCCTCAGCTTGCATACGACCTATTGTGGGACCTCATCTTGTGATCATGTGAGTCAATCCTCATTAGCAAATTCCTCTCTACATACATCTACCCTATTAGTTCTGTCCCTCCAGAGAAGCCTGACTAATACATTGAGTAGGTATTATGTATCATGCAGAATGGGAAGGGTTTTTACAAGAATAAATTTTAATCTTAATCTCAAACTTTCAAGGTAGTTTTTGAAGATGAGATAAATTTACAATCTGCTCCAAATATCACAGCTAGTAAATGACATACTTGTCTTCTAAACTTCAGTTTATCTGGTTCTAAATAGTATACATTTCAAATGTACAATTCTGGTGTATTATAAGACACAAGTGCTAGATTGCATAATAGTATATGCTTTAATTTGGAATATCAGTGAAACTGTTTTCATGAGCCATGGGAATTTGTGAAAAAAAAAATGGATTGAGACTGGAGTTCAAAATTTGGCTGTACTTCTTATGATATAGTCTTAGTTCATTCATTGTAAAGGGACTCAATTATCTCTACTAGCTCAGGTGAGAAACTACAAACAGTCTGAAATAATTAATGTTTGGTTGTAGAGTATAACTGATTTGGAGTTATATCAGCCTCTCAATGAATTCTTTCCGACTACCAGTTTAAATCTTAATGTAAGTGTAACTGAGAAAGTTTGTCGTTTCTGCATTCCCAAGATCACTTGGCCAATCATGGTGATCTAAACTCAACTCAACTGAACTCATCTGAAATATAAAATGCATATTTTATATTATAAGAACTCAACTGAAATATAAAATGCATGAAGCTAAACGTGCCTTCTTTTCAAGACTTTCTAAGAGGAGTTTTGGTTAACCTTTGGGGCTGCACAGGACATCCTTATGGAAACAAAATCTGTAAGCAAAAGAGAAAAAAATAGAATGGATCTATTTTCTTGTGAAGTCCTCGTATATGTCTGGTAATCAGCCAGATATTTCCCACCTGATAATCTAATTTACCCTTCCCAATTCTATGGGTTAAGTATTATCACACCATTTTCACACTTGTGAGAAAAGACTCAGATTAAATTATCAGCCAGTATCCTTCAGGTGGCAAGTAGTTAGAGCCAGCAATCAAAGAAACCTTGCACTTTTGATCTAATGTTGCATCACAACTCTATTTTTGAACTGCGTAGAGTAGTATAGTAGCTACTAGAATAGTATAAATACAGTAGCCACTAGCCATTTGTGGTATTTGAATACTTGAAATCAGACTAAACCAAACTGACTCATGTTATACATTTCAAATGCACACCAGAGTTCAAGAACTTAGTACAAAAAAACCACAAATGTGAAATATATAAAAACATGAAGTGATTATTTTAATTATATTGGATTAAGTTAAAATTATAAAAATTAATTTCATGGATTTTTCTACACTTCTAAAAATATTGCTACTAGAAAATTTAAAATTACATATGAAGCTTGTGTTTTATTTCTTTTAGACAATGCTGGCATAGACTCTTTCATAGAGAGCCAGGGAAATTTAGTTTTGAAAGACACTTGTGCTCCTCACTGTCTGTGATACCTTAAGCCAAATCTTAGTTTAATTGACCTGTGTTTTTTCATCTAACAAATGTGGATAATAACATATGCCCTGCAGGGCTTACACTGGGGCTACAGCCAAAGTATGTAAAGCATTCTCCAAGCATCTGTACCATAAGGGGCACTTGAGACAAAGTAATAGTAATAATCTGTATAAAATTTTAAATTCTACATTTTGAAGACCTTTGGACTCCAAACACTATAGTTTATCCAATTCCCATATGATTTCCCTATCAAAAAAGTTGATCGTATGCGCAACATCATGAGACCTCAAGAGGAAGTGAGGAGGTAAGAATATTAAAGTTTCAGATAAGCAAATGAGTGTGCAATGTGGGCCCTCGAAAATAAATGACGGCAAAACAACAAACTGAGTCTGGCTTCAATGTGTTTTTATTGTTGGCAATGAGGCTTTCAGCACTATTGGCTATAATCTTCCCACAGATAATCACATTTAACATTTTCCCACAAGTCTGCTTAATAAATATACTTATTTACATGCAAAATCATTTGAAGGTTAAGCCCTTAGCTGTTACTTATAAATTATGTAGCTAAATATCATATACCAATTTTAGGTCCACCTAGGCAGAACTACATAAAAACCATGCCTGCAAGTGTTAACTAGGGCTATAACCAATCACATAGAGGCCTTTGATACATTCAAGATTTCTTGTAGATATTTAAACTTTTATTCTATGACAAAGGCCATATATGCATTTTAGCATATACCATTATAGTAAATAAATTATAAAATTATTATTATGGTTCTGATATTAATCTACAAACTTCTTTTCACCCAGAAGTTCATACTAATGTTCAACCAGAGTAGCTGACAAATACTTCTCATCAGTTTAGGGCCTTCTTTGGCAGTCCCATGTTATTTTCCTTTTGTAGAGAGGATCCGTTTAGGATCTATTAACTGCAGGGAATCTGTGCATTAAAATGATGATTATTAAGGACAAGCCCTCATCAGGTAATAGCTGCTATGGAAGCCTTTACTTCCCACCAATAAACTCCACTGAATGCTATTTACCTAATTTTCTTATTATGCCAAAGCACTGTGACATTCTCCTAGACAATTTCTCTAATCTAATCACTCTCTATCTGTATTCTTTCAAATGAGAGACCAGCATGTGGTGCTTCTATGATGATCAGAAAGATATTTTAAGCAATTTTTGGCATGGAAAGTCACTTTTGGATTCAAATCTGAGCTGAAAGGGATATGTCATTGCAGAAATGAGGACTCTGTGACACTTCCTGTGCCACACCACGAAATCTCTCCTCTGTAGCTGCTCAGAGACATGAACATCTAATTACTTTCTGCTCATAATTGTGAATGTTACATTTGCAAACAGCCATTTTCTGAGAACTAATATGGCTATTTGTGTCCAAAATCATCTCCATGTTCTTTATTTTCTGTGGGCTAATTTTGAGAAGGTTGTTTACATCTCGAACAATCGTTTGTATACAAAAAGTGCAAAATGAGGGAATGTCAAAGGAACTAGCACCAGGTTTGATGCTTTGCCTGTTAAGCCAGTTTTTTCTCACTAAAAGTGTGTGTGTGTGTGTATTTTAAATATATATATATATATAACTATGAATGTATATATACATGCATATATGTATGTATATAGAGGGGTGTGTGTGTGTATATACAAGCTATGTATATAGCCTGATGGAAGCTTCGGTCCTTCAAGAAACTCTCACGACAGCAGATGTCTCAGCTGGTCTGGCATGCTCTCTTCTCCCTCAATGGAAAGCAGGGATGATTCTCTCTGATTTGGCATGAATTCCCAAGATTAATATCACAGCGTGCTCTGCTTTCTGCCTGTGGATACAAGGTTCCATTGCAGAGTGCCAAGGGTTTAACAATAGTTAATCTCTTAAGAAAAGCAGGTGACCCTTGCCACTACTACTTCTATTATTGTCTAAGTTCCCCTGGGTCTCTGCCAGTTGCTTGCCTTTCAGACTTGGCCGAAGCCCAGAGTTTGAGCGACTTCGTTGTTACCCCCTCATGACTCATTTTTAGTGCCCATCTTTTCTCATGTTGTATTTCATTGTCAGTGTCCAAGAACACCCTTGTATGTGAGTTCCATTTTGAAAAACATATGTTCCGTGGCTTCTTTTTTCCCTAGATCAACCCCATCTCAGTGACTGCATTCTCTAATTCTCTTGTGCAATGGAAATGCTAGCATGAGAGAAGGCGCCAGCACCACCTCCAAATCTGCAGACATCCACCCTTTAATGTAGAAGAATCACACTGACCATGCCACATGAAATCCACAATTTGTATTATTCATTTGAGAATATATCATGATCAGAAAGCATACTCATATTCAAAGTTTAAGGAATTGTCTTTTTGTGTAATTTAACAAAGTATACACATTCCAAAAATAATGACACGAACTTGCTTTATCCAACATTCCTTGACTATCACAAGAAGTAGTAAAATTGGCATTTATTCTTCTTTCTGCTTCAGCTCCTGGTTGTAAAACCTACCTGAACACCTACAGTCATAATTTGTAGCTTTATACTAGAACTTATTATAAACAAGCAGTACAACAGGGACCATAATTTTCCACAAGGAAAATGCACTATAGGAGACATACGTGGTTCTCATTTAACTTCAGAAACATCAGCAGATAACCAAGACTCTTCAAAAATCGATTCACTGTTTCGAGAATAAGTTGAAATTAAATAGATTCTTTCATATGTATGTACTATCGTATTTAAAACTGGAAAGGCTTTGGAGTAGCAGAAACAAGTAGAAGAGGAAATATTTTGCTAGAGAATGTGAATTGTACTGATGGCCATTCTGGATTTATTTTAGAAAGCAATGTATCAAGAGGGTAATAATAAAGAAATATATGTATATTTTTGTACTTAAACGGTTTGTGTATTCATTATTCACCTGTTTATTGGAAAATGTATGCTTTTAAAGATGTTACTATAAAAATTGCACAGAAAATATATATACAGAAAATCTAATTTGGTGGTAATTACTATGGGAAACTTTCTAGCTGGAAGTAATAGGCATTGCCTTGATAGCTAATTTTTATTAGGTTACTGAAATTTAGATACTGTTTCTCATTCCTGTGAAGAATCTAAAAGACCACCTAGCATGAAGTAGAGGTCCAACAAATGTTTCTAATACATTCTAAATGCCACACAACACAGATGCCATTGGAAAGCTTTTCAAGTTGTACATAACACAGATAAATAGACATCTACTAAGACCTGAACAAATAACAATAACTATTTTAAAATTTAAACTATTAAATTATACATGTGGGACACTAGAAGGAATACACTGAGAGGAAGTGGAAGAAATATATCAACATGTTATTTTTGTTTTTATTATAATGTTATTTATAAATTTGAAATAACATTACTTTTCCTCCCTAGTCCAATTTTCATTCCTCCCATACATCTTCATTTCCTCATTCCCTAGGAAAACATCATGGAGTTTATGTTTTTCTTTATAGTCTATGTTTCTGAAATACACACACACACACACACACACACACACTCCACACACACAGAGGGACACCCCAAACAGAGCATGGTATAGTATGAGTATGGATTTGAATAAACATAAATGATATGAACAAGGGAAAGTTTCTGCAATTTGTTCTTTGCATTCAAATAAATGTTTGAAAGTCATATCTGTGCTCATGAATTTAGAGTTAATTCATTCATTACCGTGCTATATAGTGTTTCCTCAATTATTTCTCTAATGAAACATAGGAGTTGTGTTCTGTTTTTTTCTCTCACAAACAATACTACAATTAAACATATTTTGATGTGACTTCCTGAATATATCGTGCTACAGATTTTTAGGTTATACATTTAGTAATAAAATTATAGTGTCATATGATGCAGACATACCTAGAGACATTGCAGATTTGGTTCCAGACTGCCTCAATAAGACGAGTATCACAATAAAGTGAGTATCACAGATTTTATGGTTTCCCAGTGCATATAAAAGTTATATTTACACAGTACTGCAGCCTATTAAGTGTGCAATAGTGTCATGTGTAAAAAACAATGTATAGAGCTTTATTTTAAAAGACTTTTTTTTTGCTAAAAAATGCTAAGACATTTGAGCCCTTGGAGAGCCATAATCTTTCTGCTGCTGGAGAGCCCTGCCTCAGTGTTGACGGGGGCTGATTATGGTAGTGGTTGCTGAAGGTTGGAGTGGCCATGACTATTTCTTAAAATGAGAAAATAATGAAGTTTGCCACATTGATCGACTCTTCCTCTCACAAAATATTTCTCTGTAGCATACAATGCTATTTGGTAGTATTTTATCCACAGTAGAACTTCTTTCAAAATTGCAGTCAATCCTTTCAAATCCTGCTGATGCTTTATCAACAAAGTTTATGTCATATTCTAAATCATTTGTTGTCATTTTACCAATTTTCATAGCATCTTCATCAGGAATAGATTCCATTTCAAGAAACCACTTTCTTTTTTCATCCGTAAGAAGCAACTGCACATCCATTAAAGTTTGATCACAAGAGGTTTAAACCCCTCAAAGTTATCCATGAGGACAGGAATCAACATTTTCCCGACTCCTATTATTGTTGATATTTTGATGTCCTCCCATAAATCATAAACGCTTTTAATGGCATCTAGAATGGTGAATCCTTCTCAGAAGGTTTTCACTTTACTTTTCCCATATCCACAGGAGGAATCACTATCTATGGCAGCTACAACCTTTTGAAATGTTAACAAGACTTGGAAATTGAAATTCCTCTTTGACCCATGAGCTGCAGAATGTATGTTGTGTTAGCAGACATGAACACAGCATTAATCTCCTTGTACATCTCCATCAGAGTCCTTAGATGACCAAGTGAATTGTCAATGAACAGTAATATTTTGAAAGGAATCTCTTTTTTAGCAGTAGTTCTCAACAGTGGGCTTAAAATATTCAGTAAATCTTACTGTAAACAAATGCGCCATCATCCAGGCTCCATTGTTCCATTTATAGAGGACACAAAGGCATAGAAAATTTAGCATTATTCTTAAGTAACCTAGGGCTTTGAGAATGGTTAACGAGCATTAGCTTCAACTTAAATTCACCAGCTGCATTAGTCCCTAACAAGAGAGTCAACCTGTTCTTTCAAACTGTGAAGCCAGGCATTCACTTCTCCTGCTTATCTATGAAAGTCCTAGGTAACATCTTCTTCCAATATAAGGCTGTTTGGTCCACATTGAATAACTATGTTTTGTATAACCACAGGCTTCGTACCATAATCCTGAGAGGAACAATCTCACATACGATAATCATAACTGTTGGAACCTCGACATATCCAAATCCCTAAAGTCTAAAATTCCAAATATATAGAATCCCCCAAATCAATCACAGGATAGTTGCATCATCTTCAATGGAACTATTACCTTGTTACTGTCTTTATTTGGAAATTAGGTATGATTTAAGAAGATACATATGGGTGTTGTATTAGTCCGTTTTCATGCTGCTGATAAAGACATATCCAAGACTGTGTAATTTATAAAGAAAAAGAGATTTAATGGACTCACAGTTCCACATGGCTGGGGGGGCCTCACAATTATGGCAGAAGGTGAAAGTCACATTATACATGGCGGCAGGCAAGAGAGAATGAGAGCCAAGTGAAAGGGGAAACCCCTTATAAGCCCATCAGACCTCGAGAGACTTATTCACTAGCACGAGAACTGTATGGGGGAAACTGCCTCCATGATTCAATTATCTCCCATCGGGTCCCTCCCACAACACATGGGAATTTGGGGAGCTACAATTCAAGATGAGATTCGAGTGGGGACACAGCCAAACCATATCAGGTGCCAACTTGAGAAGGTGTGGACTTGTGCAGTTAGTTTAGATGTCAGCTTGACAGAATTAAAGGGTGCCTAGAAGCCTGGTAAAGCATTATTTTGGATGTGTCTGTGAGGGTGTTTTCAGAGCAGTTCAGTGTATGACTCTGAGTGGACTAAGTGGAGAAGATATGCCCTCAACGTTGGCAGGCACCATCAAATCAGCTGGGGGCCCAGAGATAACAAATACAAAAGAAGAATCAGATTCTCGCTGAGATCTGGGACAGACTTTTCTTCTGCTGCCTTGGACATCAGAAATTTGACCCCATGAAAGTACATTATCACATTGACTTTGTATGTGATCATTGTGTATATCTTTAAAAACATTGAAACTTCCTCAATAAATGAAAATATGTCCTTTTTATATATCTACGTTTGTGAAAGACAAAATTTCTTGAGATCTCAGCTCTCTGGGCTGGATTGATCTTCTGTCCAGACCACTGAAATTTTCACCATACCAGCTATGAAGCTGTTCTGCTTTCTTATGATTCATGTGTTCACTGGAGTAGCATTCTCAATTTCCTTCAAAAACTTTTCCTTTGCATTCGCAGCTTGGCTAACTGTTTGATGTAAAAGGTCTAGCTTTAAGCCTATCTTGGCTTTTGACATACCTTCCTCACTGAGCTTAATCATTTCTAGCTTTTGATTTAAAGTGAGAGATGTGTGACTCTTCCTTTCACTTCAATGCTTAGAGGCTATTGTAGGGTTATTACTTGGCCTCATTTCAACAATGTTGTGTCCTAGGAAATAGAAATGCTCAGGTGAGAGAAAGAGAGAGACAGCAAACAGCTGGTCAGTGGAGTCGTCAGAACACACACAACATTTTTTCCACTAAGTCTGCCATTTTATGTGGGAGCAGTTCTGTGGCCCTTCAAAACCACTGGAATAGTAACATCAAAGATCAGTGATCACAGATCACCATAACAGATGTAATAATAATGAACAAGACAGAAATATTTCCAGAATTACCGAACTGTGACAAAGAGACACAAAGTGAGCTGTTGGAAAATGATGCCAGTAGACTTGCTAGATACAAGGTTGCCATGAACCTGCAATTTATTAAAAAATAATGCAAAATATGTGAAGCACAACAAAGCAAAGCATAATAAAACAAGGCATGCTTACATATATTGATTTTATAGATATTTCCAGTAGAATATTTAAAAACCTACACTCCCTTAGTGTTTCCTTTATCTTTACCGATAGTTAATACTCTCAATCTTTATAATTTTTATCAAGAGTGGTTCTAAAATAATATCTCATTATTTTTTGATTGTATTTTGATGTTTTTTCTTTTATGCTTTTCTATGTATTTTTTAATAAGCATATATTTATTTAGAAAAGGATACAACTCATTTTACAATTTTTTCTTTCATTGCACTTCAGCAAGTATTTAACATTATCTGATTCCTATAATTACAGTGATAAATTTTCTTTTTATAAAAAAGTATACCTATCATTCTTGCCCTTATAGGACTTTCAGTCTAATCAGGCAGACAGATATGTAAAAAAAAATACATTATTTATTGGTCACTACAAAAATAAAAGTACATGGGAGCAGAGAATTAGGAGAGATTAGCTCTAAGGGAGGCATTTCCAGAGAATCCTTCTGGAGATGTGATGGATATGTTTATATTAACTTTTCTTTGAGGATGTTGTAGGCTGCTGTTGAGGATCTAGGTTAATAGAACTGGTTAAAAAAATAATACACAGACATAAACATGTGGTATATGGCAGAATGATTTGAAGATAAACGAATATTAAGATTCATTATAAGAAACAGGATCAGAATAAATTAGTGTGGGCAGGTTGAATGAGGATGCCTCCCTCTTTGAGACCTCACAAATGACCCACTATGTTAAGTCCCTTTTCAGATTTTCTGGGACTATGACAAAGAACCAAGTTAGAGCAGAAATGGGAGCTGATAGTGACAGCCTATTAAAAGTTCCCCACACTTCTGATCAGAGAATCACAATAGAGATAGTTGCATGCCCTCCTGGCAATGATGGATGACAGTCCCATAACTCTGTAGATGGGCCAATGCTTTCCGGTTCAGCAAGCACTTTCAAATTATTATGTTATTTATCATTCCATATTCTCAGTGAATGAAAGAAATAAGTCTCAGAAAAATTTGAGTTGTCTGCAATCACAGAACTAAAATGTAATTCATTTGAAATGAGAATATAGAATTTTGAACTCTAAACTCATCCTTTATAGAAGTTCTTCTATTTTCCCTCTTCTAGGACTAGGAAATGCAGGTACTTGCCCATACATTTTATATAATAGGTAAGTAGATAGAAACAGTTAGTAAGAGATTTTTGAGTACTCATTTCATTAGGAGAATTTTGAGCAATATAAAGATTGCACATTTGTAGTAGTACACCCTAATACATAATGTCCTGTTCCTTAAATTTTGTATTTTTCCTTGCAGTTTGGAATTTGTAGGTACATAACTAGTGCTTAGAATTGCAAGTGCATTCAATAAAGCTAATGATTGACTAAGAACGTTTCAGCCAGTAAGGAGTTATAATCAAATTAATAAAGGTAGCTTGGGGAAAAAATGTCATTTTTGTTTTTCTTTGTAATGAAAAGTGATTTAATGAGACAATCTTGGAAGAATATTCATCTATGTATCCATTCAACAAATATTTTTTGAGCACTCACTATGTACCAGTCAGGGTAAGTATTTTACATAAATTATCTCATGTTAATCCTCATAACAGTACTATAATATTGGAATTGTTAACTTTATTTTAAGATAATGAAACTGGAAGGAAGAAGATTAAGTAATTTAATCAAGGTCACACATCTTTTAAGTGGCAGAGATAACCTCAAAGCTTATTTCTAATCCACTGTGCTATACTGCAAATATGTTTTGTTATACTCTAACAATTTTGGGGACCTGTGGAGTTGAAAGCAATTGTCTTCTAGAGGATAATGACAGATTTTCAAATTTCTACACTTCCAAGTGTAAAATCCCAACTGATCTCATCAATGAATAATTACTATTAATTTAAATATTTTTAAAGCATAATGTCAGAGATACTCACATACTTTTGAATGAAGGAATGGCATTTGTATGCATGATAATGTGCATTGTCAAGCCATTGATCACATCATTTTATATTTTCAGAAGGAGCCAAAGCAATTGTAATTGGTATAATAAAGCCCAGCTGGTGAGCCAATATCCAGAATAACTCGGGACTAGCACAGCAGGGGCAGAATGAAGAATGTATTTGGTAAGAAAGAAGTGATTTAGCATATGTCCTTTATTCCTCATATTTGTGACTGCAGTCACCAATACCTAATTTTATTTAAGGGAAAGCATCTTTGAATGTTCAGATGATTTATACTGGAAACCGTTTCCTTATGCTAAACAAAAATAAGGGTAGATTAATCATGATGAATATAGAAAAGGAAGTAATTGATTCTTTGGTCTGAATTTTCCTCTGAGTTAATAGATCTCCCCTTTAGCAACAACAAGGCAAAATAATAAGGAAGCATACAAGATAACTTAAGTGCAGCTAGCTTTGGCACTGCCGGTCGCTAAGAGCTTATCTAGCATTTCCAACACTCTTCATGAATGCTCCTTCTGCTCTGTGTTTAGAATAATAAAACCTTGTACCTCCTCAAATGTTAACTTTGTCTTGGAGAAAAAAATCATAAATATAAATTTGCTGAGTTCTCTTGTTTGCCTTTTGACATTTAAGAAAACTGTTATAAGGAAATCTATTCTGAGATAGATGTTCTACCTACTTCTAAATGTAGCAGTACTTAACAATCATAAATATAATTTAGTGTCCATATCATACACAATTTAAGACATTTTTCGCCATAATATGTTTTTTTAAACATGCCTCAAGGAATCCTGGTGATTTCATCAACCTTGAAATTAATTCCAAAGTGTTTAGAAAAATAAAAAATGCTCTAACATGACATCACAATCTTCTTATGCAAATGCTTGATGTTTTAAAGGTTTTTAAGGCTTTTTTACTGCATGAAAGCTATAGACAAAATGAGTATGTGTATAAACACATTGAAAGCCTAATAAAACTGCAAATATAAATTCAAATGAAGGCATGAGGATAAAACTTCACATAAAATTTATTTCCTGTATTTATGTCAATTTATCCAAAATCATATATAAATTACATCACAAGTTAATGAAGTTGAATAGAAATCTAGTTCATTGTATTACTAGCATGAAAAGTCGACACTGAAAGATTAATTTCCAAATATTTTCATTCTGTTGAATATCTGTTACAATTGTTCTCTAGTCCTCCACCTCTTAATCAAAATTATAAATCATTATTTAACTTACTAAATATGTGGTATCTGTATTCCGATTCATTTTCACATCAACTGTATTTTTAACACGATTAATGACAACACAAATAAGAGGAGATAAGCTATTTTCCACAATATCTATACGAATGGAGTACACTGTACAATATAGATACACAGTGGGGTCCAAAATTAGTGTATGTACACACACATACATACCTAATAAATATATGCACATATATGCATATGTGTATATTAGGCATAAGAGAGTTAGCATTTCTCAGAAGTCCATGGAATATATCAAGCGAGAGTAGAGAGACTTTGCTGAACCCCATGAGCATTGAGACCCTAGAAAGACCACACTTCAGCAGTAACTGATTATTCTAATCCTGGAGGAAAGAATACTCTTGGTCGCTTTTTATACAAGTCTAACAACATCTTGAGATAAAATTGATCCAGAATTAAAATAACTACCTGCCAAAATAAAACTCAATAATTTTTAAAGGAAATAAAGGGAGTCTTTAACCAAAAAACATTATAACGTCCCGTGTTCCTTAAAAAATTACTAGACATGTTCTACATGTATCCTCAGTGATGGCCCCCAGGGATCTCTACCTTCTGAAACTCATACCACTGTGTAATCACCTCCCATTGAGTGTGGGCTCAGCTGGGCTTGGCGACTCGTTTTCAATAAATAGAATAAGGCAGAAGTAATGGGATGTCACATTTGAAATTAGGTTATAAAATATTGTGACTTCTGTCTTGGGTTCTCCCCCTCACCTCCTCTCACTCTCTGAGATCACGAGCTCTGACAGCATCCAGCAATCATATCATGTTAGTAGACGAAGAGGGCCATATAGGCAAGTAACCAAAGCACTTACAAACAGCCAAATGAGTGAGCTTGGAAGTACATCTTCAGTCTCTTTAGATGACTGCAACACTGACTGACAACTTGACTGCAACCACAGGAGACACCTTGAGCCACAGCAATCCAGCTAAACCACACCCAGATTTCTGACCCTCAGACACTCTATAAGATGATAAGTCATCATTGCTTTAAACTGCTAAGTTTTAGGATAATTTTTGCGCACCAACAGACAATGTGACAAAAAGAAAACAAGAATCTATGGCCCATAACTAGGAGAAATCAGTTCATAGAAAAAGATGCAAAGATAACACAGATTTCGATTAGTAAACAAATATTTTAAAATAACTGTTGTAAATGCACATAGCATGTGGAATCTATAAATATAATGAGAAAATAAAAGTGGTTAATGAGAGAATAGAAAGAATTTCAGCAAAAAATAAAAGCTATAAATAAAAAGCAACTCTTTGGATCACCACTCTTGTGGGTGTGTGTGTGTGTGTAGTATGGAGAGAGACAAAGAAAGAAAAAATGATTAATATGTGTTAATTATGCCTTTATCTAGATAGTAAAATTTTAGGAATTTCTTTGCGTTTGTCTTTAAACTTTTTAATAATTCTTATAATCCTTGCATTATTAGTATGCATTTTAAAAATAGTTATTTTCACAATTTTCTTCTAATACCTCCTCAGTACATCAAGACCCCAAGATGATAGCTTTTGAATGTCGCAAAAATAGTAATGGGAAATCTCAAAAAGTAATTTTCACTATGGAAAATCTTATATAACTCCTTCCTGTTTAATAAAATACAATAGGTTTTTTTAAGTATCAAAAATTGTAGCATATACTTAATTGAGTGAAAACCAGAGAACATACTTCAGATAAAACTGGAATATATTTTAGTCATTTATAGCCACCATATTTTACGAATTCATAGGTTTTACCTTGTATTGTTATAAGACTTACATCTACAACAAATATCTATGTAACAGTGATTGGAAATCCATTTGCAAGATATTCAGGGATATCATTTAAAAAAAGAATTATGTTCTGCATTTCTTGGCAGGCAGGGCAAGCTCAGGCAAAACTGTGGAGGAGTCAGTTGATCTTTGCTGAACACAACCTTTCTTTTATACTCATTCACTCAAACTACCTCCCACATATTCATAGGCTTTCCCATTGAATGATTAAGATGTTCATTTGTATATAACCCCGAAATATGCATTTATAATGTGATCACAGAGACTGTGTTATGATATGTTGTAGCATAATGAACATAAGAGTCTGGGTGTCTTTATAAATATTTTCACAATGTTAGGATGTAGAGTGATTAATATGATTTCTTCATCGCAAGTACAAATTACATAATAATCTGATGAATTTCCTGAGAGGAAAATCAATGGCAGAGAACTCACTGATACAAGCCCTGGATTGCAAGTTATAGAAAACACATCCAACGAGGCAGGAGGGCCATATTGCCCCTTCATTCCTATAAGCTGCCTTCCTAAGTTATCTCTTGTCTACTTCTTCCTGCCCCCTATGTAAGATCCAAGGAAAGGTCACCTATTTTCAAGAAGTGTAATACATATCATTATCTCTATGCAACATTCCTCTAAAATCATATTTCTGTGCCCTTTTAATTTCTCAAAAAATGAAAAAACAAAAAATACTGCTTCACATTTATCAGAAAGTTTCACACTTTAAAATTTTATTCTATGAACAATAGTAGAAATGAAAAATGGGACAGAAATGATAGAAAAAACCTAACTCTAGTTCTGAAAACTTCTATTCTCATAATTATGCAATTCAAAATCAGTATTATGGTTACTTGTTGTAGCATTTTTTATGAATATAATCGTTTTAGCAAATTAGAATAATCTCAGTCAACAGATCATATGATATGTCCAAATAAATGAAGTGTTCTGGAATGTACATTACTGTGCCCACGGTATAACTGATAAAACAATAACAGATAAAGACAAAGAAGAGTTGGAAGAGTAGTGGATTTATCTCTTTGGTAAAAATGGCCAGAAACAATAACTTGTTGATAGATGAGAGATTTCCTCCCAATTGCTGCATTTATGCTTGGGAATTTTGACAGTGAAAATCAGATAATTTCATTGACTTTACAAGCAGGTCTAGCATACAATACATACTCAATCAACCTCATTATTAAAGTTGGACATTGTAGATTAGCAAAAAGATCATTAGCTTCATAATCAGAAAGCCCTGTATTTACAATTCAGCTCTTTGTTTACACTAGATCTTTAAATTTACTGAATTATAATTTCACCTTCTATAAAATATGAATAATACAGATTCCTCAATTGTCTGCTGTAAAATGTTTGTATAATGCTTATTCCTGTGCCTAGTACAGGATTAGAAAGTTCTTAGCAAATAATCCAATATTATCATTGTTGTTGTCTTGGTGACTATGTAGTATTTCTTATTATTCACAGTAGTATATTCTATAAAGTTACTACAAACAATAAATTATTGAATACTAATTACTGCTCCAAGGGAAAATACTGGGTTAGGTTCCTTTGAGCCACTGTTCACATTAACATCAGTGAAAATGCCATTTGTATTAAAAAGGTTCATTTTCCAACGTCCTTGAAAAATAAGCCATTATTATTAGTGTTGAAAGCCTGTTCTTGCATATAACTCTTTTCCCGTATAACATGCAGCAGGTACAATCTAACCTCATTATTAATGGATTTCATATTGTCAAATTCGCCTACTCACTAAATTTATGCATAACCCCCAAATCCATAATCTCAGTGCATTCACAGTCATTTGAGGACATGTGAAAAGTGGCAACAGACTTGTGTCACCTAATGGGAAGGTTCCCAACTGAGCTTGAACAAGGTAACCCTCCGCCATCTTGTTTCAGGTCCCATACTTTAAATAACCATCTATCCTTCTCGTAGTCCATTTAGTGTCACGTTTTTGGCATTTTGTGCTTTTTGCTTGCGATTTCAACGTTTAAGATGGCTTCCAGGCATAGGGCTGAAGTGCTGCCTGGTGTTCCTGAGTGCAAGAAGACTCTGAAGTGCCTTATGGAGAAAATAACATGTGTTAGGTTCACCCCTTTGTATGCCTCAGGTTGTTGTAGGCAAGTACTTTATCTGGTCCAATCAGGAACTGGAGAAAACATTCACACGTTTGTTCTGGCAATTTATAATACATTGGGAACATCTGAGTTCATTCCATCTTCTTTTAAAAATCTGAAGTGAATGTTGTTTTCTTCATTTTGCAGAGGAAGAAAATGAGAATTTGAACTGATATGTTTCATAGTGATATTAATCACATTCTTTGGATAAAGGATTTTCTGATGAGAAAAGGAAGAAAATTGTGAATGACTTCACAACACAATTTTTACCTGTAACCAGCCAAGACTTCAAATTTTAGATATTAGATGTGTGTTAGATTGTTAGAGATCTTGGTAATCATCATGTTCAACTTCCTGCCCCAGTCAAGATTCTGTTTCTATATCTTCATTGATAGATGCTTCCATTGTTACTTGAATATCTAGGACAGGAAGAGACATTCTTTATCAAAAGGAAATTCATTCAATTTTAAATCACTTACATATTCATAAAGCTGTTTTAAGAGTAAACTGAAAAATGTTAATGCAAACCATTCATCCCATTTTAATTTTTAGAGAAAACATGACCTTGTTATTTCTTCTCACCTGACCATTCCTCCTGTCATATGGTATTCCAAATGCATTTCTAGTTCACTCCCAGACTATATTAGTCACTAGAAATAAAAGTGGAACAGAAGTTAATAACTTTGATACATTTAGCAAATGTAGTTTGAAAATCTTAATAGTTGTAACTACAACTAAATCTATATTAAGTTTCAGCAATAAGTCAGAAGATTCGTCACAGTCTTTTATTTGTAGAAACAATTTTAACAACATTCTTTTCACTTTTTTCTGCAAAAATTTACCTATACTACAAGTCTGATATATGACTCAAAGTTTGCATCTAGATAGATCTTTAAAAATAGTTGACTACACAATAACAGAAAGGAAAGAAGAAAGGAAGGAAGGAGAGAAGGAAGGAAATATAAAAGTTATATTCAAAGTTGGAAAACTATATATTTTTAAAAGGACAGATAGTCATAATATATAATGACCTTAATATATAAATACTTTTTCCATGTCCGTGAAAAGATAGAAAAACCGTCAAAGATATGTGGCAAGCGGCCTCTAAGATGGCACCTAATATCGGATTTTCTGTTATTCATGCCCTTATATGATCTTTTCCCCTTGAGTATGAACTCTACAAGATCACTTCCTTCTAATGAATAAAATGTAGCAAAAGTGATAGATGTGACTTCCAAAATTAGATTAAAAATTCTGCCTCGAGCACACTTTCTTGCTGTCTCTCTCACCCTTGAGGAAGCCAGCTGCTATGTCATGTGTACCTCCACGGCGATACACAGATAGCAAACGACTGAGGCCTGACAATAACCACATGAGTGGGCTTGGGAACAGATTTCCTCCCCCAACAGTTGAGTCTTCAGGTTAGACAGTATCCTTCATGAAAACTTCACTGAAACCTCATGAGAAATCTTGAGCTAAAGCACGCAGATAAACTGTGCCCAGAATTTTGGCCCACAGAAACTGAGAGATAACAAATGTTTAAGTTGCTGAATTTGGGGATAATTTGTTACATAGCACTAGGTAAGTATTATAGAATTATAATTATAATTAATACTACAATTACAGTTGATAAACATCAAAGAAATGATTTATGGAAAAAAATTGTTAAACCAAGATTTATAAAAATATCTTTAACACCATTAGGAATTTGATAAATAAAAATTGAAACAGTAATGACCACTTTTACAGCTCAAATTGAAATATAGAATAATTTAAAAATTTTATTTACTGAGTTTCTAAAGAAATAATGTCTGTGTTCATGTTTGTTTCTGAGTAAAAGTTTTAGAGATTTAAAAGTTGAAAATTTTGATTTATTGAATGTCTAAAGGGAAGAGGACACGACACATACAAACATATGTCCTCTCCCTTTGAGACACACATACATTTCTGTGTACCTGCGTATTTGTGTTGCGGATTGAGTGGGCCTTGCAATAGAAATGCACTATGTCGCATAAAAAAACTCAGAAATGTTTCAAGTTGTTCTCGTTATACTGTACATTACTTTATGTCCTGTCTGTTCATGTGGCACCCAGGATTCAAAAATTAAAAGATTTGGGTTCTTTTCATCTCTATCATGAAGTTTATGAGCTTATACATATATTTTTTCCAGTCTTAGCTCCTTTTCTCTATAAAGTGAACATAGTACTCCTAACTTTCTGTACAAGATAGTAAAAATTATTGAGATAATGTATGTGAAAATGCATTGTAAATAGCAAAACAGCATTGTAGGTAGCTCATTGTAAATGAGCAAAGTGATATGTATTTATAAAGTGTTATCGTCTTGTAAGTTCTCATTCCCCAAAGCATTTGTGGCTCTAGGGTAAAACTATAACCAGTGAAGGTAAACAGCCAGGTTTTACCCTCCACTGAGTTCTAACACTAGTCAATTACAGCTCTTGTTTCTAATTTTGAGTGAGCAGAGAACCCTGAAATTCATTAAAGCTTAAAGGTATGCAGCCAAAGAATCCTATTTCCACACAATAAGCCTCATCCTATATGGTTCATCCTTCATTTATCCTAGAGATAAATATATTTATTTCAGTAAATTACAATTTTTAAAGAGTAGTCATATATTTGATCTTCACCAAAACTCTGTTAAAGGCAAGCATTATTGTTTTTGTTTGACAAGTGAAGCAATTAAGGGAATAAGTGAGTTCTCTAATGTTACATTCCCACTAAAACAGCTGGAACTCAAGAATTATGAATTCTAGGGCAGTATTCTTTGCTGTGTGTTTTTTTTTTCGCAACGGTACTTATAATTTTGATTAATTGAAGGTAACTCTATGTCCAAAAATCAGGGTGTTGGGTAAATAATGGTACATCAATAAAGTAGTATATTGTATAGTTATCCAAAGTGATAATAAAGAATGATACAGGCAATTGCAGGTTAGGTACATTTGTATGTATTTTATAATTGTAAGTATTTCTCCAGGAAAACAGGTGCAGGTCAAAAGGAATATGAGATCTAAAATAAAGTGCTACTATAACATTTTTACTTTTTTCTTTTTTCCCATTTCCCATAATTATCATAATAACTTTAATATTTATACCCATAAGTTTCCAAACTAGATGCTTTTCCAAAAATGCCTATTCTTGGCTCACTTTAAATTTTAGTAAACCATCTATCTATTCCACCTGTGCTTTGGCATTTGGAGAGAAAATACTTCGCAAAAGAATCTTTGCAAGAAATATTTCTCCAAGACAGCACAGTTCCCAGTAAAATGATCTGAAATTAGTCTTCTGAGAAAACATGTATAGAAATATCATATTACAGGGAAAATGTTCTTTTTATGGTTAATCAAGTCGTTTCAATAGCTGAACTCAATGCAGAGTTCAATGAAGAAATCGAAAACCTTGTTCTTAAACATCTATTATTTTTTATTTCACCATGGACCCATCTCAATGGGTCTATATTTTTTCTACAAAGGTTATTCTATTCACAGGTAGATATATTTCTGAATATGCCTAATCAGGAGATATCTTTTCTTCTTTCCATCTTTGTCATCCTTTCCACTCTGAGCGGCATTTCCCTGCTTAAAATTTCACAGTTGACAGTATAAATAGCTATTAACCTTAAAATGGGGTTGACTGGTGCAATAGAATTCTAATAGATGAAAGGAAAGAAAGAAAGAAAGAAAGAGAGGGACAGAGGGAGGGAAGAAGGAAGGAAGGAAGGAAGAAAGGAGAGAGAGAACGAGAAAGAAAAGAAAGAAAGAGAAAGGAAGGAGAGAGAGAGGAGGGAGGGAGGGGAAAGAAAGGAGGGAGGGAGGGGAAAGAAGAAAGAAAGAAAGAGAGAAAGAGAGAGAGAGAAAGAAAGAAAGAAAGAAGAAAGAAAGAAAGAAAAGAAAGGGAAAGAAAAAAGAATGAAAGGCAGGCTTTTGGATGAGTGAGGAGGGATTCCATCTGCAGTCTATCTCTGGGATGTTCATTTCATTGTATTTGCTTGGCTTTTAAAACATCTACATGGGTAGTGATAGGCAAACATAAGGAAAAACCAATTGTAGACAGCTTCATGTGCCCTTGATATAGATATTACTTGATTTTGCAGCTCACATAGTAAGTGATAGAAGAGAACACTTTGTTTTTGTAATTATAATTTTTAAAATGAAGTAAGTCCTTTAAAAAATTCTGAATATAAACTGTTCACCCAATTTAAAAAGTTCATTTGCCTTCAGTTGACGATGTAGAAAGGGACAGATAATTTCCGTTGTCTATGTCAACCTTCTAAAGAGCTTTCCCAAATCAATTGCATTCAGAAATTTTATTCGGCCTGCGAAATTTTCCTTAACTGCACTTGCACTTATTAAAACCACTCCCTGACCATTTTTGCCCGCTCTTAGAGCCCTCTATATCATTAAGTAAAAGCCTAGCAACCATTTCCCTCTAAGATAATAATTTTTTTTCTCACCAACAAAAATTTTCATCAAAATCAAAATGAAGGACACTGGAAAGCTGTTTAAGAGAATGCTAAATTTCCTTCAGGACTATATCAAGATGATATTAAAATAGCCACCATGGTAATATTATCTTCATTTTTCACTGTATATGCCATGCAACTGATTGATTTTGTACAGATTTCAGCAGAGATGATAATTTGCTTTGGTGTCATGTTGATATAGTGTGTGTTTAATATCAGATTTTTTAAAGGTTCTGTTTTACCACTGCTATGCTTTGTCCATGAGGTCTAAAGTTTATTTTTCATGTTTAAGCCATAGAAAGAACATACTAGGAAGAAGCCATAAATAAATAACTAAAGAAACAAATAGCTTCCCATATTGCCTGATGTGCTCTTTCGTCTCCATCCTGACATCCCGCACTGACTAGAGAGTTTCTGCAGTGGTAGGCTTTGTCTGTGGGGTTAGTTGCTCTTTATTTTGTATTTGTTATGCTGGGGGGAGGGGTTCTCATCCTGGGAATTTCATGTATTTTCTCCCTCTGGCAATACTAATAGACTGAAGCTGACAAGCATCTATTGTTAAAATCAGAAGTTGCAGACTTCAATTCAGTGCCAGGAGTTATTCGGAAAGACATTTCTTTCCTAATAATGGTACCCTCATTTGTATTTCTCACATCAATTTAGTAATTAAATGAAGCCAGGAAATACTGGAATTCCTATTAGTGCAAATTATAAACTTTAAAAACAACCAGGACACATCCCAGTGGCCTCAAAACTGCCCTGGGTTCAGTTGTCACTGAGTGCAGTTTTATCCTCCAACATTCGCTGCCAAGTAGACTCCTGCTGGGGTTTGACTGAGTCCTCTGGGTATCCGTGTGAGCAGCGACACTTAAAATTCACACTCTGTACTCCTCAGCGTTGGCCGTTGCTGGAGACTGTTTTCAGACCAGAGAGTACAGCACACTAGAACAACAGAACATTTTCTCCTCCTTCTGAACTGAAAATGAAATCTGAAAGGAACTTTGTTTCTCATTTTCCAGAGAGATTTTATAAACAGGCCATTTCTAAGACTTCTTAGTAATGTCTTTAATTGGAGGCAAAACTCTAACAACAAAGCCAAACTTCTGAGGTGCTGTTGAGAAACAGAGCCACAGACCATTCCAGTGCAGTGTCTGGGGTAATTTCTGAGATGAGGGTCGTGATAGCGGAAGTGATGGTGATAATGTCATTTGAAGTATTTATTGATTTTTTTTTTTTTCTGGAGATAGCAGTTAAGCAAAGTGAGCAGCTCCATTTAACATATGGTCAGAATTTCCTCTATAAATGATTTTCAGGGAGAACCAACACATTCTATGCTTTTTTTTTTTGTAGGAGTCTATTTTGAAGTAGAAAGTTTCCTTAGTTAATTTCTATAATAGCAGCTTGGCATCTTACAAAATAATTTGTAGATCTAATACCATATAGGAAACACACTCAGAGACAATCGAGAATGGAGTGTCCAGCATTTTCTAAAGATGATAAGCCAAAGGTCTGTGGCAACTTTGGCGGAAAATTTCATTGAATAAATTCCCATTTGAAAGTCAGTTCAATATGATAGATCCATAGAGTTACCTTACAGTGTAATTACAATGTAAAAGTCAAAAGGTTGTTTAAGAAAACAACAACAAAACAAACAAATAAAACAAATAAACCTTATCTCCACTCTCAAAAATAGAAGCATGCATTTTGGAGACTCTATTTCTTATCCGGAGATCAGCAAAAATTATAATTCTTCAGCCTAATTTTGTACTTACCCGAGTCCAGAGCAATTTTTTATAAGTAAACTGTGGCATTTATTAACACTTCTTGGGGCCAAGAAGAGTTCATAATTTGTTCTTTAAAGTGTTCTGAGGGCCAGTGTCAGTTGTTTGGGCTTTGGACTAAGTACAGTTTTGCAGTGTAACCTACCCTACTCCTGCATAACCAGGAGCTGCCAAAATGATGTCTCCTACCTACAAGATAAATGTCACATTGCAAGATCATCAGCAGGCTCCTCCCTTAGAGGCCAGCTGTTGAGTGGGCTATGCCTGGTAGCAGCATGGAACAGGAGGCAGGCAGTGCCAGAGATGATGAAAGAAAGGAAGTACCAAAAGAAGAAATACACAACAGCTGGAAAATGTGCAAGAGGCCTTTAGAGATGGTGTGCAAGTCTTTTGAGAAAGTATCTTCATAAAAAACACATAGCTGAGCTTGGAACCCTAAAAGCAATGAAAGAATAAAAGACCACGGCAACAATTTAAACTCCCTTTCAAGAATTATGTCAAAAAGGCCCATCAAGAAATAGGAGATATTTGAAGAGAAGATGTTTGCGGGTTTTTTAAATTTTCTACTTTCAAGTCCTCCTACAACTTTAAACTTAATGTTTTCACATTATGGTGAAAGTACCTAATTGCTTCTCTTCAGCAGGAGAGAAGCCTGGTGCCTTTAGAGTGTAAAAGCAGGAGGCCTCCAAGAACCTCAGATGAAGGGACTGGTGAAGAGTCACATAATATACACCTACATACACAGAACATGAGAAATGCAGTGTGACCTCATCAACAGGGCCCCTACTAAGAAATAAGAATACCAATGCATCTATACACCTCAGCCTGGGGCTGGCATCCTGCAGAGATATGAACAAGAGAAAGAGAAAACAGAACAAAAACAAAACAATCTTAAAACACTTTAATATAGCTCTGGTTTACTTTTTAAATTGTATTCATTTGTTCTTTCTTTCTTTTGCTAAAAAATTGGCCTCAAGATTTGCCAAGTGTGATATGCTTATTCAGCTTCATTTTGCCACATGACTAAGTCTTTAGTATCACTTAATGGGCTGGCAGATCATACAGATAGTCAACTCAACCAACTGTAGCCAAAGGTAGACACCTCAGGACATCTAATGTTCACAGTGGGGTTGAATGTAATCTGGTTTCTAACCCATAGGTGCAAACATTAGGAGTTTGTGAGCAAAATCTCCTCCTATTTGAATGGTTTAATCTCCTGTCACAGGAACCTCAAATATTGGTGTCTATGTCTGAATACTTTTCTCTGCCTGACACCCTCTTTCTGGCTCATCTAAAACTTCTTCAGTGGAAAGTGTGACATTAGCTCTTGTGCAGCTTAGCACATCTAGTTGGCTGAGAGTTAATTTGGAGAACATAGTAATTGTTGGTTGAGGTATGACTAAGACCTAGACAGTTTTGATTTCTAGATCAAGTAATTGATCCAGTATGCAGCTGTTTGCAGACTTGCCCCAGCCAGGCAGAGGGGTGGAAATGCAAATCTTCTCAATCAGAAAAGTTTAGTGTGATTACTCAAGAGAAAAAAACTAAGAATAGGTTCTGCAATCCAGGTGGCATCCTGCATGTTACATACACTTCATCATGTTTTTAATACACATGATAAAAATAGCTTTTCTTTTATTCCTTTAATAAGCCAGATTGATTGGGGGGCTTAGAATGTCTCTCAACTGTATGTCAGAAGTCCCACTTGTTAAATTTTGCTCAAAACCAAAACATCTGGGACATTCAAATGTTGAAATATTATCTACCATGGAGTTGGAACTCTAGAAAAGTATTGCTTCAATCTGTCCCTTGTTTCTGTGTGCTCATTTTTCATTAAAAGGGATAGCAAGTGCGCTGAGCTAACCATTATAGACTGGCAGTTTTTCAATTCCTGGAAACAAAGCCACAACATAAGACAGCGATAAACAGGACAAATAAAGAGGGGTTGGGCAATACTATGCTATGTTGCTCTTTCTTTAATAATGGAGTAGCAAAGTTAGGTATGAAGAGTATAATCTACCTGGTCTCCAAAAGGAAGAAAGATGGCCTGTGAGAATGATCTATGGAGTGGGAAATCTAGCTCTAGCTTTAATTTCTTATGTGTATATGACTCTTTATATGCAATGAATTTTTATTTTAGCCATTGATATGGTTTGTCTGTGTCTCCACCCAAATCTCATCTTGAATTTTAGTTCTCATAATCCCCACGTGTCATAGGAGGGACACAGTGGGAGGTAATTGAATCATGGGACGGTTACCTTCATGCTGTTTTTGTGACAGTGAGTTCTCGCAAGATCTGATAGTTTTATAAGGGGTTTCTCCCCCTTCACTCTCGTTCTTCTCCTTCCTGCTGCCATGTGAAGAAGGATATGTTTGCTTCTTCTTCCACCATGATTATAAGTTTCCTGAGGCCTCCCCAGCCCTGTGGAACTGTAAATCAATTAACCCTCTTTCCTTTATAAATTACCGAGTCTCGGGTATGTCTTTATTAGCAGTATGAGAACAGACTAATACAGCCATTATCTCATCTTCAGTATTGAATCTAATGTAATTTCTGCCTACTGGTAGTAGGAAGCACCAGCACTCCAGAATATTTTGTGACATTAATAAAAGCAGAGATTTCCCTAACCACTTCAACTCACTAAACCTGAAAGTTTCAAACACCCCAGCCCACCAACCCATAATCTATATGCCATGCTCCTCAAATGTAATAAAACTGAACAGCTGGGGTTAAAAACTTAACTCTTTAATCCTGGGCTTTCAATGTTTTCTTAGTGTTTAAGTTAGCCTTAACCTGAAACAGTCAAATCAAATCCAAATTATTGATTTAAGAAAAATATCAATAGAATGGAAAAATCTCGAGTGGCCATTCTACTTTGGGGAGGGGGAAAGGAAAGCACTTTCCATATGAAGACATAAATAATCGTAAGCAAAGTTATAAAAATCCTGCAGTAAAGATATCACTTACCTATACTGATGTATATTACCCATAAAATTAGTCATGTGTTATTATGCAAAATATTTTGTTCTTTCTGAGAAGATTCTTCAGTAAGCTTGATCAAGAATATTAAATATGAATATAAGGAAAAAATCATTTAACATTGTTGAAAAGTAATTAAAATATATTTCACCATATGTTTCTCTGTCATTAGTTCACTTCAGAAAAACAAATTCCTGACACATTTATTATCCCCATCATTTTTAAAAGAGGCCTAATGTTCACATATGGCACTAAAGCCATATAGATAAATTGAATCAGCTCTGAAAAGAATTTCAAGAAATTTATTTGTAAGAATTCAAGGAATGATATGAAATGACTTAATGTGGAAATGCTTTCCCCTTTTATAAGAAAACTGTTGGTAAGTTTCATTTCCACATATGGCTCATTCACACTATACTGGTTGAAGGCCATTATTAATGGACTGAATTTGGGTCTCCCCAAAATTCAAAATTCCTAATACTCAGTGTGACAGTATATGGAGGTGGGGCCTTAGGGAGGTGATTAGTGCTAAATGAGGTCATGTGGGTGAGTCCCCATGATTAGGTTTGTGTCCTTAAAAGAAGAGAAAGACACTAAACCTCACTTTCTCTCTGCCATGTGAGAAAATAATGAGAAGTCAATAGTCTACAACCCAGAAAAGGGCCCTCACCAAGAACCCAACCATGCTGGTACTCTGATCTGAGACTTCCCTTACCCAGAACTGTAAGAAATACATATCTGTTGTTGAAGCCACCAGTCTATGGTCATTTGTTATGGCAGCCCGAGCTGACTAAGATAGTCATTTAGAAGGCAGCACAGTCTATATTACCCCTTTAATGATGTGAATACGAGAGTTTTCCATTTAATTAAAAATAGTTAATCAAACACAGAATTTTCACTTAAAATCCTGGATAGTGCTTTTACAGAGATGCTCATTTTAGATTATTCAACATGATGTTTGAATTCATGGAAAATATTCAAAAGAAGCATACATCTTTAGGTAACAATGAAGCTTCACATTCACAAAATATAATGTTTGCCAGATAAATCACTTAATCAGAGAAAATATGAAATGAGGGATTGTTTTACAAATAACAACATAATACAAAACTTTTTTTTTTTTTTGAGATGGAGTCTCGCACTGTCACCTGGGCTGAAGTGCAGTGGCGTGGTCTCAGGTCATTGCAACCTCCACCTCCTGGGTTCAAGCAATTCTCCTGCCTCAGCCTCCCAAAAACTTTCTTTTTTAAATAATTCCAACTTTTATTTTGGATTCAGGGGGTACATTTGCAGGTTTGTTATCTGAGTATATTGCATGTTGCTGAAATTTGGGGTACAGATCCTGTCACCCAGATAAGAATCATAATACCCAATAGGCTGTTTTTCAACCCACACCATCCTCCCTTCCTTCTCCCTATAGTAGTCACCAGTGTCTATTATTCCCATCTGTATATCCATGTGTACTCAATGTTTAGTTCCCACTTACAAGTGAGGACCTGCAGTATTTGGTTTTCTGTTCCAGCCTTAATTTGCTTAGGATAATGGCCTCCAGCTACATCCTTGTTGCCACAAAGAACATGACTTTGTTCTTTTTTATGGCTGCATGATATTCCATGGTATATATGTATACCACGTTTTCTTGACCCAATCTACAGTTGATGGGCACCTAAATTGATTCCATGTCTTTACTATTATGAATAGCACAGCAATGAGCATATGACTGCATGCGTCTTTTTGGTAGAATGATTTATTTTCTTTTGGGTATATACCTAGAAAGGGGATTGCTGGATTGAATAATAGCTCTGTTTTAAGTTCTTTGAGAAATCTCCAAACTGCTTTCCACAGTGGCTGATCTAATTTACATTCTCACCAGCAGCGTATAAGCCTTCTCTTTTCTCCATAACCTCAGCAACATTTGTTATGCTTTCACTTTTTAATAATAGCCATTCTGACTGCTGTGAGGTGGTATCTCACTGTGGTTTTGATTTCCATTTCTCTGATGATTAGTGATGATAAGCATTTTTTATATGTTTGTTGGTCACTTTGCATGTCTTCTTTTGAGAAGCGCCTGTTCATGTCCTTTACCTATTTTAAAGCTTTCTGAATGGATGTAATATCTCCCATATTGTAAGGGCCAATACTTCATAATTAGAGAGCCTGTGCCATATTCTTTGGATGACATTTTGGCTTTCACATTGCTGTGGCTTTAATGGGCTCTTGTCCAACTTGCCTTCTGTCCCTAAGATTCATTCCTGGAATTGGGTTCCAAGAAGATAGAGTCAAAATTCTAATGCTGCATGTATTCTGATCTTCTATTAGGTTGTTGGATCAATAAACATGACAGAGAAGGGGGAATGTCTTTTATTGAAATATGGGCAGAATGACCACTTCCCTCAAAAAGTACATACAAATACAGAATTAAAAATAAAAAAATACATATGTTTAGTAAATTAGTAAAAACCCTAATACAGATAATGCTGTTTTGGACATAAAATATCAAGGCATAAAATCAGGTTGATACTATCCTTCATTACCACAAAATTTTTTTTGTAAATTACAAAAGTTAAAAAATAATTGTAACTCTATATCTTTCTCTTTAAAGGTTTTTCTTCTTGGACTCTTATTTTCCCAGGTTCTAAAGAAGAAAATTAAATAGGTGGTACCATTGTGCAAAGAACAAGACCCTGGTCCTCCTAGTGGATTCTAGCTCACAGCTTGGCACATAGTTTGGGATAGGGTTCAGCATTCCTTACCCCTTCACCAGGGAAGTTTTTTTATGTTTTGTTTTTTTTTCTGTTGATTTTTTTTAATACACAACTCTGTAACAGTTTTGGAAGAATGGACAGATGGATAGATGTATAGATGATAAACAGAAAGATATAGATAGATGGGTATATAGGTGGATGGATATATATTATGTATCTTTTAAGGGAGGAGGTTTTCAAGAAAGAAATACAAAAGAGAAAAAGTTTGTTGTACAATTTTTTTATAGAAAACACAGTGCCAAATGATGATGTCCTTTCTAGAAGTCAGATCATCAACAATAAACTTTAATTATCCACGTAGGAATCAGTGCTGCCATTTCCCCAATTGCCCTTACTTACATTTTCTCTCACACTCAACATCGGCAAGATGGCTGGGAATAAAGCTAGAGAAATAAATGGCTAACTGACTCTACTTCCAGATATGTCTGAAATCTAACCCCTTCTTATTACTTCCACCATTAATCACACTAATCCAAGCCACCAAGGCCACTTCCCTTCAGTACTGCAGAAGGCTTTTTTTTTTTTGTCTCCTTTGGTATTTCACTACATTTTATACTCAATCTAGCAGTCAAATTATCCATTTAAAACACAAAATATATTGTCTGTCCCTGGTCAACACCCCCATGTCCCCCAGTGGTCTTCTACTACATCTAGAATAAAGCCTAAACTTTTTTATTGTGGCTTCTCAGGCCCACCATGGTCTGGCTACTGGGTACATCCCCATATCATAGAGGTATTGCCTCTTCCTTGTTCTCTCTGTCCCAGACACACTGGCCTATTGGCTGTGTCTGCTATATAATCAGCACAGTGCAGGGCCTTTTCACATTGCCTGAGATGCTTTCCTTTCCCTGATGTAGTGTTTGTCCAGACCCTTTCTCATTCTACTCTCTGACTCCACTCAGGTCTCTGCGCAAATGTCACTTCCTCATAGCACCTTCTTTGACCCATCTATCTAAAATAGATACCCCCACTCTTCCCTGCTTTATTTTTTATAGAATATATATTATATTATATTATATTATATTATATTATATTATACTGTATTATATTATCTGGGTTTTTATCTCCAACAGTATAAAATGATTTTCATAAGTAAACAAAACCCCATCTGTCTTGTCTTATCCACTTATCAGCTAGAAACATGACTTGTTCCTAAATTAATTATAATTATAATTAATATTAAATTATAATTACAATTATAATTTATAAATTAATGAATGAAAAGTGCATTATTATATAAAATACAATTATAAGAAACTCTTATTAACTTCTGCGGAGCAGAATATATTATTTCCCCACTGAAAGAGGCAAGAGGCAGTATACCTCAAGTAGATTATAAAATATATTGGATAAAGAAATGACAAAAGCCTGTTTTCTAGAAAATATAACACAATTTTCCCCTCGTTTTATGGGATAGAGGTAACGACAGGAATATGAAGTTGAGTATATATGGGAGCATTTCATTCCAATGAAAATTGTTTATCTCTTATGTAAGCTCAAGTTGATCTTTGTGTGCCAACTCAAGAAAAAATTGAAAATGTAGATAAAATTTTAAAAATATGATGAAATAAAGGGACAGGGATTAACCAAGACGTCTAATTAAATTGATCCAACGACCTGAATAGAGTCAAAAAGAAATTATTTTTTCATTCAAGCCCTACTTATAATGAGCACTGTTGAAACATCCTTTCCTTACCATATTCATGTCTCATATATGAATTGAACTGCAAAAATGTCCCCTGCAACAAAGTTTTCATTCTAGTCAGCTATGGGGAAAAGCTAGGTTTTTCCTCATGTCTCTGGGTGATTTTAATAAAAACCAAATGAGAAATAATACTACTGAACATCCGTTTTTCTCCAACCATGTCCAGTTTATAGAAAATTCTATATTTTATCAAAAAATTACAAGAATCTGTGAGTTGGTATTCAACCCCTTTCTTCAGCATTCTGTTGTTGACTACTTCCTCTCTCTCCAACCCTGTACATTTAATAAAAAGTTTATTTCCTGAGTATGAAAGTTGGATGTGACCTTAAAATGATATGACCTACAAAAAAACAATTAATTTTGAACCCAAAATGAAATACACAGTAATGTTTCTGACTGTATCCCTTAGCCTCTCTTTATTTCTGTATTAGTCAGGGTATTAATAGTCTATGCTGTGATATTAAATATCTCCAAAATTTAATAATGCTTGACAAAACAAGCATTTATTTCGCACGCATAGGACTGCCAAAATGTATTGATGGATGGTTTCTCTCTCCCCAGTCTGGCACCAAGGTTGATGGAGGCTTCGTAATGTTAAAGATGCACATTCTCTACATATGGTCTTTGTGACCAAGGAAAAGAGAATTGAGTCATCACACCAGTTATTTAATTTTTTTTTGAGACAAGGTCTTACTCTGTCACCAGGCTACAGCCTCAAACTCCCAGATCCCAGTTATCCCCCCACTTCAGCCTCCCAAGTAGCTGGGACCACAGGCGTGTGCCACCACACCCAGCTAATTTTTAAATTTTTTGTCACGACAGGGTGTCACTATGTTGTCCAGGCTGGCCTTGAATTCCTGGGCTCAAGTGATCCTCTTGACTTGGCCTCCAAAAGTGCTGGGATTACAGATGAGCCACCATGCCCATTCCCAGTTTTTAATATATAAAGAACTAGATATTTGCTTCCTCTGACTGCCAAAACAAATTACCACCAACTTGGTGGCTGAATCAATGGAAATGTTTACTCTCACAGTTTGGATTATTAGAAGTATAAAAGCAAGGTGTTGACAGGATTGGTTACTTCTGGAGGGTTTGATGGGAAATGAGTTCTGTATCTTTCTTTTAGCCTCTTAGCCTCTCATGGTTTGCCAATAATCCTTGGCTTTCTTTACTTGTAACGGAATAACTCCAAAGTTAGCCTCTGTCTTCACGTGGCCTTCCCTCTCTGTCTGTATCTCAAATCCCCTTTCATTATATATGTGTGTATATATATATGTATATATAGATATATGTATATATATGTGTATATATATGTGTATATATGTATATATGTGTGTATATATATGTGTATATATATGTGTATATATGTGTGTATATATATATTTGTATGTATTTCTGTATAATATTTTTTCAACTTTTATTTTAAGTTCAGGGGTACATGCGCAGGATGGGCAGGTTTGTTACATCGGTAAATGTGTGCTATGCATTTACTGCACAGATCATCCCAGCATCCATTAGCTATCGTTCCTATTGATCTCCCTCCTCCAACCTCCCCCTGCCACAGGTGCCCAGTGTGTGTGTCCCTCAGCATATGTCGATGTGTTCTCATCCTTCAGCTCTCACTTATAAGTGAGAACATGTGGTATTTGGTTTTCTGTTCATGTGTTACTTTGCTGAAGATGATGGCCTCCAACTCCATCCATGTCTCTGCAAAGGAAATGATATTGTTCCTTTTATGGCTGCATAGTATTCCATGGTGTATATATGTACCACATTTTCTTTATCCATTCCATCATTGATAGGCATTTATGTTGATTCCATTACTTCACTATTGTAAATAGTGCTGCAATGAACATACATATGCATGTATCTTTATAATAGAATGATTTATAGTCATTTGGTTATACACCCAGTAATGGGATTGCTGGGGCAAACATTTATATATTATATTATGTTATATGTTATATTATATATGACCATATATACACACATATATATATACACACATTATCCAGGATGATCTCATCCTGAAATCCCTAACTTAATTATATCTACATAGGCCTTGTTTTAAAATGAGGTCACATTCATAGATACAACAACGAGGACTTGGACATAGCTTCAGGGGACACTATTCAACTTATTACAGTGACACACATAGCTTCCACTTTCAGCCCATCAATCCCAAGTTAACTTCAAAGGAGGCAGAAAGTCTCTCCATGTGCTCAACAAAGACAGAAGAATTGAACACAATGAACACTAATAATCTCTTCCAAAATTACTAGTGCACAACTGAGAGAGCCTGGAGTAGTACTGGCTGAGTAGTGTCTCTGAAGTGTCTCAGAAGGGAGAGGTGAAAGATAAGAATTAGGAAAGAGACAAGGTTGGCTATAGTCAAAAACAGAGTAATCATTATGAGTACCTATTTCACACATTATTGTTAAAATAGAATAGTGCCTTTAATTCTGATATTTATGTTGATATGGTTCTAACAAAGTAGGTAAGAAAAATCAGTCTGGTCAAATATTTTTTCACATTTTCTTATTATTTGCTGTAATGGATTGAATTGTGTTCCCTCAATATTCATATATTGAAGTCTTCACCCTCGACGTGACTATACTTAGAGACAGGCCCTTTTAAGAGGTAATTAAGAATAAACAAGGTTATAAAGGTGGAGATCTAATCTAATAGGACTGGTGTCCTTAAGAAGCAGAAAAGACATGTAAGCAGTCTCCTCTCTGTGCACGTGTGTATGTACAAATCATGTGAAGACACAAGAAGAAAATGCCATCTGCAAGCCATGGAGAGAGGCTTCACCAGAAACCGATTCAGTTGAAACTCTGATCTTGGACTTCCAGTCACCAACATTGTAAAAAAAATAATTTCTATTGCTCAAGTCACTCAGTCTGTGGTATTTTGTTATGGCAGCCCAGGCCAACTAATACAGGTACCCTTCTACCACACACTGCATCTCCTCATAAAAATTTTAAAATCTAGCTTAGTTGAGGTTCTGTAATAAATCCTACAAGTTACATATGTCTCAACTTCTTCAAATCTTACTCAAAGTGGTTATTTTTGCTTTGGGAAAAAATACGTGTGTATGTATAATGTGTGTGTGTGTGTGTGTGTGTATATATATATATATATATTTTTCCCAAGGCATATATATTTATAACATTTTCTTTTAATAGGTTACCTTCAAAGATCTAATTCTTAAATTTAATTTTTATACATTTTGTTACTTGCAAGTGGGTTTTTGACAAATCTTATTTGCTCAACTGTATTGATGTATGATTGAAGTGCAATAGATACACTAGATACATTATGAAACAATAGCCACAATAAAGAAAACAAGCATTTCCATTATATCCCATAGTTTGTAACCATTTATAATCCATTTATCCCTATAAACCCATCTGCAGGCAACCACTAATCTGCTTTGTATCATTATAGATTAGTTTGCCTTTATATAAATTTAAGTAAAAAGAATCATACACTATGCACTCTTTGTTGTCTAGCTTCCTTCCCTCAGTATCATACAAAGGCATACAGGAAACAGAAACGTATTACTGATTAAAAAAATAAATTTACCAAAATCACTCATGAGAAAGCCCAGATATCAGAATTATCAGAAGACTTTGAAACAACTGTCTTAAATATGCTCAAACAGCTAAAGAGAAACATGGACAAGGAATCAAAGAAAATAGGAAAAAGATTTATGAATAAAATGAGAATATCAATGAAAACAAAGAAATTCTTTTTAAAAATAAGTAAATGGAAATTCTAGAGCTGAATAGTATAATTATTGAAATAAATACTCATTCAGGAGTTAAAAGTTAATTTGATATCATCTCAGTGCAGTTAAAATGCTTTTATCCAAAAGACAGGCAATAGCAAATGCTGGCAAAAATGTGGAGAAAAGTGAATGTTTATACACTGTTGGTGGGAATGTAAATTGGTACAATCACTATGTTTTGAGGAACAGTTTGAAAGTTCCTCAAAAAACTAAAATAGAGCTACCATATGATCCAACAATCCCACCACTAGCTATATATCCCCAAAAAGGAAATCTGTATGTCAAAAAGATATATGCACTCCTATATTTATTGCACCACTATTCACAATTGCCAGTTTATAGAAGCTATCTAAGTGTCCATCGATGGAAATGGATAAAGAAAATGTGACACGTATAACAATGGAATATTATTCAGCCATAAAAGAATGAAATTCTGTCATTTGCAACAACATGGATGGAACTGGAGGATATTAAGTGAAATAAATCAGTCACAGGAAGACAAATGTTACACGTTCTCACTCCTCTGTAGGGGCTAAAAAACAAACTTATGGAGATAGAGAGTAGAATGAAAGTTGACAAAGACCAAGAAGGGTAGCAGGGTGGAGCAATAAAGTGGGAATCATTAACGGGTACAAAAATACCATTAGATAAAATAAATAAGCACCAGTATTCTGTACCACAGTAGAGTGAGTATAGTTAATAATAATTTATCGTATACTTAGAAGCACCTAAATGATTGAAATTGGAATGTGCCTAACACAAAGAAATAATAAAGGCTTCAGGTGATAGAACCCAATTACCCCGATGTCATTATTAGACATTGTATGTCTGTATCAAAACATCGTATGTACATAAATATATTCCACCATTTTGTTGTACATAATAGTTAACCATAAATATTTTTTAAAAAAATTTGAAAGAGCAAAGTTGGCAAAAGAACATAAACTATAAATATTAAAGTGGAGATAAATAAATAATAGAAATATAGAAATGCAATAAAAAGAATCAATGACACCAACTGTTAATTCTTTGAAAACATCAACAAAATTGACACAAACTTTTACTTAGACTAACAAAGAAAGAGAGAAAATGCAAATAAGTACAATTAGTAACGAAAGCGTAGACTAAGTCTGTACAACCCACAGCCTGTCAGCCACATGCAGTTCAGGACAGCATTGAATGTGGCCCAACACAAATTCATAAACTTTCTTAAAACATTATGAGATTTTTTGGTGATTTTTTTTTTTTTTTACCTCATTAGCTATTGTTAGTGTTAGTGTATTTTATATGTGGCACAAGACAATTCTTCTTCTTCCAATGTGGCACAGGGAAGCCAAAAGATTGGACACCCCTAGTGTAGTAATTACTGTAGATCTTACAGAAATAAAAGAGATTAAAAGACAATATTAAGAAAAATTGTTTACCAATAAATTAGATAACAAATTAATGACAAATTTCCAGAAACATACAAATCATTTTAACTAACTCAAGAATAGAAAATCTCAGTAGACTTGTAACAGTAAAGAGATGGAATCACTAATCAAAAACCTCCCAACAAGAAAAGTCCAGGACCAGATGGTATCCCTGGTGAATTCTATCAAACTTTTAAAGAGGAATTAAAACAATGCTTGACAAACATTTTCAAAAAATAGAAGAGTAAACACTTTCAAATTCATTCACAGAACAACATTTTCTTGATACCAAATCCACATAAAGACATCATAAAAAGCAAAAATTATAAACCAATATTTTACACTAATATTGTTTGTGAAGATAGATGCAAAATTCCTCAAAAATGAATCCAGTGGCATAGCAAAAGGATTAAACACATTGACCAACTTGGGATTTATCACAGAAATGCAAGAGTGGTTGAAGTATGAAAATTACATCACTAGAAAAAGGGGGAAAAAGCCTCATGATCATCTCAATTGATGCAGAAAAATCTTTTGACAAAAATCAAACACAATTTAATGATTAAAAAAAATCAGAAAAGTGGGAATAGTCACCTACAGGCTCAACAAAATCCTTACCAAAATTTTGACACCTTTGTTTTGCAGAAAAAGCCAATCTTCAAATTCATGTGTAATCACAAGAAGCCCCAAATAGCCAAAACAAACTTATGAAAGAAGAGCACAGTTGGAGAACTCAAACTTCCTAATTTCAAAACTTACTGCAAACCACACAATCAAAACAGTGTGGTACTCATATAAGAATATATGTATGAATTAATGTAATAGAACTGGAAGTATAGAAATAAACTCATATCTATACCAATTGATTTTTTATAAGGAATGAAATCCATTCAATGGGAATAGACTCCAACAGATTCTACTGGAATAACTAAGTTTCCACATGCAAATGAAAGAAGTCAGATCCGTACCTCACATCCTATACAAAAATCAACTCAAAATGGATTAACAGCCTAAAAGTAAGAACTAAAATCATATAACTCTTAGAAGAAAACAGTAAGCATAAGTCTTACTTACCCATGACTTGGAAATAGACTCTTAGATATGGTATCAAAAGCATGAGCCACAAAAGAAAAATAGATAAATGAGATCTATTTACTCTTGGAGACATCAAAACCGAGGGCCATTTTGGATTGGGGTGGGGGATATTCTTATAATGTTATGTTTACTTGATTAATTTTATGGCATGGAAGAACAATTGGGGAGACCTATTATCTTTTGGAGGCTTTCTAGAGATACTGAACATTTTACACACATTATCTTATTTAACACAGCAAAATTTTAAAGTGTAGATCACTATTCCTATTTAGATATGAGGAGACTGAGGAGAAGATCAAGTGAATTTTCTGTGACCACACAGCTAGTAAGTAATAGAATCAAACCTTTCTGCCTGTCAAAGTGCCTCTGTGATAATCTGAAGGGCATGTTAGAGAGGGCAGCTCATTACTAAAAGTGTATGCTGCCATATTAAGAACAAAACAGAATGAAAGGTGAGAAGAACAAAGAATGTTTGTTTTTTCCATTCCTAATAGTTCTACAACTAGAAATGGTTTTGAAGTTTGATTTTTTTTTCTTTCTGCAGACAGATATTTGTAGCATCGTTTTCTGCAACATTGACAGTGGTGAGTGTGTAGTGGACATGTTCTATAAATCTTGTTTCTTCATCAATGTACAGTGATGAAATAAGATAGAAAGGATAGAGAGGAATAGGATAAATCAGTTCTAGATATTTTATAATCTCCAATAGACAAAAGAAAATGTAGAGTTACTTTCCACTTGACCAGAGGTAGCTAAGAAATTTAATCATGCTCTTTTAACAGACAAGATGGTATCTTCACTAGTCAATGAGAAAATACAAAAGGCTTAAGCCAAATTGATTACATCCTGATTCCCCAGATCTACATCACTTCGTGCATGACAGAAGCTTCTGACCTTCTATTTGAATGCTGGAAACAGTGATCCAGGGCAGTCAGAGTAGCCTGACTTTAGCATCAAATGGAAGAAAGTCTGCCTTTTGATTTTTTTTTTTTTTTTTTGAGAAAGTCGCTAACTGGATAACAGAGCAATGTCTTTTTGGTCTTCAAAAATCTGATTCATCTCCAGCAGAGTAATATTGAATTTCCTGATTAGAAAAAATATTTCACTAAGACTTGAAGCAACAGTATTCTCTCTTTTAACAGTGCCCCTAAACAGGTACACTTTCCCTCTGGGCTCCGCTGAGCTCCTGTACATGCTTCACTGTTCAAGGGACTTTTAGTAGATGGTATTAGAATGACTGGGCGAATGTAGCTTACACTGTGGCAAATGATCTGAGCACACTGCACACTTCTAGAAAGACCATGCTAGGGAGATACAATTATTCTATTAACCACAGTGAATTCATTTTAATTTCAGATTAAACCTCACATTTGAGGTTAGCAGGGTCAGAGTTCCCTTGTATGTATGGTGATCAGTTAATATTTTTTTAAAAAGCTGGTCCAATTTACTAAGAAGGAAACAAACTTTCAACCTGGAGTATTTCCTAAAGAGCAAATATTCACTAGAACTATAGGCAGTTCCTTGTTTTCTTTGTTTTGTTTTTGTTTTCATAGGCATGCTGTCATTTTCAAAAGCTTAAAGACAGAGGCACCCGAAACTGTTTATTCCCACAATAGAGTTTCGAACTAAGCTGGCCTCCAAGCCTCTGAGATGTCAGATGTCACATGCTGAAAGAGAACCAAACTTTTTTTTAAAAAATCTTTTTGTTAAGGGGAAACTGTACATTTATTCTGCGTATCTGATACTAGACTATTAATGCAATTGGATATGCCCATTGGTTACTTTATTATTATTAATTAGTTGCAGGAACATTTCTTTAAAAAAAAAAAGAAAAGCTTATATTTTCTTTTATTACGTATAGAAAGAATATGAGATTCCCTTTTTGGCTCTAATAGCCAGGAATCACACAGGTAAATTTAATACTTATTTGTGGATACAGTATTAGCTTGTATCATTTTATGTACTCTAGGTTTTACATTTCACTAATTTCCTCATTTCTACCTGAATAGCATTATTGTATTTATATTATGTTATTGCATTTTCTATTATGTCACTTTAAAGATCTTTTTAAATAGTTGGATTACAAGTAATAAATATAGTAAACATCTTCATATGTTGTAATTTCCACAAGAAAAATTATTAGCAACATTTAATAATCTGCATACATTAGAAATTTTACAAGAATTAATGGATCATAAAATAGAAACTTTACAAGAATTAGTAGATCATTAAGAGCATATCAAATAATAATTGCCACTTTGAACATCATACCCATGAGTGTCTATATCTGACTTAGAATAAGACATATTTAGAAACATCATTACTTTCTTTTTTTTTTTTTTTTTGAGACAGAGTCTCGCTCTGTTGCCCAGGCTGGAGTGCAGTGGCGCGATCTCGGCTCACTGTAAGCTCCGCCTCCCAGGTTCATGCCATTCTCCTGCCTCAGCCTCCCGAGTAGCTGGGACTACAGGCGCCCGCCAACACGCCCGGCTAATTTTTTTTTTTTGTATTTTTAGTAGAGACGGGGTTTCACCGTGTTAGCCAGGATGGTCTCCATCTCCTGACCTTGTGATCCACCCGCCTCGGCCTCCCAAAGTGCTGGGATTACAGGCTTGAGCCACCGCGCCCGGCCGAAACATCATTACTTTCTTGCCCTGTGATGGGCCACCTTTCGGTTTTCTATACTGGTTCAAACCAAAGAACAAAACATAGTCAGTGCCAGGCCAAAGAGTAAAACTGAGTATTCTGGGAAATAATGTTTATTAAAAGGAAGAGTTTGTCTTAATGAAAGGCAATTATCATGAAATAAATGATAGCAATAAAAAAATAGGGATGATATAATTTGGTGTAATAAAGAATCCAGTACCCCAGTCCTTTAGCTGTTATTTGAAAACTTAATTGAAAAAAAATTAAAACAAAAACAGTGTCATAAAGATATTTCTTTATACAGATTCATAATATTATAACATTCAAATGATTATTCTAGAATACATTAAAAAGAAGATTATTTTCCCTATTATTAAGGGCTCCTTTTTAATAGAGTTATTTATTGTATTTTCCTTAAGAAATTATGTCCGTCTGTCTTCTCTTCTATTCCCAGTTGTTTTGAGTAAAGGGAGCAAGGAAAGACAAAAAAAGCAGACCTCTGGCTTCTAGTCTTAGTGCAAATCCAGAAGTCCTCTTTTTTGCTTTAATGCGAACTACGCACCATGGCAAGAAAGCCCCCATTTACTTCACCCCTCATTCATTGTTTCTTCCTCTAGTAGCAGACACTCATCAACCATTCACAGTCTCATTACGTGCAAAGTCTAGGCTGACTGCTGCTTCTAGCATAAGGAAGAAGACCACATTTGAAAAAACTTTCGATGACAAGGCTTTATTTCCTCACACCGTCATTTAAAAACCTTTTAAAGAGCAATCTCGGCCTCTGATGGTAATGTCTTGCCTAGCAATTAGTGGTAGAGGTGCTGTGGCTTAAAAGCTTTTTAAATTATCTTATGAATGGTCTTCCTACAATGGGCTTTCATTATGCAGGGGGAAGTCCAGTACTCCACCCATTTTGGGGGCACAACTTGTAAGCTCTTCTTAAGGAGTCACTCACAAAGATTGACAGCTTGAAATTTGCTAGACACAAAATTTTCAGTATAGCATGGCTGCAAAATGATACCCAATTTAATATGGAAATTGCCTTTTTTCTTTGAGTGGACTAACGAGCAAACTTCAAAACTTCCTTAGATTTGATTCATGTTTATCTGAAGTATATCCAAGGGCATCTGTGAGACTTTGAACAGAAAAAAGAAAAAAAAAAAAAGCGGAATCCTTTTCTTCAGTAATAGGCCCAAAGTGCTGGGAATGCATCCCTGGCAATGAGGCAGCTAGAACAGAGATTTGTCTCAACTTTGAGCTGCCCCAGCACACAAATAAAAGAGGACAGGTTATCTCAGATATGACTAAGAAGAGAAGCAGCTAAAAATGACCAAGTAGTTCTCATGCAAAGCTAGTTCTTTTTATGGATTGTCAGAGAGTCTCAGTTATACTGGAGAAGGTACCCCAACTGCAACAATATTGATTAAAAATCAGTTCAACCTCAGGAGCTGGAAAGGGCAACAGTGTTGGATTACAAACTTGAATCATGGCTCTTTGCATCTCTTCTTTTCTCCATTGGTGTTTTCTTTTTGCTACAGAGTAGAAAAAGTGAACAAATGTCCTGAGTACAACCATGCATCTCTTAATGGCAAGGATACACTCAGAAATGCATTGTAAGGTGACTTAATGTTTGTGGAAACTTCATAGAGTATACTTACACAAACCTAGATGGTATTAGCCCACTAACCACCTAGGGTCTATGGTATAGCCTATTGCTCCTAGGCTACAAACCTGTTCCGCATGTTACCGCACTGAATACTGTAGACAATTGTAATGCAATGGAAAGTATGTGAGTATCTAAACATTTACAAAGTGAGAGACAGGAGAGTTCTCGACCCGAGACTTCTCGGGACTTGCCACAGGGGTATGGCTCATTTTCTTATGCTCCTACTCCTTGTGAGAGGGCTAGCATGAAAGTGAGCGGGCGCACGAGCCAGGGCAAGTACTTTTGGGAGCTGGCAAGAAAGAACCCTGTAACACCCCGGCATCATCTACTGCCCCAGCAGCATCTAGGGGTTGCCCATGACCTCTGGAGCCCCAGAGGGCATGTGTTACAAACAATGCTCTTTTAGCTTTGCTGTCCATGGAAGGCTTAAGTGTTAAACAGCTCAGTGAAGAGTCACTGTGACAGCCTTTTAGGGTTCCCACACCAGTGCATCCCGAATTCTTGTCCAGCGTCCAGGAAGAATCAGGTTACATGAATCCATTGAAGGGTGGTGTATGCAGAGGATTTTACTGAGTGATGGAAGTGGCTCTCAATAGGATGGGGAGCTGGAAAGAGGATGGAGTGGGACAGTGGGACCTCTCCAACTGTCCTTGGCCAAACTCCTGTCTGACCACAGTTTGATGTCCAGCTGCCTCTTCTTCTCCCAACATTCAGGTGCTTCTTTTCTTCTCTCCTTCTCTGCTGTGCTGCCCTGCTCCTCTGTCAATGGAGCTTAGGTTTTTTTATGGGTACAAGGTTGGGGGTGTGGAGGGCCAGGGTAATGTTGGAAAAGGCAACATTTAAGTGGGAAAACAGGAATGCATGTCAGGTTTTCTATAGGTACAAGATGGGAGTGTGGGGGGCCAGGGTGGTGTTGGAAAAGGCAACATTTAGGTGGGAAAATAGAAATGCATGTTCTCATTTAGGCCTGTGGGTCCAGGCTTGAGGGTGGAGCCCTCGCCAGGGACCCCACCCTCTTCTACCCCGTATTTTCTTGCCTCCTGTCCATATCATTAAAGTACAGTTTATAATCTTATGAGACCGCTGTTGTATTTATGTTTCATCTTAACTGAAACAGCCTTATGCAGTACATGACTGTAACTGGAAGCATTAGATGGCTTTGCCATCTAAATGCAATGCCCTTAGTTCTTTTTTGTTAATGACTGTGAACTTGGTTGCAAAAAGAAATACAACATGCCCAGACTGACGCAGACTCCTCAGCTGAGTAACAGAAGAAATGTTAAAAAACTAAAGGCTCCAGACTGTCGGGACCAAACTGGTTTTGTTTTGCTTTTCAGGGAAATCAATCACGGAATCCAACGTCTTCATCAGGCAACAGAGTCTAACCCAAATGGTCATCATTTTCCTTCAATCAGAAAACCTTCTAGAGTTCTGGGTAATGCAATGCCATCTCTCTATACTATCAGGCTTCCAAGCTGGGGCATCTTTTCCCCTCCTGATTGGTTTATTTCATGAGAGCTTCTCCAGGCAAAACTGATTTTTCTATACCTGCCTGCAAATTTCTGAGTCTTAATTGCTTTGTTAACTTTATACTTAAGCCCCAGTGAACATTCTTCATTAATATTTCAGGAAATAATATTTTTCTTCTGAGTGAGAGTGAATTAGGAGTCAGAAATACTTAAGGTTTTTTTCTCAGATTCGTTACTGATTTATTTGGTAATTTGTTGTGTTCTAGAACCCTCTATGTTTTAGTTTTCACTTATGATTAGATCAACATTATTATTATTTTATTTTTTAATAATACAATTATTAGATTTGATTCATGTTTATCTGAAGTATATCCAAGGGCATCTGTGAGACTTTGAACAGAAAAAAGAAAAAAAAAAAGCAGAATCTTTTTCTTCAGTAATAGGCCCAAAGTGCTGGGAATGCATCCCTGGCAATGAGGCAGCTAGAACAGAGATTTGTCTCAACTTTGAGCTGCCCCAGTACACAAATAAAAAAGGACAGGTTATCTCAGATACGACTAAGAAGAGAAGCAGCTAAAAATGACCAAGTAGTTCTCATGCAAAACCAGTTCTTTTTATGGATTGTCAGAGATTCTCAGTTATACTGGAGAAGGTAACCCAACTGCAACAATATTGATTAAAAATGGCATCAGAGAAATCCTTCTCCTAGTTTACCTAAAGTCAGGTTTCAGCATAGTTGAAGAATTCAGAAGAGGTAGAATAGTAAACACTCCCTAAACTTTGTCCAATAACATATAGGTTACTCAAAAACAATTTTCCAAGTGAAAAAAAAAAACGGTGATGGTAAACACTAACAATTGGTACTTAATATGTGATCTTTTAATGTCAAACCATCAATGGTGGTAAAATTTTTAAATTGTTTACTTAGAAACTTTCCCTGAGGTGAAAAGCAATATTTAGTCATTTGATTAAATATGTCAACTACAGAAATGTATTAAAAAGTAAAGAGCAGCCAGTAACAACTGCTATTATTTTGTTATATTCCTTTTTATGCATAAACTAGTTTTTATCTGTTTTACTTTTCCATATTATAAAATACAGTTTGCCCATATCCTCCAGTTTAACATTATTTTCTTTATCTTTCAAAGTAAAATTGGCTCAAACATCAACTAACTTACAGTAGGAAATCTAATGAATGCTCCGTATACTTCTGGAAAATCTTTAAGAGTTTATCTTTTTCTAGAACAAACAGTTGCTGCTTCCAGTGAGTTATTGATGCCTTCTCTGAATTTTGCCACTCTTGGGCACATGGTTTATTCCATACTATCTTGCTCTAAACAGCAGCTAATAAATTTATTTACCAATTTACCAGCTCAAGACTGTGTGACTATATACTTTACTGAAGATCTAACACAATAGAAGACAATTATAGTGTTGGTCAGTACAACAAAAGACGTAAAATTGAATATTAGATGTTCCCCCTTCTTAAAGTCCTCTCAACCATCAAGGTATTTTATTAATCCAAAACCACTCTCTTCCTTGGAGGAATTCTACTGCCTGTACTTAAAATAATATTTTTACTACCAATATAAGGATAAATAAATCATATTTTCATAGCTGAAGAACATTTACACCATAGCATCAGAAAGAGATAAAGGAAAAGTGTAACCATAAGCCAGCAAGTCCAGTAATTGACATTTTCATGAGTGTTTTGGAAGTACCATAGAAAGACATTTAGCTTAGCCCGAGTGAGAAGGAGGATCACTAGCTGATCACCCCAAAGTTGAGTTTGATTAAATAAATAGGATTTATTTATCCAGAGAAGCGAAGAGGAGGTAAGAGGACCAATAAGGCAGAAAGATCAGGGTAAGCAAAGACTCAAGAGCAACAGACAGCTTGGTGTTTCCACGGACCTAAAATCAGCTAGGTCACACTAGCATGGAGAGGTCTGGGAGAGGAAGAAAGTGGAGAGGTCACAGAAAGTCTGCCATGTCGTGTGAGGGTGTCTACGCCATTTGCTGAGAGTGGGCAACCATTTAAAAGTTTTGAGAAAAAGCAACATGCTTGCACTCTAGCTGCTTCAACCTCATGGCGTATGGATTTGAGGAAGGCAGGACTGGAGGCAGATTTTGAAAGTGAAGGCAAGAGCTATTTCAGATGAGGGACGTTCCTGAACTGGAGCAGCAGGGACATAAATAGAGAGAAGTCAAATTTAAAATAGCTAGGGAGGTACAACTGACAATGCTTCGTGCATGAATGGGTATTCGAAAAAAATTCCTCTAAGACAACTGATGGATGGAAGGAATAAATTTGACAACATAGTAGATGAATTTTCTTTCTTGGTCAGTAGCCTGCAAAACTGCCATGGAACAGACTTTCTTTTGCTTCCATCTAGGAGACTGAGATCAATTTTATTTATTTATAATCCCCACAGGGCATTATGACATCCTTTTCAACCATTCTAAAAGTCATTTCTCACATAGTGTTAGATTAAAAAAAAAAAGAACTTTTAGAAGTTGATATGAGCGGGGTAACCATGGATAGGGTATACGCTTTTCCTTGGATTTTCATTCTTAGTCCTGACTATTCATGTGATAGCACAAGGCATTCATGCTGCCAGGCATCCCAGGGATGACCCAACATAGTTAAAATACTTTTATTCTCTCCTGGCTTTTATCACCTCTAATGGGACCCTAACTTACATATTCTCTTTTATTCTTCATTATTTTTTCCAGGAAAAGGTATGCCTGAAGCACTTTCTGTGCTCATACAATCTCTTCTTTCAACTTTATATCTCTCTGAGAAAGAACTTTTATAAACTAGGTTATATAAGAGTATCTCAGATGTAAATGCCGATAGAAAAGAGAGGTACAGCAACTTGGGAAAACAACCTTTAAAAATACCCACTGTAGCTTCTTTGTAAGCATGAAGTTGATATCAGCTTCCAGCGTAATTACTCAGCAAATGCCCTTTTGAGAAATGAAACTCCTCAAAACTTACCATCACATGAAAGAAAACTCAAAGTTAATAATATCCAGAAAAATGCAAATTAAGACAATAAGACATGACTGGCAAACGTTAGAAAAATAGAAAATGTCAAATGTAGACGGGAATTTGCAGCTCTAGGAGGCATCTGCTCCGCTGGAAGTGTCAGCTAGGCAGCCATACTGAAATACAAGCTGGTATATGGACTTAGTAAATACACACTGACCCTATGACTCGGCTTGCATAAAATGTGTGCATACCCCCAACTCACACCGCAGGCCACTCAGCTCTATATGAAGCACTGCTTGTGCCGGTAGGGAATCTAGAGGAACCCGGATGTGTAAAACTGTCAGTGGATTAGTAAAATGTGGAATGCAATTAGAAAAAGAAACATAGATGAACACGTTACTCAGATGAATATTAAGAACATAGTATTTTCATGAAAAATGTAGGTCAGAAAAGATGTATATCAACAATATTATTTACATAAACTAAAATACATTGCACATAAAACAATGTATGTTTTGCAAGAATATATGTAATAAAGACAAATTAAACACACTAAGTACTTAGCTATGCAGAAGAAGTTGTAAAATTTGAATTGGGCCAGCAAATAAAGGAAAATAAACACTTTTATGTCTAAACGGTCATTTTTCTGATCTTTTGCATTTTTCTGTCTTTGATTCCTGACTTCCCTTCACTTTTCTTTTTCCATCTCTATTCTACCAACAGTTTCTCTCAAACTGAAAAATAAAACTTTGAAGAAAACACGTGTTCAAAACGTGGAAATTGGCCAGGTCCAGTGGGACACACCTGTAATCCCAGCACTGTTGGGGGCCGAGGCAGGCAGATCACTTGAGGTCAGGAGTTTGAGACCAGCCTGGCCAACATAGTGAAACCCCATCTCTACTAAAAATACAAAAATTAGCTGGGCATGGTGGTGCACACCTATAATCTCAGCCACGTGGGAGGCTGAGGCAGGAGAATCACCCGAACCTGGGAGGCAGAGGTTGCAGTGAGCCGAGATCGCGCCACTGCACTCTAGCCTGGGTGACAAGGAGGGACTTGGTCTCAAACAAACAAAAAACCCCACAAAATGTGGAAGATAAGAAATAAGCTGGAATTCACAGAGTGTGGTCAGGATATATATGCTACAGCAATTGCAGAATGATGTTTGTTTTTTGTTTTAATGCTGCAAGTTTTTTCATCAACAATAAGGAAGTAGATATGCATTAGTCATTAAATTTTCAATGTTAACGTCCACTAGTGCTACTTTCAAAACCATTTTGACCATAAAACCACCCAAAGTACTTGTCAACTGGAGAGTCCAAACACTCCTCTCAGTACCCTGATTGTTCAGATCAAAAGGTGAAGAGTATGGCCAGAAATCTGTATTTCTAATAAGTACCCTAGGCAATCATATGAGCAGGCAAATTGGTAAATACTGGCCAGGCCTATCCAAAATGTTATTTTCCTTCCTAGGAGGAAGTATCCATTGACTGCTTTACCGTGAACATAATAATAAAAATGAGAGCTACCACTTATTGGATGCCGGTTATGTAACAGAGCACTCATTTTCTCATTGGTACATCCCAACAACTCTGTGGAACAGGTAATTCCATCATTCACATCTTAAAAATGAGGCTGTGTAGCTTACATGAATAAATATAATTTGCCCAATAACAAACTAATTAGTGGCAGAAATGGTCTTGAAGCTGAGTTTACCAGATGCCTAAGTGTATACTCTTAACCATGACAGCATATGATTATTTATTTTACATGTGTATGGATGATTATAAGGTATGTATGAGGTAGTTTTTTGTTTATTTTTCTATGTATTACTAGTAAGCATTTGACAGAATAAGTATCTAGTAAGCATCTAGTTTTCATCAAAAGGCAGTTAACTTGAGACCCACTCACAAAGCATAACCCACACACAGTTTCAACTGCTTCGCCTGTGTTTGGTTACCATCTAAGCAAGGATGCATGTGATGTATCAGGGATTACCCAGTTATCCCAGTAGTTCTCTCAAAGCCTTCTCTTTGCTCTAGGCTGTAATTATCTCTAAGAGCTAGTATTCAAAGTTGGTGGAGAAAGTGTCCTCTAGGAGCAAAAGGAGTATCATTGCTATAAGGCCACACCTAGCCATTGCTGAGTGAAGATTTTGATGAAAACAAGGATTCTCTATTCTTAAGCAATTCTCTTGAGATTTCTGTACTTAGATCTTCTACAAAATTCCTTCAAAGATTCAAGCCAGTTATTAATGTGCTATTCTACATGCTGAAGAGAAGTTAGCTCAACTGATTGTACACATAGAGGAAATAAACAGCATTTAAAACTGTTACATTTTAACAAGTATTGCTGTGCCAAACAAGAAAAAAAGAGAGAGACAGTATCCTTATGGAATTTTTTCCTCTTTTTTAAAATTTCAAGCAAAAAGATATTACATATAATACAATTTCTTTGTTTTGATTCACAGGTTATAAACCATAAAATATGACTCCCAGAAAGTTATTTGGAAATATTAGTAAAAGAAAAAATGGATAGTATAGCACTCTAAGTGCAATTCAGAATTAAAGGACAGTACAGAAGACTACATCTAGGTTATAAATCAGCACTGTCAACAGCTTTTTAAACAGATAATATTAACTTCCACATAGTTTTTTTGACTTAAACATGCAGGAAACTCCTATTTTCATCCAAGTCTTTGCCAATTGAAATGAACGAAAGAATATGAAGATAAGAAACGCTTCATGGACTCAGGGAACTAAGAAGAAAGTCTGATCAATTAATATGAGATGTAATAGAGATGGAAACAAATTAAAAGTCTGACACTTACTCAAACACTTCTCTCCGAGAAAAGCACATGGTTGACATGGTGAGGGAAGGGTATGCCAGCACCCCTGTTTCACATCCCTGTATGGAAAAGTTATTTATCCACTTTCACCCATTTTCTTTACTATCAAATGATGGCCACCGAATCGATTCATTATTTCTTTAAGGTTGCAAACCGGTGATTTCTCATCCTATCATGCTTTCTGTTATTTGCTAGGACTTTTCTGTATAGAACTTTCCCTTACCCATGCTGGCTGTCATTTACCCTGAAATATATTTTACACGAGAAAGACAGGATCATTGCTTAAGGATTTCACTCTTACCATCAATATTCTGAGTAACAAGTTGATGCAAGCTCCAAAATATCCAATGAATGTTGTTTTGTGTGTCTCTCTATTTCCTTTTCATGATGTTTTAATATAAAATAGATTTTAGTCAATTGAAGTAACTTTGAACCTCAAGTGGTCCCACCATAGGCCAGTGGGAACCCCTTAGAGCAGGTTCCAGTGTCCTTCTGGTGCAAGACCAACAGTGTCAGATCACTTATTTGATTTCAAGCACAACAACCTGTCCCTGGATCAGTTTGTATATTTCCTATTTCAACCCCGATATAATGTGGATCCAGATTTTTCAGAAGCAGATTATACAGTTTGAAGGTCCTCATTAAGAAAAAAAGTGCAAAGCTGTGAATGTAAAATAATATACAAAAGTAAATATATAGAATGGCAAAATAAATAACAACAAACTATAACGTTTTAAAGTAGACATCCTATAAATATCACAAAATCCAGTAAAAAGACATAATATTCTAACTGTTGAAATATCTCTGTAACACTTTTTCTTACATTTTTGCCTGAATTCTCTTCGTATGACAATAATTTTATAATATCTTCTAAGCAGAGAGTAGAAAGATAAACCCTTCTTTCCTCTATAATGCTTCAATAAAAAGTGATTATTATTATGTTGGTGCAAAAGTAACTGTGGTTTTTGCCGTTAAAGGTAATAATATAGGCCGGGCGCGGTGGCTCACGCTTGTAATCCCAGCACTTTGGGAGGCCGAGGCGGGCGGATCACGAGGTCAGGAGATCGGGACCACGGTGAAACCCCGTCCCTACTAAAAATACAAAAAATTAGCCGGGCGTGGTGGCGGGCGCCTGTAGTCCCAGCTACTCGGAGAGGCTGAGGCAGGAGAATGGCTTGAACCCGGGAGGCGGAGCTTGCAGTGAGCCGAGATTGCGCCACTGCACTCCAGCCTGGGTGACAGAGCGAGACTCCGTCTCAAAAAAAAAAAAAAAAAGGTAATAATATTAAGCATTGGGAGAAACTATCAAGTTTCTTTCAGACTTACACTTTAATATTTGGATGTATTTCCGTAGTTAGCTTCTGGCTCTGTTTATCTGAAAGTTTTTTCTTCTTCACTATCCTTACACTGTTACGGGCACTAGAACATGTTCATATCCTCATATGACCTCAGCCTTGCCCCTCCTACATAGGATATTATATTGATTCCTGTGGAGGCGCACATTCTATATCAGAACAGTTAACAGTAACATCAAGGGACCATTAACTACATAAGAATGTATCCCTCCTCAAATTTTCCATAGCGTGATCTCTAAAATCCCCATGGCCAATTCAAAACTACCCAACCAAAGAAGAATTATGGCAGAGAGAAAATCAGAGTAAAACTAACTGCAACTTAAAATATCGTAGTTTTGAGTATTTTACAAATATATATATATATGTGTATGTGTGTGTGTGTGTGTGTGTGTGTGTGTGTGTGTATATATATATATATATATGACCATGTGACCACACTGGTAAGACCTCTCACGAATTTGGAAGGGGCTCATGCAAGTGAAACACCCTGCAACTTCAGCTTCTTTAAAGCCACTATAATTTCATCTCAACCTGGAATCAGCCATTTACACAAGGATTTCATTTCCTTTCATTGCTGGATACTCATTGCTACTGAGTTGTCATTGCTCCCAGACATTTTCACTTAAGTTAGAAATATGTATTTTTAAAAGAAGGGAAATAGATCATGTACTTATATTGATGTTTCAATTCTAAATTAAAATTACATAGTTTTTACTTAAATGATTTATTTTTTGTACTTGCATGTCTTGTATCTTATGCTGAAAATCTTAATCTCCCAAAGATAATTTTCAAGATAACTCACTTGCTTTATTCTATGATAGACATAATATAGATTCCAATGAACAATTACCAGTAATAAGTTGAATTGAGTTTAAATAATGAATAGAATTGTATCAAGGTACAACCCAGAAACAAGTAGGAATCCTGAAGCATGAACAGTGTGTGTGAATTCTAGGGCTTAATGCAACCAGAATAAATCATATATTTGGGACAGAATACATGACAGCAGATATGAACTTTTTTGAGTGCCAGTTAAGCAGCTTTTACATTATTGTGAATGCTCTTAAAAGCAGATACTTATTTTAATCAAGGGAATAAAATGAATCTGAATTTATTTAAAGTCTGGAATGAAAGAGAGAGCAGACTAGCAGGAGACCAGCATGGTGTGAAGAATAAAATAGGTGAGAGGCTCGTGACTGTGTAAATTAGAAAGCCACCCAGTCCCTGCAAATGCTTGCTCAGGCTCACTCTAACAATAATCCAGGAGACAATGAACTTCAGCTGACAGAAAATAACTGGACTTATTCACAAACTTAGGTTATTAGGGAAAAATTATCAGAAAGGAGAAAGGAGCAATTCTCATTTCATCTCACTCCTATTAGTCAATAAATATGTACTAAGCTTTTTCTATATGCCAGCAACTAGTGGAAATACAGCATTCAACAAGACAAACATTGTCCTTGCATTTTATGGAGCTTACCGTCTTGCAAGAAGAATGAATAAATGAACAAAATTGATGAGGTTCCAAAAGAAGCCTTTTAAAGTACAAGTATGTTGGATAATTTTGATGTTGCGGTTGTTATAATACTATATTCCAGATGTTGCCCAGGCAAAATGAAACCATGAAAGTTTGGTTCCATCTGTCCTTTTTTCCGTGTGTCTTCTCACCTCTCAAAATTACATCCTGTCTTTTACCCTGAAACTGATTACCCTCTGTCTTTCTTAGACCCAGTTTGATAAGCAATTAAAATGATCAGCTAGGAAACCCAATAAACTAATGCTTACAATTCCTATTCGGGTTAATTATGTCTTAGAGCTGACTCTGTGTGGTAAACAATAAAAGTGTCTCCAGCTCTGTGATTTTACCCCCTTAGTCTGGTAGACTTTCACACCACGGAGTGCAGAATATGAGTTATTCTGAGTAAAGTGGTATGTTTTATTGCCCCTCAAAACACAACATGAGACCATTTTCAACCTGTAAGGCAGGGCTCGCTGGATTATATAGTATGCTAAAGGGAAAAAAATCTGCCTTTATATCTTGTGTAGTTACTCCAAAGACACTTTGAGAAGGCACCTTTCTTCATGGTTAGGTATTATTTTCTAACCGGGCCTACATAAAAATTATGGAGACTTTTGCTTTGTAAAAATAAGTACATAAACTAAGCACAGTGGTTCTCACCTGTAATCTCAGTGACTCTGGAGGCTGAGATAGGGGGATTACTTGAGTCCAGGTATTCAACACTAGCCTGAGCGATATAGCTAGATCAAGTCTCTGAAAAAAATTTAAATATTAGCCGGGTGTAGTGGCACATGCCTGTAGTCCCAGCTACTCAAAAGACTGAGGTGGGAGGATTGCTTGAGCCCAGGATTTCAAGGCTGTGGTGAGCTATAATTATACCACTGCACTCTAGCCTGGGTGACAGAGCAAGACCCCATGTCTAAAAAAATAATAATGGTAGTAAGAATGTACATAAAAATTGAGTCTCAAAGTGTTGAAAGATAATTTCTTAAGGTCACATATTTGACATATCCTAACATGAAAACCAGAACAAATAAGGAAATATATACCAGATGCTTTGAATTTTCTGTAAAACACACACAAAAAGAGTTATCTGGATAAATAGAATTTAGAGGCTTCAAGAGGAGAAAGTGTGGATTTGCTGGTCATAAAAAAGAGCAAGTAAGTAGGGTCAAAACCCACATAAAATCTAAAAATTAAAGAACCGGTACATATTTTTATTGTATATTTTTAGGGCTAAATATGTTGGACATTTCTGTTTTGGATTAGTACTCCAATAATTTGCAAGTTGGTTTTTTTCTACTTTCCATTTTGTGATTTTTATCTTTTAAAAATAATTCTATAAAGTTTATTCTACTAATTCATCTTAGCTAATTTTGTTAGTGTTCCTCAGTTGAATTCTGTGCTTCCATATTTTTTTCATTCCTTGTAGGTGGGAGTTTGAATCAATACAATCATTTTAAATTGTATTTGGCAAATTTTATCTAAAGCCTTAAAAGAATTCAGAAACATTAACTTTGTAATTCCACTTCCAGAATCCTCTCTTCACCTAGAAATAAATATAGATGTAGACAAAGACTGAGCTTCAAAAATATTTACCAGGAATTTATAATATCCAAATACAATGAACTGCTTAATTGTTTAATATGGAATGGATTAAATAAACTAATATCTATGCCTTATTGGATTGCTCTTCTTCAAATTTCTGCCCTCCCAAAGCGTGGCCTAGAATGTTCTCAAGGCATCACTTGAGTGTCTTTTCCTCTTAGAATCCTCTCCAACTCCTCCAGAAGACTTGGTTGACCCCTCTTTTGTACTCATCTAACTGTCCAAACATTGGCAGTCACTCTGTGGTATGATTGTTTTTCTCTTTGCCTGCCTTTTCTCCCTTTTCTAGATTATGAGATCTTTGATAGTAGAAATCATGTCTCACTTATCTTTGTATCAATCTTACCTAGCAGAATGCCTAGCGTATTGTTGACATTAAAAAACCCTTTACTGGATGGCTGAATCAAGGAATGAGTGTTGGCTGAGCAATTTTGATGACATTGAGCAACAGCACAACAATGTTACAATTCAAAATGTTGCTGATTGCAACTTACAGCTTTTTAAACTCTGACTTAGTCAGACCTGATAAATGCTGATTATCTTTTCCTAATTACACAAGTAAAACAGGCTAATTCTAGAAAAGTTAGAGGATAGATACATTGTAGATTAAAAATATATATAAATTTCCCGTAATTCCAGAAGGATCATTCTTGATTCATTTCTTTCCAGCTTTTTTTCCTGAAAAAAAAAAGCTAATTAGATCAAGGTAGATTAGATAAATAGGCAGATATAAATGGACAGATACAATTGCATAAATACATACAAATAGACCATCTTTCTGTATTTTAATGATTTAAAAAAAAACCATGAAACATTCCAAGGTATTTTGGTCATCATGTTAAAATTTGCATATGCATATTTCACTTGAAAATATTTACGAAGAACTTTCTTTTTTTATTTTACACTTCAAGTCACATTCTAGAAATTTTCTCACTGTGTTTCTAAGGGAATTTTTTTAAGGTAGTTTGGTGACTAAATCAGACTTCATGTAATTCCCCAACTTTGTCTACAATCAGTTGGTTGAGTTCCCTGGGCTTTCCTTCTTGCAAAATGTTAGGGATGTCTTGACCTCATAAATAATCTACATAATAATGGAGGGTTTAAGGGTAGCAGGCAAAATTAAACTCATTTGTGTGCACTCACTGATAAATTATGTATTGCACTAAACTTTAACCAGAGTGTCAGTGGAAGCCCTGTTTAGCCTTTAGTTTATAGTGTAACTGATGTAAACAGCCTAGGTAAATTGAAATCATCACCAAGATTTCCATGATTGCCGCATGATTTCGATGTTCAGGTTTCCTACTGCCTCCAACTGAAGTATCCCCAAGACTATTGACATTTTTATATGGTTTAGGCCAAGAACAAAATCCTGAGTTTTCGTTCATTGCCAAAATAAAGAAAATTATGCAAAGCATTTTTGATAGCTATATATTTCATTTAAAAATTGACAAGGAAAGTGATGGAGTGGGTTATGTTCTCGACTAACAGCCGGTGGTAAGAACAGGCTGGAAATTTGGGCAGAAGGCATATTACAGAGGCTAACGTCTCATTACTATATTAGAATTGCCCAGGGGACTTAATCAAAAAACAAAACAAAAACAGGAGTCCTGGGCCCACTCCAGAGTTATTATCAAGAAAGAAGATCCTGGAGTCTGCATTTGAAAGATAAAAACCAGTTTATTCCTATGCACACTTTATCTTTAAGAAGCACTGAGCTAAGAACTGTTTGCCTTTAACCAAAGTCAAGAATAGGAAGGAGTGGGCTGTATTGGAGATAGAATGGATGAGTTCTTTTTAGGCATATTGAATTTGAGATATATGTTAGAAATCCCAGTATGGGTTCCCAATGGGAATTTGAAAATATGACCATATAGCTTAAGAAAGCCTCAGAGTTTAGCACACATTTTGGAATCAGACGACCCATCCATCACATCAGTAGTAACTGAAACCTTGGGCACAGGTGCACCCACCCATGAAGAATGAGCAGAATGAGAAAAGATGAGAACTAGAGACCAAATCAAAGGTAGAGGAAGAAAACATTAGTCAGTCATGGCAACTGTAAAGTCCCTAGCACCAAGCCTCTGAGGGGACCTGGAAGGCAATTGGAGATGTAGCTTTCTCTGCCTTTTATGAGTATATGACAAGGTATGATATGGGGAGCACTGCAAAGACAGAAGCCAAGATCAAGAGCAAGGGGCTGCCTTTTAGAAGAAAGACTTCAGAGTAGCATCACCAGATTCTGCAAATAAAAATACAAGAAGCACAATTAAATTTAAATACAAGATAAACAGTTATTTTTTGGCATATGTACCAAATATTGTGTGGCACATACATTTAAAAAAAACTATATGCTTTATCTGAAATGTAATTTAACTGAGTGTCCTGTATCATACCTGGCCACCCTATTCCTGTGTCTCCTTTACCTTTAACTCCCAGTCTGGACACACACTAACTGTGGTTTGAATGATTGTGCTTGCGATCTTAGTGAAAAGAAACTTCAAAATGATTTGGCAGAGGGGTCATTTGATAAATTGATTTGGGGTTAACTGACCACTGGCCTTGGAAACACCTATCACCTTCTAAAAAAAATTTTTAACATTCTTACTGACCAAGATTTGAAAGCAAAAATTAAATACGCATATTTGTATTACAATTGTAAAGTGAGACTACATTTAATATGCCTCAAATTGTCTAACAGCAAAATCTTAGAGAAATGGCACACAAAGACTCTGCTCTTTCTGACAGGATATTGGAAATAATCATAAGGAGTGTCTGGGCAGTGAAACAGGCACAGTAGGGGAGTTCAGCAGAGACTACTCAGACTGGAAGCTATTATCTTTTGTCAAAGAACTCTCGTGAACTGCCACAAAGAAGAAATCCCTAGGCTGGTTCAGAAGGGAGTCAAAGGCAAATCTTCAGAACTCATGGGAATGTATACCAGAAATTGGATGGATCTCTTCCCTTTTGCATAGGAATACTTCTAGAGTTTTATGATTATGCTGCACATTGAATCTCTACCTTCAAGTCTGAACTTTAGAAAGCCATAAACCAATTGATAGTAGTGTAGAATTAGTACTCAACCCTACATTAATGATAATTTATAGAGATATGTTAGCATGGTAGCCCCTACACTACCCAGATTCCCTTTCAGGAATGAAGACCTTTTTTCCCCAGCTGCTGAGAGTGCTGCCAGAAGGTGCTCCTCAGCTGTTAGCCCTCTATGGGAATTGCCTCAGCTAAAGAAAACTGCTTTGACCAACATCTCATCTACTTCCAGAAGCAGCCCTCATCTGATCATCAGTCTCCTAGTGCTAACTCAAGACAACTCTTGGTCAATCTCAGCTTTTAAAACTCTCTGTGAAATTAGCTGAGGTCTTTGTCAGACTGCATCCCAGCTCATCTTCTCCCTCTAACAAATTCTGCCTCCTTCACCCCCCTTCACGGGTGTCAATCCCAAGAGCACTTCCTAATAAATGCACTGCCTACTAATCACTATCTTAGTCTGTATCCCAGAAAACCAAAACAGTGACAATATGGCCTTGGGAATAAGGCAATCCATGAACAATTTGAAGACACGTAAAGACTGAAAAAAGGAATAAGTACACGACCAGGACTGAGGTGTCTCATTAGTTAGCTGTTTTCACCATTACTCTAGAGAGGATATATTGAGAGTTCATACCAGATCACACTGTAATGTTACCTTATATCAGAATTTTACAGTTATGTATTTAAGTGACTAATGACATTTAATTAAGAAATCACTATAAAGCAGACACAAAATAAACTGGTTAACTATTTCTTTTATTTCCTATAATAATGTTGTAGTCTCATTGTCTGTAACTAGTCTCATTGCCTATAACTTACTTTAGAGTACCTTAGTGTGGACAACATAATATAAATACATATTAATCTACGTGCTAGGTGTTTACTGCAGGAATAATAAAAAAGAATTTGAAAGACCCTAATTATGAGTCCACACTGCAGAGGTGAGAGACAACTTTTAGAACAAATCTTCACATTTTTCTATTAAATATGCAGCAAAGCTTTTGTTAATTAACATAAAAGATGTTCAAATGTTTTTCCATTGGTGTATGTTTTTCAAAATAGACATTTTTCTTCTAGAAATCCTTCTAGAATATTATATAGGCACCTCTATCCTTGATACAATTTTGAATAAGAATCTGAGAAGCCCAGCAGCTTAATACAGCCGACACAAAGTAAATATGTTGATTTTTAAAAATTTCTTACAAAAGCTGTCTAGTCTCATTGTAACTTACTTTAAAATAATGTTGAATAATATTAGTGATAGCATCTCTGTCCTCTTTCTGGCTTTAATAGAATGGCTTTAGCATTTTAAAACGATGCCTGCTGGAATTTTGGTAAATAATACATAGAAAACTCCGTTCTTTCTATGTTGCACCACTTAATGGAAAATTCTTTTGCCTGTTCTAGAAAGTTAGTAGGAGGCTTTGCAAGTACCTAAAAACGTAGATTTAGTATCTGCTAAGTCAAGCCTCCTCACTATTCCTTTTTTTAAAAAGTTACTTTTGTTGATACTTCTTAGATTTTGTTTTTAATTCTGTATGAACTTAATGATCATTTTATATAATGTTCCCCCACAATGGGATTCCATACATTATATTTAGATACAAATTTTGAGAATTCATATTGTCACAATATTAAGTTTTCTCATTCAAGATGATGCCAATTTGCTGTACAGTAGTAATCACTTCACTATGTATATGTATATCTAAATATCATGTGTTACACCTTAACTATATACAATTTTAAAAGATGATATGTCTTGTCATTAGGCAAGATAGAGTCAGTTTTGTTTGGTAATTAAGGACCTGAACCTTGGACCAGATCACTTGGATTCAATTCCTGGTTCTGATACATACTATTTGTGTGACTCTGGGTAAGATGTATTGTCTTTCTATATTTTTCTTTCCTCCTTTTTATAATAGGAATGAATAATAATATCTACCTGATAAGAACCTATTTATATCAAATAAGTATAAAATTTGCAAGCCTCAAGTAACCTCAAAGTGAAAAATATATGACAGATATGCAAAAAATAAAAAGCAATAAATTAAATCATACCACCAGAGAAAATCAACTTTACTAAAAGGAAGACAAGAAGGAAGGAAGAGAAGACCACAAAAAACAAACAGAAAATAAATAACAAAATGGCAGGAGTAAGTCCCTACTTATCAATAGCAACATTGATTGTAAATGGACTAAACCATCCAATCAAAAGACATAAAGTGGCTGAGTGGATTAAAGAACAAGACCCAATGATCTGTTACCTACAACAAACACACTTCACCTGTAAAGATACATGTAGACTGAAAGTATGGGATGGAACAAGATATTTCATACCAATAGAAATAGCTATACTTAGACAAAATAGATTTGAGGACAAAGATTATAAGACAAGAAAAAGAAGATCATTATATAATGATAAAGAAGCCAGCCCAGAAAGAGGATATGTCGATTGTAAATATATACATACCTAACACTGGAGCACCTAGATATATAAAGCAAATATTATTAGAGCTAAAGAGAGAGTTAGAACTCAATACGATAATAAATGGAGATGTCAACACCCTACTTTCAGCATTGCACAAATCTCCCAGACAGAAGCTCAACAAAGAAACATCCAACTTCATCTGCACTTTGCAACAAATGGACCTAGTAGATATTTACAGAATATTTCTTCCAACTGCTGTAGAATAACTTTCTTCACCTCAGCACATGGATCATTCTCAAGGATAGACCATATGTTAGGTCACAAAACAAGTCTAAAAAACGTTAAAAAAAAACTTGAAATAATAATAAGTGTAAAGACTGGCTCATAGTAAATACTATGTGTGTGCCCTTATTGTTATTATTTTATGTCATCTATTTCAATAAAATGTATTATCCTTTCTTTATATTTAGATTGCACTATTATTTTCAAATTTATTGATAAATATCTTACAGCTTTCATCAATATTGTGAGTTTCCCCTTTCTATTATTAGTGATTGTTAATACAGATTTTTTACATTTTTAATGATAATGTGTCTATCTTTTTTTCCAAATTCCTTTAATAATTCTATGTAATTTTCGCTAGATTCTATGGACTTTTACTTGCATAATTATAACAAAAAAAGAGAATGAAGAAAAGAAAGAAAAAGAGAAAAAAGTAAACTAATTTTAACACTTTTTCCTTGTTTATTTACAGTGATTGTTTCAAATACCCAAAATAATAGAATTAGTGAGAGCACCCATGTCCTTTTTCTGGCTGCATTTTAGAATAATGCTTACTATATGAATTTTGGTTAAAAAAATGTATATTATATTTTAGAAATTTACTTTTCTTCCTATTGCTTAGAGATTCAATTAATAATGGTTACTAACTGCTATTAAATGCTTTTTGACCATTTTTATCACGGCTTTATAATTATCTCCTATAGTATTTTGATTGAAATGAAGTATATTGCTATTTTTCTTGATAACTGAATTTCTGAAATAGGATCTACTCAGTTACAGTCTTTTGATACACTGCTAGATTCTGCTTCCAAATATTTAATTTAGAATTTTTGTATCTGCATTTATGAGTAGGATTAAGCTAAAGTTTCTGTTTTTCATACAATCTTTATCAGATTTCATATTAAGATTTTACTGAAGAAACCATGTGAAGATCTTTATAACATACATTCTTAATCCAAATGAGTTAAGTTATCTGGTAATATGTGAAAAGTGGTTTTATTTGGAAAAATACTTTTGATATTTACTTAGGAGAAAAATAATTGTGAAGGCCACCTCTATAGTATTTCAAGTCTCTATTTTATTCAAAATAGTTTTATGTTTTATTCAATATTCATTATTTGGAGGTATTATTTAACCAAAACAAAACAAAAATTACCCAACTTATCATGAATACAGTAGACAGATCCTGGCTCCAGCTTTTGACCATTATTCCTGCAAGAGGGATATTCACATAAGCTTGTCTGGACATTCTTATGGAACCCTGAAATAGAGAAATCAAGAATTTCAAGCATTTCCATGAAGATGACAGTGAGCATCAGTTATAAGTTTGAAAAAGTAATGACTTATCAACTGCCAAGCTCTTTACAAGACTGAATGAAACAGGGGAAATGTAATAGTTCCTTAATACAGTTGATATTTTTATACATCCATGAATTCAATTTTAAAACATTCTTACCTATCATAAGTGGTAAGAGCTTTCTTGGTTACACCACAGAAAATGGGACTTAGGAAGTGACCATTCACTAAGTTCCTAAAAGGAACTCTCACACTGACATAAATTACATGAGAATTCACACTTGGGATCTAGATCATGTATATCTTCCTTACTCTCAAATGATCATGCAGAAGTTTCAGCCCTGTTAAGTCTGAAACATCAAGGGATGCCTGAGAAAAAATTCTGTAACTCCTCTGGTCTGTTAGATAAAATATCCTCACCCATAACAAAATTATTCCAAGAAATCATGGATTTGATATGCTAGTTATACTTTTTAAAAATAAATATAGAGCTATTAAATTAAAACTTTAAACAGGTAAATGACTGGTGATTTATTTAACATGCCAATTTAAGAAATCATTTCATGATGGATAGATACATGTACAGTATTGAAAGTGATCTATCTGCTAAAAATTCCAGTGCACAATTTCTTTTCTGAACAACAAACTTATCTATTTAACTGACTATCTGCTAGCTCTACATGTATGACTCTTAGGGAGCATAAAGCTTAACGTGTCCAAAACCACATAATGGTGCTACTGCAAATTTTCTCCACGTCTGTGTCTTTTTCTTCAAGCCACAAACTTGAGATGTGTTTTTGATTCCTTCTTCTCTCTTACTGCTCATGATCAATTCCTGAGTCCTCTCTATTTTGCTTCTCAAATATTTATTTCATCTTTCCACTTCTCTTAAAATCCAGTGCTACCTCCTTAATTCAAACTTCTGCAATCTTTTCTATGGACAAAAATCTAATTGTTTCTCCCAAGTACTCTGCAAAAATCATATTTATAAATTTCTACTTCTTCCCTATAAATAAATTTCATCAATTTTAGGACAAAGATCAAAAGACTTGTTGCAATCAAAAAATATATAGATTACAGGATGTATCTCTAGCATCATTTCCTCTACTCTCTCTCTCTTGGCCTCCAGGATCCAGCCACAATGACTTTTTTGTTCAGTTCCTTGAATATGTCAATATCTATTCTGCCTTAAGATTTTTGTACATGTTGCTGCCTTTACAGGCTTGCTATTCCAATATTACTTTACTTTATTGGGATTAGGTATTTTACTTTTATAGCTCTTTATCAAATATCTTGTTCATTATAATCTTTTTATGGATATATATAATGTTGTGTCCATCATTACATTCCCATGCCTAGGATTGCCAGAATTAGCATATCATTACAGAATACATATTTATTCTTCTTCCCTAAAGCTTATACAAGTTCCTCATAGACTAGATTTAAAATGGCTAATTGCTACCTCTTAATGTTACCAAGTATAAAGGGTTTTTCTGAAGGGTTACATCCTACCCTGCATGGGACATACTTGTGCTAAAAGAATTATTCATTGCTCATTTGAAATGGACATTTAACTGAACACTTTATTTTATCAGGCAACCCTACTCATCATACCCAAATCAATGCCTGGAACATTATAGATGCACTATATATATGTACTGAATAAGTGAATTTTGGAACATATTCTGTATTTGGAGATTCATTATCCTTAAGTCTTTGTTTTTATTATCCATAATATATCATATAAAGAATGATGGCAGAGATGGTTAAGAAGAGCTATGAAAGGGGCAGAATTTTCTAGTAATTATAGTCAATTTTTACAGATGTTCAGAGTTAGCAAATCAAGTAGAAGTACACCTTTATGAATGTCACCTGTATGAATCCTAATCACATCAGTATAGACCATGCATAATTTAATTGTAAACCTAATTTGGCAACTAACAACATCTAAACTTCCTTTTCTATTGTTGATATAAACAAGGAAACAATTTCTAATACTGGGTACTACTTTTTGAGCTACATTGTTTGGTGAGCTTGAGCATGGAATTGTCAGTGAGACCATAAGTCAAACTCAAGTTGTTATTCAAATGTAGAATTTTCTAAGCAGAAATTATTTACTGCTATTAAAATTTCTGAAAATTACTTCTTGAATGTGTACCCCTTAATGCAATGACTCTATCTATATCCACAAATGATAATGAGACAACTTACAATAAAAGCATAAATATAAAAACAAAACAACATCAGATTAAAAGAAAGGGGGTGGGCTAGTTGTTTTCAGTTTGTTCCCACGTCCATAGCTGTCCTTCAACGTCCTGCTTTGGGCCCTGTGATGGGGTGAGGGAGCAGTTAACCTCTAAGAACTACGTCATTCAGTCCATTGCCCTCTATTTATTACCTATTTTAGGCTGGAAGGCACCATCAAGAGATAAGAGGATAGGAGAGAGAGAATGAGGTATTTAGACTTTCCTCTCCCTTCCTATCACACTGTGATTTTCACAGAACTACATCCTTCTACAGCAAAACTCCTGTAGAGTGACCACCATTCCATAAGAACAGCTCTAAAACATGCCCCTGGTCTCTTTACCCTTCCCTTTTAGGCTTGATGATGGTAATGGCTACCTGTTTTTTGTCACCCTGTGTGTTTCAACATCCCTTGTTGATTGTCAACTAAAAACAAATCCAGGCGTAGATAAGGAGAAACTTTATTAGAAAAGTCTATTGCAATAAGGAGGATGTTCTGATGGGAAGAATATGCAAGAGTCTCTAAGGTAAGGTAGAAGTAAGTTGCTTTTATGGTCGGGGTGGGGGCGGGGGGTAAACAAGGCTAGAAAGAATCCACTATGGAGAAATGGAATGTGCTGGAGATGTCATCAGATAGCTGAGCAGGAATTATCTTTCACTGGGCTGTTAAGGAGGAGTTGTTCCATATTCCATTCTGATGCAAACTCAAGCTAAATGGGAGCAACAGTTAAGGGACTTGCCTTATGCAGAGAGAGAACTTTGGCTACAGTTTGGTCAAGTCAGTTAGAAGGTATTTTGTCCAGACAGATCAGTGGGTAGCAATAGTTCATGTTTTAATTATGAATAAAATGTCCTTCCATGATGGGGGGAAAGACTTCTAGTTCAAAATTTTGAGTAAAATTGGTTATCTTGTTTATGCATTTTAATTCCAAATAAGATTCATCTTTTTCCCCCAAAATACTAATTGCTGTCTAAAAATTGTGTTAAATAGGATTACAGCATGGCTTCTCTGGTTCTAATCTTTCTCTTTTAGATAGAAATTACTGGATGTTTTTGAATGCCCTTGGTTGTGAAGAACTGACTCATTTTTATAGCTCAAGAACTAAGATTGAAGAAAATTTATAGATAGAGCCGACCTTATCATGCTTAAATAAGAAGAACACTACTATATTAAAAGTGGCACCTTTCAGAAAAGAGCAGATTCACACTTGTTCCAGTCTAAAAAAAAAAAGGTCTATTATATGTGAGAAGGAGATAAGCACAAAGGCAGTTAACATTTTGAAGCAGCATCATGTAGAAGGAACTTTTTCAAAGGCAAAATTCTAGTTCCTGATCTGGTACTTGTTAACCATGGAAACACGAGCCAGTTCACTTAAAGACTCTGATGTCCTGTTTTATTTTGTGGAAAACACTGAAGATAATAATATATGCTCTACCAACTGCTTGCAGTTCTTGTAAATATAAAAAAGAGATAATGGAATTGAAAGACTCTAATAACCTGTAAAATTGGAATGTCAATGTAATATGTTATATAGATACCTAAGAGTATTCCACCAAGATGTGAAAAGAGTTAGCTAAGGATACATGACCCCATATAGTTCTGATTTGACTGTAATATATACAATTTCACCTGTGTTTGAAATCTTCAAGGGTGAGGATTAGATCGTTGTATCTTATTGACGTTTGAATGCAGACTTCAATCTTGAATTTTTAGATTTTTAAAAATGAAACTTCCCCCTTCTTAAAACTCATTGTTTCGCAAAACTTACAGAAGTCAAGGAATTTTAATAAGTATATAATATAAATAATATTGGCCAGGCACGGTGGCTCACACCTGTAATCCCAGCACTTTGGGAGGCCGAGGCGGTGAAACCCCATCTCTACTAAACAAAATACAAAAAATTAGCCAGGCGTGGTGGCAGGCACCTGTAGTCCCAGCTACTCGGGAGGCTGAAGCAGGAGAATGGCGTGAAACCAGGAGGTGGAGCTTGCAGTGAGCCAAGATCGCACCACTGCGCTCCAGCCTGAGTGAAAGAGCAAGACTCTGTCTCAAAATAATAATAATAATAATAATAATAATAATAATAATAATATTAAAACCTGTATATAGAAGTACAACCATAATATAAACCACATAAAAATAAAGGTCATTTTTTATTAAATTATCTCTTTGGGGGTAATTGCAGATTCACATGTAATTGTAAGAAATAATAGAGAGAGACATTGTGTGCACTCTACCCAATTTTCCCCAATGGTTAAATCTAACAAAACTGTACTACAATATCACAACCAGGATGTTAGCATTGATACAGTCTTGGTACAGAGCATTTCCATCACCACAAACAAGGATCTCCCATATACTGTCCTTTTGTAGTCACATCTAGTTCCTCCTCATCCCCAGACTTAACCCTTGGCAACCACTGATCTGTTCTCTATTTCTATATTTTATTTCAAGAATGTTACATAAGCTACATTAACATATAAATTACATTGTATATAAATTATAGTATGCAATCTTTTAGAATTGACATCTGGATTACTTCCAGTTTGGAGCTATTATAAATAAATCTGTGATAAATATTTGTATTCAGGTTTTTGAATAAACTTAAGTTTTCATTTCTTGGGATAAATTTTCTATCAGAGCTCTTGAGTGACCAGGTGTGCATTAGTTCATTCTCATGCAGCTGTAAGGACATACCCAAGACTGGGTAATTTATAAAAGGAAAGAGGTTTAATTGACTCACAGTTCCGCATTGCTGGGGAAGCCTCAGGTAACTGACAATCATGGTGGAAGGGGAAATAAACACGTCCTTCTTCACATGATGGCAGGGAGTAGAAATGCAGAGTGAAGTGGCAGGGTGGGGGGAAGGGAAAGCCCTTATAAAACCATCAGATTCGTGAGAACTTACTATCACGAGAACAGCATGGAAGTAACTGCCACCATGATTCAGTTACTTCCCACCAGGTCCTTCCCACAACATGTAGGGATTATGGGAACTACAGTTCAAGATGAGATTTGGTTGGGGACACAGCCAAATCATATCAAGGTGCATTATCAATGAGCAGTACTATTTTGAAAAAAAATCTGTTTTTTCTGAAAGTTAAGTCTCAAAAGTGAGCTTAAAATGCTCAATCAACATACTGTAAATAGATCAGCTGTAATTGAGGCTTTGTTGTTCCATTTATACAGCATAGAGAGAGAAGGTTTGGTATTACTCTTAAGAGATAAAAGACTTTTGCAATTGTAAATGAACACTGGCTTTAATTGAAAGTCACCAGCTGCATTAGCTCCTAACAAGAGAGTCAGCTTGTCCCTTGAAGATTTTTTTTTTATATACTTTAAGTTCTAGGGTACATGTGCACAACGTGCAGGTTTGATACATATGTATACATATGCCATGTTGGTGTGCTGCACCCATTAACTCGTCATTTACAGTAGGTATATCTCCTAATGCTATCCCTCCCCCCACCACACAATAGGCCCCAGTGTGAGATGTTCCCCTTCCTGTGTCCATGTGTTCTCATTGTTCAATTCCCACCTATGAGTGAGAACATGTGGTGGTTGGGTTTTTGTCCTTGCGATAGTTTGCTGAGAATGATGGTTTCCAGCTTCATCCATGTCCCTACAAAAGACATGATGTCATCCTTTTTTATGGCTGCATAGTATTCTGTGGTGTATATGTGCCACATTTTCTTAATCCAGTCTATCATTGATGGACATTTGGGTTAGTTCCAAGTCTTTGCTATTGTGAATAGTGCCACAATAAACATACGTGTGCATGTGTCTTTACAGCAGCATGATTTATAATCCTTTGGGTATATACCCAGCAATGGGATGGCTGGGTCAAATGGTATTTCTAGTTCTAGATCCTTGAGGAATCACCACACTGTCTTCCACAATGTTTGAACCAGTTTACAGTCCCACCAACAGTGTAAAAGTGTCCCTATTTCTCCACATCCTCTCCAGCACCTGTTGTTTCCTGACTTTCTAATGATGGCCATTCTAACTGGTGTGAGATCGTATCTCATTGTGGTTTGGATTTGCATATCTCTGATGGCCAGTGATGATGAACATTTTTTCATGTGTCTGTTGGCTGCATAAATGTCTTCTTTTGAGAAGTGTCTGTTCATATCCTTTGCCCACTTTTTGATGGGGTTGTTTGTTTTTTTCTTGTAAATTTGTTTGAGTTCTTTGTAGATTCTGGATATTAGCCCTTTGTCAGATGAGTAGGTTGCAAAAATTTTCTCCCATTCTGTAGGTTGCTTTTCACTCTGTTGCTAGTTTGTTTTGCTGTGCAGAAGCTCTTTAGTTTAATTAGATCCCATTTATCAATTTTGGCTTTTGTTGCCATTGCTTTTGGTGTTTTAGACACGAAGTCCTTGCCCATGCCTATGTCCTGAATGGTATTGCCTAGGTTTTCTTCTAGGGTTTTTATGGTTTTTAGGTCTAACATTTAAGTCTTTAATCCATCTTGAATTAATTTTTGTATAAAGTGTAAGGAAGGGATCCAGTTTCAGCTTTCTACATATGGCTAGCCAGTTTTCCCAGTACCATTTATTAAATAGGGAATCCTTTCCCCATTTCTTGTTTTTATCAGTTTTGTCAAAGATCAGATGGTTGTAGATGTGTGGTATTATTTCTGAGGGCTCTTTTCTGTTCCATTGGTCTATATCTCTGTTTTGGTACCAGTACCATGCTGTTTTGGTTGCTGTAGCCTTGTAGTATAGTTTGAAGTCAGGTAGCGTGATGCCTCCAGCTTTGTTCTTTTGGCTTAGGATTGTCTTGGCAATGTGGGCTCTTTTTTGGTTCCATATGAACTTTAGTTTTTTTCAATTCTGTGAAGAAAGTCATTGGTAGCTTGATGGAGATGGCATTGAATCTATAAATTACTTGGGGCAGTATAGCCATTTTCACGATATTGATTCTTCCTACCCATGAGAATGAATGTTCTTCCATTTGTTTGTGTCCTCTTTTATTTCGTTGAAGAGTGGTTTGTAGTTCTCCTTGAAGAGGTCCTTCACATCCCTTGGAAGTTGGATTCCTAGGCATTTTCTTCTCTTTGAAGCAATTGTGAATGGGAGTTCACTCATGATTTGGCTCTCTGTCTGTTATTGGTGTATAAGAATGCTTGTGATTTTTGCACATTGATTTTCTATCCTGAGATTTTGCTGAAGTTGCTTATCAGTTTAAGGAGATTTTGGGCTGAGACGATGGGGTTTTCTAGATACACAATCATGTCATCTGCAAACAGGGACAATTTGACTTCCTCTTTTCCTAATTCAATACACTGTATTTCTTTCCCTGCCTGATTGCCCTGGCCAGAATTTCCAATACTATGTTGAATAGGAGTGGTGAGAGAGGGCATCCCTGTCTTGTGCCAGTTTTTAAAGGGAATGCTTCCAGTTTTTGCCCATTCAGTATGATATTGGCTTTGGGTTTGTCATAGATAGCTCTTATTATTTTGAGATATGTCCCATCATTACCTAATTTATTGAGAGTTTTTAGCATGAAGGGCTGTTGAATTTTGTCAAAGCCCTGTTGAATTTTGTCAAAGGCCTTTTCTGCATCTATTGAGATAATCATGTGGTTTTTGTCTTTGGTTCTGTTTATATGCTGGATTACGTTTATTGATTTATGTATGTTAAACCAGCCTTGCATCCCAGGAATGAAGCTCACTTGATCATGGTGGATAAGCTTTTTGATGTGCTGCTGGAGAAGAAAAGAGAGAAGAATCAAATAGATGTAATAAATGATAAAGGGGATATCACCACTGATACCACAGAAATACGAACTTTCATCAGAGAATACTATAAACACCTCTATGCAAATAAACTAGAAAATCTAGAAGAAATGGATAAATTCCTTGACACATACACCCTCCCAAGACTAAACCAGGAAGAAGTTGAATCCCTGAATAGACCAATAACAGGCTCTGAAATTGAGTCAATAATTAATAGCCTACCAATCAAAAAAAGTCCAGGACCAGATGGATTCACAGCCGAATTCTACCAGAGGTACAAGGAAGAGCTGGTATCATTCCTTCTGAAACTATTCTAATCAATAGTTTTTTATGAGGCCAGCATCATCCTGATACTAAAGCCTGGCAGAGACACAACAAAAAAAGAGAATTTTAGACCAATATCCCTGATGAACATTGATGCAAAAATCCTCAATAAAAGTCCTTTGGCCAGGCATTGACTTCTCTTCTCTACCTATGAAAGCCCTAGATGGGATCTTCTTCGAATAAAAGACAGTTTGGTCTATGTTGAAAATATATTTAGTGTAGCCGCCTTCATCAATGATCTCAGCTAGATTTTTCAGATAACTTGCTGTAGCTTCTATACCAGCATTTGCTGCTTCACCTTGTACTTTGATGTTATGGAGATGGCCTCATTGCTTAAGCCTCATGAACCAATTTCTGTTAGCCTCTGACTATTTTTCTACAGCTTTCTCACCTCTCTTAGCCTTCACAGAATTGAAGAGAGCTAGGGCCTTGCTCTGGATTAGGCTTTGCCTTAAGGGAATGTTGTAGTTACACATTTCAGCAATAAGGTTTTGCTATCTTATCATTTGTGTGTTTATTGGGATAGCACTTTTAGTTTCCTTCAAGAACTACTCCTTTGCATCCACAGCTTGGTTGTTTGGCCCAAGAAGCATTGCTTTCAGCCTATCTTGGCTTTTTACACGTCTTCCTCATTAAATTTAATCATTTCTAACTTTTGATTTTAAATAAGACATGTGACTCTTCTTTCTACTTACAGGCCTTTGTAGAGTTATTAATTGGCCTCATTTCAATATCGTGGTCCTTCTCCAAGCAGAGGGAGAGAGACAATGGAAGGACTACTTAGTGGAGCAGTCAGAACACACAAAACATTTATCAATTAACTTTGTCATCTTATAGGCACACAGTTCATGACACCCCCAAAACAATTACAATAGTAACATCAAAGATCACTGATCAAAGACCACCTTAACAAATACAATAATAATGAAAATGTTTGAAATATTGTTAGAATTACCAAAATGTGACAGACACACAGAGTGAACAAATGCTGTTGAAAAATGGCATTGAAAGTTATACTTAATGCAGAGTTGCCACAAACCTTCAATTTGTAAAAAATGCAATATCTGCAAGGTTTAAAAAAAATGAAGCACAATAAAGTGATGTATTGCCTCTATAAAGTCACCTGTAGTGTTTCTGTAGATATTCTGTAAGTTGAGAAATTTTCCTCTATTTCTATTTTTTCTGAAAGTTTTTATTATGAATAGTTACTGAATTTTGTCAAATTCTTTTTCTGCATCTATTATTATGAGTATGTGTTTTTTCATCTTCATCCTGTTTATACAGTGGATTACATTGATTGATTTTCTAATATTGAACCAGTCTTGCATATCTTGAATTAACTCCACATGGTATGATATGTCGTTCTTTAATACATTGCTGAATTCTATGTAGTAATCTTTTGTTAGGAATTGTTACATCTATATTTATTATGGTTATTGGTTTGTAGTTTTCTCTCCTTTTCTTCTTCCCTTTATCTGGTTTGGTATCAAAGTAATTCTAGCTTTACATAACATATTGTGAAGTATTCATTTCTCTTCAAATTTCTGGAAAAAATATATAAAATTGATCTTGTTTCTTACATGTTTTTTTTTTTTTAATTCTTCAGTGGAACTATTTAGACCTTGTTGTGGAATTGAGAATTTCAAAATTCTAAATTCTGTTTTTGTAATAATTATTTTAACTTATTTAAATTATCTGTCTCAAAATGAGTGAATTGTTGTAACTTGCATTTTTAAAGAATTGGTCCATGTTATAGATTTTTATTATTATTTTTCTGTTGTAAGTTTTATTTGTTTGTGTTCTAATGTTTCTGTTTTCGGATCTTTCCTTCTGATTGCTTTGGGTTTATTTTGAACATTTTTTTCTAGATTCTTAAGGTGGAAATTTTTATTATTGACTTGAAATATTTTCCTTTTTAATGTACTGCATTTAACGCTATAAATTTCCCTTTTAGCATTGCTTTAGTTGCTTCTCACAAATTTTGATATGTTCTTTCTTTTAATTTTCATTCAGTTTAATGTATTTTTAAAATTTTTTCTTGAGATTTTCTCTTTGAACCATGGGCTATCGAAGAGTTGGCCAGGCATGATGGCTCACTCCTGTAATCCCAGCACTTTGTGAGACTGAAGCAGGAGGATTACTTGAGCCCAGGAGTTCAAGAACCGCCAGGGCAACACAAAGAAACCCCATTTCTACAAATAATAAAATACCGGCCAAGTGTGGTGGCATATTCCTGTAGTCCCAGCTACTCAGAAGGCTGAGGCAGGAGAATCACTTGAGCCCAGGAGGTCAAGGCTGCAGTAAGCTATGATCATGCTGCTGCACTCTAGCCTGGGCAACAGAGCAAGACACTGTCTCCAAAATAAATATATAAATAAATAATGTTGTTTAGTTTCATGTATTTGGATATTTTCCTGTTATCCTGTTGTTGATTCTAGTTAGATTCCATTGTGATTGGAAAACATGCTCTGTATGATTTTAATTCTTTAAAATTTGTTGAGGTTTGGTTATGGCACAGGATATTGTCTGTCTTGATTTATGTCTGTGGGCACATAAAAAAAACTGTATTGTGCTTTTTTTGTTGAGTAAAGTGTCCCAAATATACGTTGATTAGAGTCTTTTGTTTGATGACTTTTCTGAGTTCTTCCATATCCTTGCTGGTTTTCTAACTAGTTCTTCTATTAAATTGTTGAGAAAGAAATGTCGAAGTATCTATATAATTGTATTTTCCATTTAAGCTTTCGGTTTTACTAGTTCTTTCAGTTTTGTTTCACAGAACTATAAATGTGGAAGTGTTTATTTCTCCTTTCCATTTTATCAGAATTAACTTCAAATGCTTTGATCTCTCTTATTTAGTGCATCCACATTTAGAATGACTATGTCTCCTTAGTAACTTGGCTCTTTTATCAATTTATAATGTCTTTCTCTAACTCTGGTAACTTCCTTCGCTACTCTATCTCATATTTATAAAGTTGTTTGTGATTTCTTTTGACGAATGTTTGTATGTTTTTTCCTTTCTTTTACTTTTAGCCTGCTTATAACATTATATTTGAATTTAGTTTCTTTCAGATAGCACATAGTTGTGTCATGTTTTTAATTAATTTTTCCAATCTGTATTTTAATTGTTACATTCAAAGCATTTGCATTTTATGTAGTTATTAATATAGTAGGGATAAAATCTGCCATTTTATTTTGTTTTCTGTTTGTTCTCTATTTTCACTTTTGCCTTCTTTACTCTGCCTTCTAATGTTTTACATGATCATTTTTTAGATTTTCATGTTCATATAGTGTTTTTTATTGTATCTCTTTATATAGTTTTTCGGTGATTGTTCTAAGTAATATATTATGCATACATCATTCACCATCTACTGCTGGCATCGTTTTACCAGTTCAAGTATGTGGCATTTCCGTTTATGTCCTTTTACCCTTCTGTTTACAATTATCTTAAATGTATTTCCTGTACATGCATTTAGAACCTTCTGTTTATAACCTAATTATCTAAAATATTTCCTCTACATGCATTTAGAACCACATTATAATTCTTTATGGAGCTATTACGCATAGTTTAGATAATTAAGAGAAAGAAAGTGCATTGTATTTACCCATATTTTTGCTTATCATGATCTTTCCTCCTTTCTGATGTATCAAGATTTCTTTATCATACTTTTTTTCCTGTTTAGAGAACATCTTCAGCCATTTTTTCAGAGTAGGTTTGCTGCCAGCAAATTTTCATGGCTTTTCTTCATCTGAGAAGGTTGATTTCTCTCTTCATTGCTGAATAATATTTTCATTGTATTTAGAATTCTGGGTGGACAGAACTTTTCCTTCAGCATTTGATAAATGCTATTTCACACCTTCTGGGCTCCATGTTTCAGATGAGACATCTGTTGATATTTGACTTGCTTTCCCATAGATGGAATGTGTCATTTCTCTCTTACTGTTTTTAAAATTTTTCCCTTTGTTTTTAGTTTTTACAAGGTTTACTGTGATGTGTCCAGTTGTGGATTTTTTATGGTTCATTACATTCCCATTCCTTCAGCTTCCTCTTTCTGTATGTTTATACATTTTGTCAAATTTGAGACGTTTCGGTCATTATTTCTTTGAATATTTTTTCAGCTTCACCCCTTTTCTTTTTTCTGGAATCCCACAAAATTATCATTTTTGTTATACTCCCACAGGTTCTAGCAGGCTGCGCTCATTTTTTTCCAATTTATTTTCGCTGTCTGTTGTTTATATTCGGTAATTTCTATGGTTCTATTTTCAAGTTAACTGATTATTTTCTCTTTTCTCTCCATTTTGCTATTGAGTTCATCCAGTGAGTTTTTATTTGTTATTATATTTCAGGTTTTAATATTTCCACTTTTTTGTTTACAGTCTACCTTAATTTGCTGAGGCTTTCTATGTTTCAAGTGTGTTTGTAATTGTTCATTAAAGGATTTTTATGGTAGTTTTAAGATCTTTGTCAGATAATTCTAACATCTCTGTCATCTTAGTGTTGGCATCTATTGATTATCCTTTTTCATTCAATTTGCAATTTTCCTTGTTCTTGGTACAATAAGTAATTTTCAGTTGAAACCTGGACATTTTCAGTGCTGTGATATTCTGGATCTTATTTAAACCTCCTTTAGCTGAATTCTTCTGACCCTGCTCTGGCAGGATAAAGTAAAGGTGACGCAAAGCAGGTGAGCCCCATTAGCATAGGAAGATTCTTGGCTTTGTCCAGGAAAGAATTTAAGGGTGGGCCATGGTGTTATACAGCAACTTTTATTGAAGCAGCAGTATACAGTAGTACTAGAGGTACTGGCCCTCACAGAGCAGGGCTACCTATGTCATAGGCAGTGTACTCAGAGTAGTAGCTCAGAGACAGTCCTGTGGTCATATTCATACCCACTTTTAATTGTATACAAATTAAGGGGCAGATTTTGCAGAAATTTCTAAAAACAGTGTGGTAACTTCTGGGTTGTTAGGTTGCTGCCATGGAAATGGGTGGTAACTTTGGCTTGCTGCCATGGAAATGGTTAACTGACATGGCACGCTGGTGGGTGTGTCTTTTGGAAAGATGTTTCTGCCCCATGTCTGTTTCAGTTAGTCCTCAATTTGGTCTGATATCTGAGCTCTGCCTCTGAAGTGAAGTCCCACCTCTGGAGTTGAGTCCTGCCTCTCACTTCATTCCCCCCTCAGAGATTATATACTCCTCCTTAACCTTAAGTGGGCTCCAGAAAGGTGGGCATCCATCTTTTCTAACTGCTTCCTCTTGAGTTTATGGGTATAGGCCTGGCCTAGCACTAGAGGAATAAAATTCTCTGGATACCTGATGTAAAGGCCCCAAAGGCAGGACACTTTCATTCTCTAGGTCAGTAGGTGAGACGGGCTGGAAGCCTTGTGCCAGCATTGTCTTTACCTGGAATTGTTGTAATGTAGAGGACACAAGTTTTACTAAGATGTTAAACAAGCCAGGGCCAAAAATTAGTAACAACATGATAGCTATCAAAGGTCCTAGGAGGGGTAAAAACAAGATGAGACTTGGGAAAGCACTTTTGATAGTCAACCAGATATAGTTGGGGTCAGTAACCAGGTAACATACTCATACATCTTTTTTTTGTTTGTTTGTTTGTTTTTGAGATGGAGTCTCGCTGAAGTGCAGTGGCTCAGTCTCAGCTCACTGCAGCTTCCTCCTCCTGGGTTCAAGCAATTCTTTTGAATGCTGACCTGAACTTGTCCAGAGTTGTTAATATAAGTGCAGCAGGTTTTATTAATAATTGCACAGAGTCCACCTTGCTTAGCTGGCAAATAATCCAATGCTAGTCTGCTATTGAGAATTGAGAACTACATTTGCCAAACAGCCTAGGGACTCTTGAATTCTCTTTAGTGCCTGACCTGTGTTAGTGTAGGGTTTCAGTTCTTTAGGGTTGACTCTTGGTAAGCAAACCTGCCCCAAGTTGCCGCTAGTCCTATTGTCACTCCAATTTCTTCCCAAATAAGTACTATTGCTCATTTAGTTCTGGTGTTCTTGGGTCTTACAGGTTATAGAGTGTGACCCCCGGATGGCCCAGGGCAGCCAATGTGCAAACTCTGTTCCAAGTTTTTGTTTGTTTGTTTGTTTGTTTTTGAGACAGAGTCTCACTCTGTCTCCCAGGCTGGAGTGCAATGGCATGATGTTGGCTCACTCTGCAACCTCCGTCTCCCAGGTTCAAGCAATTCTCTTGCCTCAGCCTCCCGAGTAGCTGGGATTTTAGGCATGTGCCACTATGCCCAGCTAATTTTTTGTATTTTTAGTACAGATGGGTTTTCGCCATGTTGACCAGGCTGGTTTTGAACTCCTGACCTCAAATGATCCACCCACCTTGGCCTCTCAAAGTGCTGGAATGTTCTAAGTTTTTCATATACAAGGGAAAGCTACTCCTAAAAGAACAGGTGGTTGCCTGAAAAGTCGGAAGTGGTTATGGAGTGTGATGTCTATCCTTTGCTGCCAAGTTGGATCTACAGAGATATTTTTATCTTGTTCTAATGGCAGTTGTTGAACAATCTTTGTTTTCCAAAAGGGAACAGTACTCCTACTTCCCCAGACTAGGCAATTGTTTTGTCTCTGTATGTTCTGATGCAGTAGAAAGCACCATGCTTACAAGTAGAATTCTGTTTACCTTGCTGTGGCCTTGGGAACTTGGTAACTAAACTTGGATCAGAGCATCACAGGAAAACTTCCACTTATGTGTCATTAACACAACAGGGAGTTGGAAAGATAGAATTACTAGTGCACTGGATACAAGTAGTGCAAAAGACACAATTATTAGTGCACCCAACTTTCGAGGTCCAGGTAATAGTTGTGGGGGGTTTCAGATGGAATCTGTTAAGTAAGGGAGGTTTCCACTTAACAACTAGGGTTTTGGGTACTTGGGAGCACTAGGGTTAGTTAGAAAGTCTGGGGAGATGGCCATGAGATTTTCTGGAAGATACAACTGTTTATACTGAAGATGTTGATGACAAATCCAGCAACCATGAGGATGATTCCTTGATGCTATAATTTTTGAAATATTTACTATAGAGTTTTGTTCCCATCAACACTGGATCAGGGTAATTTGGAGAGCAAACAGGATTAACAGTGGCAGCATGGTGTCTGGTTGGGCCTTAGCCCAACAGGACAAAAAAAGATGTTTCCCAGGAGGAGGCAGCTGGCTAATGTAATAGAAAAGAAATATAGTCAGGAAGAAGAGAAAAAACAATGCTCCTGTTCCCATCCACAGCATCACGTTACCACTTCTGGCTGAGAGCTGATTATTTTCAGTAGGCAGCAGAGCTCTTCCAAAGGTTTATAGATCTAGTTCGTAGTGTCCCCCAACCTTGTGCCTGTAACTCACAAGAAGCACATTTAATCATTGATAGTTGTACTCAATTATTATTTCCTGAAGTTTAACAGCAGTGAGGATACTCAACCACACTTGAGAGGGACCCTTCCATTTTGGTTTAGTTGATCCTTGGGGGATTCTTCTTTTTAAGTTTTTAGTAAATCTGAGTCTCCTGGTTGAACAGGGGAACTATTTTTTTTTCTTTGTGGGGAAAAGCAATATTTTATTTTTGTATTGGAGGGCCTTTTGAACCTGGCCTAAATTCCAAAGGGGAGGGAGAGTGTTTGTGTAGCTAATTACTACAAGCCAAGACCATAGCAGCTCAACACATCTGTTGAGACAGTCAGTTTTACAACCCCATTTCCTAGCTCTTAGTTTTTGGCTCTTACACAGCTCCAAAGGGGTTCAAGGGCCAAGGAATGCCCACCCACCTCCACTCTCATTTGGCCCAGAACATCCGACTGGCTGTAAGTCCCCTAACTCCAAGTCCCCCACCCATGGGAGGCCCACCGAGGGACACAGGGCAGGAAGCACACCTCCCCAGCGTTGGCACAGGACAAAATAAAAGCTTGGCCATTGACACTGCCTCCAGCTCATCCTGACAAAAATGGAGAATACAAACCAAAAAATCAAAATCCATAGCCCCTTCCCCCACCCAGCAGACTGAATAGATGTCCGCCTCCTAACCAAAGGGAAGGGAGTTGGGCAGGCACTCACCAGCCCACAAAACCCTTCTAAGCAATATAAGAGTCAAAGAACAAAAGCCAAAAGTAGGTTACACATAAAGAAAATCCGAGAGCATAGAATTAAGCTATACTGGGGAAGAATGCTGCTCCCATACACCTCTAAGACAAAACACTTCAGCATCAGGTCATAACAACAGTCAGAACTGGAGGAGGAAAACCCACAGAAGCTGACAATAAATGCAAAGGAGAGAGTTACATGAATCTGAGAAGCTTTCAAAAGAAATAGATTACAGAATTGAAGAACGAAATTTCTGGTATTTTATCAAATAAATACCTGAAGAAAATCTGGTTCCAAAATACAGACCATTTTTCAGAAAGCCTACCACAAACAATTTTTCTTTAATCACAGCAAGTTTAATCATATGCAAAATTTGTTTTATACATACCCCTTTATCAACCTTATTACAATGTACACAGACCATCCACATTATGCATGAACTTACTGACTTGACCTCTGGTACCTCTTTTTTAAATAACCAGCTATTTCACTCTAGAACAAGAATTTACTATACAAAATCCCTCTTCATACAAAATCACTCCTTCTTTTTTTCTTTTCTTTTTTTTTTTTTTGAGACGGGGTCTCACTCTGTCGCCCAGGCTGGAGTGCAGTGGCGTGATCTCGGCTCACTGCAAGCTCCGCCTCCCGGGTTCACGCCATTCTCCTGCCTCAGCCTCTCCGAGTAGCTGGGACTACAGGCGCCCGCCACCTAAGCCCGGCTAATTTTTTGTATTTTTAGTGGAGACGGGGTTTCACCGTGGTCTCGATCTCCTGACCTCGTGATCCGCCCGCCTCGGCCTCCCAAAGTGCTGGGATTACAAGCGTGAGCCACCGCGCCTGGCCCCTTTTTTTCTTTTCATAACATTTATTACCTCTTTCTTTTTTCTAGTCATTGGTTTTATTATATTTTGAACTTCCTTTTTAATAACTTCTGAATTTGATAAAAATTATTATTTTTCTCAATAAAGAATACATGTCTTTGGCACATTTAGGAAGCAAGAGATTCTGAACTGCCCACCAGATATTAGCATTCTATAGATGAGAACCACTCCACCACCATCTGAAGACATTAAACCAAACAAAAACTTCACTAAGCCTCTATTCCGTTCACAGGCATTTAACTTTTCACTTTTAACAATTTTATCTACACCACCTCCGAGAACCAAGATACCATGCAAAGCTAGTCACCATTTGAAACCACTTTAACAATTTTAAAGCTTATGACATCGGTAATTTATCTAGGTAAAAATTTTAAAGTTAAATTTTAGAAGACACAGCATTTTCTTCAAACTATTAAGCTTAAATTAGTCTAATTTAGGAATACTCTTTTATTTATAAGCCAATTCTATAGCACGTTACACGCAACACTCATTGTAATACCTATATACACACACCTAAACAAAAACTTTAAATAAAATGACCTATAGAAGACAACAGGATTCAAGTTATTTATGAAATTGGCACCCATTCTTCTGGCCAAATTTTGTTTGCCTGACAGATATGGAAGACAAAAAGAGGCTGGGAAAGGAATCCCATAACATCAAGTAAGAAAGAGAGGGAGCAAAGTGCTTTGCTCAAGGGTCCCGAAGCCACTGGAGGGCTCACTCAGCAGTGGAGACACCAAAGAAAAATATTTGGGCAGGTGCTTCTCTGCCACTGCTGGAAGCTGTCTGTCTGTTCGATCAAGGGTCCAAGTGTCAAGGGTCCAAGACCCCCAGTAAACTTACTTGAGCAAGGAAGCTCTTTGGGGCTGGTGGAAGAAGGTTAGTTCTAGAATTGATGAGGAGTTTTTTTGTCTGTCTCACCAGGGACAGTTAAGACATTCTCATAATCACTGGCCCTTTTGCTTATTGTAGGCACACTGATTCTGGCCCAGGAGTCAGCAAGTCTGGGGTTCTTCTCTGCGCATCCCAGTTGCCAATCTCATGACACTTTCTCAGGATGGGTAATTCTGAGGTGGCAGGGTTCTTAAAGGAACTGTTAACAATTATGCATTTTGGCTATCTCTTTTTTTTTTTCACCTTTTTTTCCCTGTACCTATTATTGTACACTTTAAAGGCTGTGTTTAAGAGTTGGCTCAAAGGTATTTGAGGCCCCATTGCTGCTGTTTGTAGCTTTCCCTAATGTCAGGGACAGATTGAGTAATAAAATGTATGCCCAGGAGAACTTGCCCTTTTGTGGAGTCTGGGGTCTTCTTTAGCATTTTTTGGAGTACCTCAACCAAATGACCCTGGAACAGAGCAGGATTTTCATCCTTTCCCTGAGTTATTTCTCTAACCTTGTCATAATTAACTGGCTCAACCACACACTTTTTCCTCCACATTTTTCCCATGGCACAGCAAGCAGATGACAACACTTGCAAGTCATGACAAGTTCAATTAAAGAACATGATAAACTTAACAAACTCCTCTATAAACTTTTCTAGATCTTCTGAAAACTGGCCAATTTTTTTCTTTGTATAAAGCAAATTAGGTTAGAAAATGGCACACATACACTAAGTATTCCTGCATTTTGATCAGCTACTTCCCGCAATAGACACAGGTTTGACTTTAGGGGCTGCTATGGGGCCCCACTCCTGGTGGTACTGGTTGTGCTTACTTTCTTGGGCAGTAGGGGTGGGTGGGGAGTATAAGCTGGGGCTAGGAGGATAAGGGGGGAGGGGTGTCTGATGACTTTGGGGTGGAATCCTTCATTAGAAAACTGACGAGAAACCCCTCAGAATTTGGGGACTGAGGAGGTTTCAGGGAGGGTGTAGGTTTTCTAGTGGGAGCAGCTAGGAATGGATCCCTTATGAATGGCTTTCTGATGCCTGGATATAACATGAGCCAGTAAAGGGCCATAAAAGCCTATGATAAGGGACGTCTTCCCATTTTTCTTCTTTTTTACAGAATAAGTTCAATTGTAAAACATCATTATAATGTATAGAATCATGTTTAAACCAAATCTGTTAGTTTTCTAATTTGCATTGAACCCAAACAGTGTTGCAATACAAAATACAGTTTGTTTTTCTGTAAGCTGAATTGGAATGTGCTCCAGTAACCTAAAAGACATCCTACTGGAGAGTCTGCTGGGATGCTCATCATTGTCCCCATGACTAAAAGGATTTTAACTGGATACAGAAGTTTTTCTAAGTCTAGCAAGACAGAAAGCAACTGGTCCTTTGTTATTTTTCCCTTTTCAATTCCCACTTCCCACAGAGAAGGTGTAAGTAGGTAGCAAAGCATTGCAAAAGCAGATTACAAGCTACATTTGGGCAGTAAAATGTTGAGCCTAAATTTCACACAGAGCAAGTATAGGGCAGAGAGAGGGACTAAATAAATGGTGACTGTGGAAGGAAGGAAGGGAAAGAACTAAACAGCATTGCCCACGGAGAGACCTCAGAGGCCTTGACTTGCTGGAGAACCTACCTAGCAACAGAGACACTGGAAAAAATATTCAAGTGGCCACTTTTCTAGCATTGTGAGTGGTCTTCTATCAGGCCAGGGGCCCAGGAACTCTCAATCCCTTCATCCAAGGGGAGCTTGAGCAAGGCAATTACAAGGCAGAACACAGGAAGGGGCTGGCAACTGGGTATTAGAAAAATAATAACTCCCAACTTCAGGGCAGAAAAAGATGAGACCAATATTCCCCTAGGAGAGGGGGTAATAACCCACAATCCTAGAGGGAAAGTCAATGCCAAAAACCCCAGAGCATCTGTGGGGAGGCCAATAATACCAGTGCTGAAAACACAGAGTGCTCGAGTCTCAGCCAATGAGGGTCCCTTCACCAAATGCCAAAACCCCAGGGCAGCTGGGAGTGGACAACAGTGAACCCAAGACCAAGTTGGGGTCACAGAACAACATGACTCTGGCATCCTGGAGTCAATAAAACAGGAGACCTCTCACAACCAAGTGTTCTGCCTTAAACAATTGCCCAAACACAGTCAACAGAAAGTCAAAAGCAAATATAAGACAGCAAACAACATACATTTTAGGACTGAAAATAAAACCACTGATGTAACAATAAAATGGAATCAGAGGAGGAAGGACTGGGTGAAGAGGTGACAAGGACATGCTTTGAGGCATTCAAATGACACAAGACTTTTGACTTACCCCTTAGCCAAAGGCTTTTATTCCCAAGCTTACCCAATATCATGGGGGAGGAGGCAGAGGGGACACTCACCCATTCACAGGCACCAAAATGGCACTGACCGTTCTTCCATGTGGGAGTCAGGTGAAGGACTATACAGGTTGAATGGGCTCAGCTGCCATGTTGAGGAGCCATCACAGGGACCATCAGCCCACTGGCCTGCCAGTCGGAGCTGCAGGTCCCAAACAAGCAGCAGTGCTATGGCCACTTGCGCATCTGCTCAGCTCTGCTGCTTGCCATAAAAATGATGGCTCTGAAAAGTGCCTTTGGTTAGTTGTACAGCACTGTTGCATTAGCAGATCTTTATTGGTATAGCCTCAGTACTATAGCTCTTGCAGCCTTAATTACAGACTGCTTTGCAATCTCTCACCATCTCTCTACTCATCCTCTCTCTAATTGCCATCTCCCACCATCTCTCGCCAATCAATGCCTTTCCACTGATTGCCACTGTCTTGATCCCTCCATTGGTCAACAGATGATGCAGAGCAGATGAGCACCAAAATTGGGGCTTAGCCCAGGAGGGTTCTTGGCTTCTCTCAGGAAGAAATTCAAGGGCAAGCTGATGGTATTAGACAGGAACTTTTATTGAAGTGACAGTGTCCAGCAGGGGCAGAGGTACTGCTCGTTGTGGAGCAGGGCTGCTGTGTAGGTGATGTACTCACAGGAGCACTCAGAGGCAGTTCTGCAGTCATATTTACATCCACTTTTAATTATATGCAAATTAATGGGCAGATTATGCAGAAATTTCTAGAAAAAGAGTGGTAATTTCCGGGTTAGGTTGCTTCTGGTTGTTAGGTTGCTGCCGTGGAAATGATTGGTCACTTACGGGTGCTGCTATGAAAATGGTAAACTGACACGGCACGTTGGCATTAGTGTCTTATGAAAAGGTGTTTCCACCCCTTTCCTGTTTTAGCTAGTTCTCAACTTGGTCCAGTGTTCAAGTCCGGCCTCCAGAGTGGAGTCCTGCCTCTGGAGTCACCTCCTTCTTACTACTTCAAAAGGGGTTGTGGGGCACTGCCTTGGTCCTTGCCAAGTGTATGTAAAGCCAAGTTCCCCACTCTGCCTTAGTTGGCCCCCAAGGGGGCAGTTCCTCCTTTTTGCTGGGAGGGGTGTGGAAGTTCAGACTTTCCACGTTGTCTCCACTGACACTGATGGAGGATGGAAGGTCGTTACCTGCTAGTGGGGATGAAAGTCCAGCTTCCCTACTCAGCCATTTCTGACACCACCTCAGTAGGAAGCTTGAGGTGCCTTAGTACAGTCTTCAGCTCCCCACTTAACTTTTGCTAGGGGGAAGGGACAAAGTCACCCAGGTTTTTCTGTAATACTTGCCCAGAGTAGAGAGGTTACTGTCTAAAAATGTTTTATGATTTTAGGCTGCTCCTATCTAGGTCCTTTAGCTAGAGAGAGTAGGCTTTTCAGGGATCTGTTTTTGTCTGCACTCATTGGCTCTCTGGGTTGCTACCTTTTTCAAGTCCAAGTATTAGACAATTTTTTATCACATTGTCAGGCTGCAAATTTCTCAAACTTTATGTTCTGTTTCCTTTTTAAAACTGAATGCTTTTAACAACACCCAAGTCACCTCTTGAATGCTTTGTTGCTTAGAAATTTCTTCCGCCAGATACCCTACATCATCTCTCTCAAGTTCAAAGTTCCACAAATCTCTAGGGCAGGGCAAAATGCTGCCAGTCTCTTTGCTAAAATGTAACAAGAGTCATCTTTGCTCCAGTTCCCAACATGTTCCTCATCTCCCTCTGAGACCACCTCAGCCTGAACCTTATTGTCCATATTGCTATCAGGCTTTTTGTCAAAGCAATTCAACAAGTGTCTAGGAGGTGCCAAACTTTCCCACATTTTTCTGTCTTCTCTAAGCCCTCCAAACTGTTCCAACCTCTGCCTGTTACCCAGTTCCAAAGTCGCTTCCACATTTTCAGGTATCTTTTCAGTAATGCCCCACTCCACTGGTACCAACTTACTACATTAGTCCATTTTCATGCTGCTGATAAAGACATACCCAAGAGTGGGAAGAAAAAGAAGTTTAATTGGACTTACAGCTCCACGTGTCTGGGTATGCCTCAGAATGGTGGCAGGAGGTGAAAGGCACTTCTTACATGGCAGCAGCAAAAGAAAATGAGGAAGATGCAAAAGCGAAAACCCCTGATAAAACCATCGGATCTCATGAGACTTACTCACTACCACAAGAATAGCATGGGGGACATCACCATCATGATTCAAATTATCTCCCACCAAGGCCTCCCACAACATGTGGGAATTGTGAGAGTACAATTCAAGATGAGATTTGGGTGGGGACACAGAGCCAAATCATATTCAGATGTACAGCCATTATATAATGACATTAAACATTGCCGTTTTAAATGTTTTGTAAATACTACATGCAATTTGAACCATCTCACAAAATGAAGATTTTTGGGGCGGTTTAGTCCAAGAATCAAAGTTCCAGGGATTTCAAGGCTCAAGAATCTGCATTTCAAAAGGCTAAATCTGTGTGACAGGAGTGACAGGCCCAGCCCAGCCTGGGCCACATTGCTCTTATCTGCTGTCCCTCGGGATCTGTCAGTGAAACTTTCTCACTTGATCACATTAAAAGAGAATAATCAGCCATATCTTGAACTAGTCTATAAAGAAGTTGCATGAGCTTCGAAGCAGGAAAAGAAATATGTGTCCTAGAATTAAGTTTCTTAAATTTGAAATATGAGGGTATAATGTGATACTTTTTCTTTAATTATTTTTGTTTTGCCACTCTTGTGTAACAACTTTTTCATATTTTATATTCCAAGATGCATCTCACATAGGAACTCACTGAAATACATTATCCCCATTTGCCATCCTAATGAACAAACAAAGGATACAGGCAGCAATATTTTCTCTTGTCTCCTCTGCAGCAAGGTTACCTGCCTCTGGCTTGAATATATAAACTGCTTTAAAACACACACATACACACACAAATACATACACACTTTACAAAAGCGCTAGCTGAAGTAATTTTTACTTTTTAATTATTTCAAAAGTTCAAAAAGAAATAATAAATTATTTTTAGGGACTAATTACTAGGGGAAAAAGATTTTTAAAAAATCAGAAATATGTAAAATTACAAGTGCCACAATTAAACTTTTTCAATTAGAACAATTAGTAAACTGAAAAGGTAATTGATTATTCTAGTAAGAAAGGAAAGATAGGAAGGATCATTGGCTGTGCACCTCCCATGAGTTCAGAAGATTGAGCAACTCTACTTCACATTCACTCCCTCATTTAATTTTCACAAGACCCATGCGGTAAGCATTATCCCAGATTTACAGATGGAGAACACTGAGGTTTGAGTTCATGTAAATAAGTTGGCTGAACTGCATTCAAACCCTGTTTTGTCTGATAGCATTGCTTATACTCTCTCTGCTCCATCTCCAGAAAACATTACATTACTGCAAACTCAAATTCAAATTATGAAGTGGGGTATATGGGGATGTTCTGTGTTCTTTCCTGATGGCCTCTCTTACTACTACAATCATCATCTACCACTCAAACAAGAAGTACAATTTCAAGCTTAATGCTGGGGGAAAGAAAAAATCACTGAGATTAAAAATTACATCCCAGTTCAATGAAATATTTAATCATAGAAGGTTAAAAGAAACAGGATATTTGTGTTGGTGAAAATGTATTAGAAAACAAGGATAAATATTTGATTAGCTTCTCTAGCCCATCTTTCCTCACCATGTGTCTTCCCATTTTCTATAGTTATAAGTGTTGCCTATCACAAAATGAACAGACTCGTTCTGAAGAAAATGTATCCAAATGAGGGAAAAACATCCCCCACAAAACCCCAACTCTTTTCTCCTAGGGGATGCAAAAAAATAAGGTAGTCTTTCCCTACAGTTTTCAAATTTTTTATTGGTAGGTGATAATTGTTCTCCATGTGAGAAATTCAGATAGTAAGCCAGAGAGAATAAAGAGTTTTCCCAGAGTTGTATACTACATCATTGATGGGTAAAATACTTCTGTTTCTGAATTCCAGCTTCTTTCTTACTGGAAAACTCTTCTGTGGAACACATTAGGTTGAAAGATATTGACTAGATTTGGCCTGATGTGTCAAAAAAAGTTTTTCAATATGGTTCTCAAATATTCAGGTTGGAGAAAGCATTACTAAAGTTAAAAAATATATAATAATCACTATTAAACATTTATTATGTATCAGCCAGTGTAAGACCCCATATGTTTCTATATATCATGTATTCACACGCAAAATAAAAAGATATTTAATGAGTAATTTGACAATATTGAAAACAATAATTTAAAAGCAGATTTAATCATAAAAATTCCTAAATTAGACTTAGATTGAATTATAAACACAGATTTTCCCAGGATTCATCAAATTAAAAAATTACTCCAGTTTTGGATATTTCTATGCTGCTATAGTGAATACGGACAGTATCTCAAGGAAATAGCAAATTGATATTAACAGCTAGCTTACCTTACAAAGTGAAAATTATTGAACATCTTCCCATTTCTCATGCCAACTCACCTTGTATGTATGCACTCATACATACACAGGTAGATAAGACATGATGGCTCAAGGATTTAGTAAGAAACACAATGGCAATCCAACTAGAGCCATATATAACCATTACGTACATATATTGAACAAATAGTTATTCCGTATCATATCACAAAGCACTTATTGTTTCATTTTTTTCTTTTTTGTGTGTGTCTCAATATCCCTATCAAAGTGACTCTTCTGACTCAGGATGAAAGCAAGGCCAGCACTACTAATTTTCTGTCCACTTTTAGGTCACCAAACACGGCTTCAATTTAGTAATTACAAAAACAAGTTTCATTTAATTGTCAAAAGTACTAAAATTCATTTAATGTTATAATTTCTTATCCCCATTGTGGGCCTGGGATAATCAGGAAGCCTGCAACTGGAGAAAGAGGCACAGTTATGGGATCCTTGTCTTTTCCCACCTGGTGGTTGACTCATTCTTTTCCAAATACTCAACAGTGGTTTCTGCTCATTCAGGGAGAGTGCTGAGATGAGTGGGTGGATGTTAAGGTACCTAGAAATCTGTGAGATTGGAGAAGAATGGATGGGCAGGTGATTTCTCACTTGAGCAATAGTTTGTCGATCTAGCCTCACTGCTCTCAGAAATTAGTAACACATTTGAAGTGTACTCTTTTTCTTCTGAGTATTTAGTGGGTTCCTTGTGTTTCACCCCAGTTCTGCCCATCTGTCACATGTGGTCTCTGAGAGCTAAAATAAATTTCCTGCCCTTGTGTAAAAAATTCTTAGATAAAGTAAACATTCTTTAGCTACTTGCTCTCAGTAAGATAAAATAATTAAAACAGTTTACTTATGAAGGCTAACTGCTCACACATCAGGACTACACCAATATACAGTTTGCCCATCAAATTTGTTTTATGATCCTCTTCTTCCTCTGTTTTCCAATCCATAGCTATTATATATGTTCAATCCCAGGTATATCCTGCCTTAAAATCATTCAGCCCAGCCGGGCTCTTAGCTCCATCTGCACCCTGCCCCAACTTTTTCTTTTTAAGATAATATTAAGACTGTCAATAAGGTGTCCTCTCTTGCTACAATAAGTTTAATAAACTCAGCTTTGCTTTTTCAACAAGGTTTTCTAAAGATCCCTGGAGTGGAGACACTGAATTTCAACATCCCCTTGGCCCAACTAATGCCCCTCATAACCTGGAGTACTTTCAGCTTCTCTTGGCTGAAGTCTTTCAGTCATTCCAAGCAACCAGGTTGTATAGAACCTAAAACAATAACATAAACTTTTTTCAGTTGTGCATGACGTTTATTGCATAAGAAACTTTTTTGTTGTTGGTGGTGTGTGTGGGGAGGCTGAAAAAAGCAACAGTGTGCAGAGCAATCTTTAACATCTGAATGCTCTAGGTAGAAGTACCTATTTTCCCCAAAGCAATAAAAGAGAAGTGTGAAGCTCTCTAATCTCTTCAAAGTCCACTTCATAAGGCTTGGAGTTAGGGACTAACAGAGCAATACACATTCTCCCTCTTAGGATTTCACAACCCAGGTGTTTTCAAAGAAATAGTCCTCAAAAATCCGTCTTTAATTTGTAACACATAAACTCTTACATCCTCAATACAAGTGAGAACTTCAAGAGGCCTCTAAATAGCTATGACTATCTATGTTGTGTATATTTTACAGGGCAGTCTGTTTCACAACTCATGGACTATAGATAACAAAGTTATTTATAATCTTAGAGACTTGGCCAAAGCATTCATTTTAATGTAGATGCTAAGCTCATTTTCCTTGAAGATATGTAGTCCCTTCATCAATAATAAAATAGTTTAGTTTCGTATCTGGAAGACCCAGGTAAAGACCAAATTTCCTACTCTCCCTTGCAGCTAGTTGTGACTATGTGTCTAAGTTCTAACCAATGAAAGTTGAGTGGAAACAATGTATACGTCTTCCTTGTTACCTATGGAGAGTGAATTTCTTATCCTCCAATTCTTTTTTTTTTTTGGAGACGGAGTCTCGCTCTGTCGCCCAGGCTGGAGTGCAGTGGCACGATCTCGGCTCACTGCAAGCTCCGCCTCCCGGGTTCACTCCGTTCTCCTGCCTCAGCCTCTCCGAGTAGCTGGGACTACAGGCGCCCGCCACCACGCCCGGCTAATTTTTTGTATTTTTAGTAGAGACGGGGTTTCACCGTGGTCTCGATCTCCTGACCTCGTGATCCGCCCGCCTCTGCCTCCCAAAGTGCTGGGATTACAAGCGTGAGCCACCGCGCCCGGCTCCAATTCTTTTTTTTCCTTCACAAGAGCTAGAACATGGACATGTCCTGACCCAGTTATAACCACACTGATGAGGAAAGCGTCCTACATAATGGAGAAATAAGAGTATGAAAAAAACATTGAGTCTACAAAGAACCAGATCAAGTAGAACTTCCAAATTCCAGATTGTTAACCACTGAAAGAAAAAAAATCTTTTTTTCTGTGCAAACTAACCAATAAACTTCTAATTACACATATAATAACAGAGTTAAATCTTAATGACAGTGATGTCAGAAGGTGGAGAATTAATGTATAGGGAGCACTTACAAATGATTGACAATAAACTAAGCAGTTAATAAATGTTTATTTAAAACAAATCATATACAGTTTGCAGAAGAGAAAAGCTTGATTCTGATTCAAGGACTACAGCAACTCCTCTGAAGTTATTTATAACTTAGAAATAAGGGTTATAAAAATCCTTATTTTTGTCATTTATTATATGATAAAATTTTACAGGATAGTGAAGTGGCTCTACTGCAAAAATCTGGAACTTAATTCTCCAAATTACAGGAGAGTTCAGAGAGTTCAGAGTACAGATAATTCAGAGTGAATTACCAGCATCATTCTTATCCCTTTCATATTGACTTTCTAGGCTACAGGCTGTTTCTGATTTTGTTTCTTCTTTTTCCCTCATTTATTTTACCCAGCATTGATTATTTAAAAAGTTTAGGAACAGAGGGTTTACAGTGTGATTTGTCCTATTTCTTTTTTGTTTGTTTTGTTTTGTTTTTTGAGATGGAGTCTTGCTTCGTCGCCAGACTGGAGTGCAGTGGTGTGATCTCGGCTCACTGCAACTTCTGCCTCCTGGGTTCAAGTGATTCTCCTTCCTCTGCCTCCCAAGTAGCTGGGACTACAGGCACCTGCCACCACGCCTGGCTAATTTTTTGTATTTTCAGTAGAGACAGGGTTTCACCGTGTTAGCCAGGATGGTCTCGATCTCCTGACCTCATGATCCACCTGCCTCAGCCTCCCAAAGTGCTGGGATTACAGGCGTGAGCCACTGTGCCTGGCTGACTTGTCCTATTTCTAATTCACCTCTATGGTATTGTCACAAATATAAGTTGTGGAAATAATATCCAAGTGACCACATGCTAGCAAAAGTAAAAGAAAAAAGAATCTAAAACTTTGGTATTGCTTTTCAAGTCTATGAAACTTAAGTGCTCAACTTGAACCTAAACTCAGATTCAAATTGTATGAGAAGAAAAAATCTTTTTTCCTCTTTTCTCTCAGGTTCATTGCCTGAGGCCCTGAAAACTAGGCTGAAGAAATACAGAGTGATAGGAGAGAAGGCTTACAAATTTTATTTGTTATAATCGACATGACACAGGAGACTTCTTAGAAAAGAAGTGATAACCCAAAGAAGCAGATAGGGCTTAAAGCTTATATACCATTTTAACAAATAGCAATAAATTGTGGAGATGTGACAAAACAAAGGAAAAAGATGTGTGGCTTCCAAGTGCAGCAAACTATGAGAAGGTAAATATAGGGGAAAACTAATGGAAAATAAGGGCTATCTTAACAAGATTTTGTGTGTCTGCAGTTTCCTCTTGGCACTGATTTTCTGCTTTCTTTTAGCAATAAAACTTCCCTTGGAGAGGGGATTTATGGCACTCTTTATTTCTCAGAAGTCTGCTTTTACCCAGCTAAGGGAAGGTCTGGGAAGATTTCTTTGTGAATCTGTAGAATCTCAAATGTCTTCAGCTCAAAATAATTCTTCTGCCCCCTACAAAAAGCATATATTAAAATAGTATATTCTGGTTCCCTTTAGGACATATCTTAGAATATCTTCAGATAAACCAGAGAGACAGGTGTACCAGGGGTCAATTTGCTCCAGAATTTTTGGCTGAAAGAAAATTTGAAAGTGGGGTTGTTTGAGGAGTCCCTGGTAAGGAATGCAAGTGAGCAGTGAAGAAGGGACAAGTGGGTGGTACAATATCTAAGGATATTGTATCTGTTGATCTGGCTCAAATCAAAATCTGGAATATGACCTTATGGAATAAAAAGTGCAGACAAAAGTTGGAGGAGCTGTTTTCCTGGAGAAGTTGTAGAATATTGAAACACATACAATGCTGCTTGAATGACCAGGCAACAAGACACAGAGTGAAGAAAACAAAGCCCTATCACATTATGGACTCTCAGGAGTACAATGCAGCTTTGCCATCCCAAAGGTTTTATATAAGTCAGAGTTTATCAAAGACACAGAATCAATAGGATACATAATATACGGAAAGAGTTTTATAAAAGTTGAATGACATGGTTACACAGGCTGAGAACTCCTATGGTCTACTGTTGGCAAACTGGAGAAACAGGAAATCTGGTTAATATAGTTCAGTCAAAGTTTGAAGGCCTGTGAATCAGGTGGCTGATGGTGTAATTCCTGATCTGAGTCCAAAATCCTGAAAAACAGAAGCACTGATGTCCAAGGACAGGAGTGGATAGATGTCTCAGCTCAAGCAGAGAGAAGAAATTTGCCCTTTCTCTGACTTTTTGTTCAGTTCAGGCCCTTACTAGATTGGATATCTGTCTACACTGGTGAATGAGGGTCCTTTACCAGTGATCCAGGCATCTCTTAACCCAGTCAAGTTGACACATATAACTAACCATTACAGACTTCTAGCCTGAAGACTTGAAATGGTACAAATAGCTTCTGGAGATCTAATGTAGAGCATGATGACTACAGGTAGCAATACCGTACTTTGCAAGAGGACAGGTCCCCAAATGATCTTCAGTGACCAGATCTTCCCCTTTGTGCTTGCAATTCTTGGGCAGAATATACTATGACTGCAATATCCTGAGATAAGGAGGAACCGTCCAGAATAGCCTAGGCTTTGCCCTTGTCCCTCCTAGAATAGGATGTCCTGTAATGCTTGAGCTCAGTAATCTTAGTGACCCTTGCACATCCACGTGAGTATAAAAGACAGAGTAGAGTGCTTTTGGGGTTGCTCAGCTGTGGTGTAAAATGGGTCATGTGCTGGTGATACTTCATCCATTCTGTGCAGCTTTTCCGAGCTTTGGTCAGAAAAGGACTTGGTCACCATGGATCCCAGCCTTCTGTTGATTCTTTCTGCCTATTTATGAATAATGAAGTTGCTTTGTCTCACTTGTGTGAGTGTTCTGTCTCACTGATCTCATAAATCTCACAGCTAGGTTTGTGCAAAACCTTCTGCCAGATCTAGGAAGCTTAGCAGAAATTAGCAAAGTGTTTTTAAAGTTCTCCCCTGGGATTGGTAACCAGTGCATGGTATACTCCTCCCAGGGACTGATAATGGTGCACAATATCCTACTTAACATACTGAAAACTTGAAAGTGCTAACAGGGTAAATCTTGTGTTCTCATTTCCAAAAAAAGTAACTATGTGAGGTGATAGTTATGTTAATTATCTTGATTTTGGTGATTATTTCATAATATATACCTCTATCATATCAACAATTTGTATACCTTAAATATATACAATGAAAACAATGTCAGTATCTCTTAAAGACAAGGACTTCTTGAGAAATGAACACAACACCATTATCATACAGACAAATAGAAATCAGTCCTTAGTTTTTAATCAATTTATTTTTAAATGAAATATCTAGTTATTATTCAAATTCTCTCAACTGTATCAAGATTGTCTCTTGTTTTACATTTCACTTGAGTCAGAATTTTAATAAATCTCACACTTTGCAAAAAGAAAAGAACTAAATATCAAGCATTTTTAAAGAATTCCAATGCCCACTTCATTTTATTCTTTAGGTTGGTCCACATGCATATTGTATCTAATTCAGAATATAGAAGTAGGGAGGTTGGTTTAGACTAAGTAAATGAGAAATTTTTGGAAAGTTGTTGGCACATTCATTATGACAAAGGAATTCAAATATTATTATAATATTAGTAACCCTGTTATAACTATGTATGGGAACACTGGAAATACCAGTCAGTGCCACAGCAGCAAGTTGCAGTTAGGTTATAAGCAATATAATCTCTGAAGTAGCAAATTGAGCTGGCAAAAGCTGCAATTATTATTTGCATAGTTTTCTAATATATACTCAGGTGCCAATGTGTCTTAGGTAGTATTTGGCTTTCCTCTTTGGTTTTCGTATAGAAGAGATTTTGATAAATGCTGCAGAGCATACCTTAGCAAATAAGTCAGAAATGAAACAATGAATTTGAATGGAGCAGGGACCACAGTAGTAAAATATGTTTCTAAGACAATGATTGCCAGTTTGATCTTAGAAAGTTAATAAACAGGCCTTAGATCGTAACTAAGAAGGTCTCAAATCCTTCTTTGTGTCAGTGACAGCATCAACTTCTGTTCGGGTTGCTTCCCGCTTCCTTTTATATCCTTCATCTGGCATAAATGTAAAAATGTGTCCTCTCTCACTTTTTGTTTTTAGGGATACATTGCTAAAATTACATTCTTAACTGCATTTTCTGTAACTTCATTTCGGCAAATTCACAGCATTGATATTAACAAATATAAGATTTGAAATCTGCCTTTTGAACCTATGACCTGAAATTATATTTTTAGGTAGCTAGATTGCATCAATATAAATAACATTAAAATTTTATGAACTACCAGAACTTTTTTATCATTTGTTATCTCACAATTACTCATTTTTAAAATTAGGTCTAGAAAATTATATTTAGCTGGCACTGTTGAATCACTTTTCCTTTTTACCAAAGAATCTCTTGTGCAAACAAAGAAATTTTATTTCCAAATTATCTAAATGGTATACTTCATGTTCATCTATGCACTGTTCTGTAGGTTTGAAGCACAATACTTCTAAATAACAAAAATAGAATATGGTTTCTAATAATCTATGTGGCAAAAAATCTAAGGGGTTGAACAAATACAATGACTGTGCTAAGCAAAGTATTTGAAACACTTCTACTTAGTAAGAACATGTCTATCCATTTGAGTATCACCTTTCTGTTGTACACACATATTAGGACTTTTTTTCCCTGGGATCTCAGAATAAGTAAAGAGAAGGCATCAGGTGATCAGTGATAGAAAAGTCATCATCGTGGGTGATATGGTTTGGATCTGTGTTCCCAGCCAAGTCTCAAGTTCAATTGTAATCCCCAGTTTTGGAGGTAGGGCCTGTTGGGACGTGACCAGATCATGCAGGCAGTTTCTCGTGGTTTAGCACCATCCCCCTTGGTGCTGTTGTTGCAATAGTGAATTCTTATGAGATCTAGTTGTTTAAAAGTGTGTTGCACCTCCCCTCATCCTTTTTTCCTCCTGCTCTGGCCATGTGAGGTGCTCCCTCCTCCTTTGCCTTCTGCCATGATTCTAGCTTTCCTGAGGCCTCTCCAGAAGTCGAGCAGATGCCAGCATCTTGCTGCCTGTACAGCCTGTGGAACCATGAGCCAGCTAAACCTCTTTTCTTTATAAATTACCAATGGACTAATACACTGGGCATCCCAGGGCCATCACGACAAGACATATCTAACAATACCCCTACTGTTTCAGAAAACATGTATTGGCTATATGTACAACAGCTTACTTCAGGGACATCTAAAAGGCAGCACAGAGCTCCTGATGACTTCTAAGTAACAGAAAGGCCATGAATTTACTGTGGTTATCCTTTACTGCACAAAAAATTACCATAAAATGTAGTCTCTTAAAATGACAATAATATTATATTATTTCACACAGGTCTTTTGGGTCAGGAATTCAGCAGGGGGGGCTCGAGCTCAATGTCTCTCATGATATTGCAGACTTGTTAGGGCTGCAGTCATCTGAAGTCTGAGTGAAACTACAGAATTTACTTCCTAGACAGCTCACCCACATGGCCAGGGAGTTGATGCTGGCTATTGTCTGGGGGCTTCAGTTTCTATCCCCTTGGGCTCTTTTACATGGCTACTTGAGTGTCTTTATGGTATGGTTATTGCCTTCCCCCAATACATGTGATCTAGGAGACCAAGAAAGAAGTTATGTGGTCTTTTATGATCTTGCCTTAGAAGGCATACAATGTCACATTCACTGTGGTCACACCAACTATCTCTGATTCATTATGGGAGGGAAATAAAGGTGTGAATATCAGCAGGAGAGAATCATTGGAGGCTACAAAGAAGGCTGGCTAAGATTATCTAAAGATTTTTATACCTCATAATTTTTTAATTTAAAGTTTTTAACTGTGAAAATGTAGAGTTGTTTAAAATAATAAAAATTTGTGCCGCATGTACTCTTATCCATAAATTAGAAGGAATATATCTTCTAATGTCTGCCCTACTCATCCCTTTACTGGCAAAAAAGAAAGAGACATCTATAAATTAAAAATGTATAGATCACACAGTACACAGTGTTCTGCAACACGCACTTAAATTATATTTAGTGAGATAATTTAACAGCATTACAGAAAGTTTGGTAAATCCTAAAATAGTCACCACTCACAATGCTATGTAACACAATGCTGCGTTTTTATGTGCTTGCAATAGTTATTTATATGCATAAATATATTATTTACATGATGATAGCAATAATGTACATATAATTTTACATCCTAACTTTTTGCTTAAAATTCACATAATATTTCCATATTCCACAATTATTATATTAGCTGCATAAAACTCAGATGACAATGGCAAAATTTGGTGTAGCCATATTAGGGGAATACTTGGATTGATTTAAATTATTATTCAATAGGAATTCATTTGACCACCAACTATCTCACTAGTGTCTCCTCTAACAACATAGACTATCTATCTAATGTACAACAGTTTTATATATATACTTTAATTGTGGGCCAGGTGTGGTGGCTCAGGCCTTTAGGAGGCTTGAGACGGGTGGATCACGAGGTCAGGAGTTCAAGACCAGCCTGGTCAAACCCCGTCTCTGCTAAAAATACAAAACTTAGCCCGGCATGGTGGCCGGCGCCTGTAATCCTCGCTACTTGGGACGTTGAGGCAGGAGAATCGCTTGACACTGGAAGGTGGTGGCTGCAGTGTGCGAGATTGCACCACTGCACTGCAGCCTGGGCAAAAGAGCGAAACTCCATCCCAAAAAAAAAAAAAATGCTTTTATTGCATTTAAATAGTAATCTTAGTAATCTAACAGATAATACTCTGATCAGGTTGAAATATAATTTTCTAAAATTGTTACTCCTCAATAAGCTTTCTTATTTCCAGTTGTTGAAAACTTCATAAAATATGGCAATATTTGCTTAATCATATTCATACATATTTTTATGCAAATGATAGTTTTAAGTCTCAGATATTTTCTTAACTTGCTGAGTGATAATCATAAGGGATTCTCAGTTTAATTGGGAAGACAAACAGCACATGCTATAGACAAGTGACAGAGACAAGAGACTTGATGTCAGCAGGGAAGAAGTAGTGCAATAAGGAAGAAAACTCCCAACTTGATCTAATTTAGAGCCCAGAAGAGCTTTAGGAATGTCTCAGAATTAATTTTTCTATTTATCCAGAGTGAAAGGAGACAATTAAGGTTAAGAAAAATAAAATGTAAATGAACAGATTTTTCTTTTGTCCTAAGCAATATTCTAACCAGTTTCCTAATAACCGAAGGCTTATAAAGGCAAATTTAGCATTAAAATATTTTATACTTCTTTCACATGTAAAGAAGAAGAGATGATCTGAGGCTGCATATTTAACTTTCAATTATAAGATAATGTTTAAATTAAAATACAAATGGCTAATCATCAAAACATGTCAAACTTGAAAATTAGATATTGAAATTAACATGATGTATTATCATTACTGGTTTATATGCCTTTCTTCTCCTATTAACCTGGGAATTCCATCAGAGGAAGATTAATCTTGTATTCCTGTCACCAAAAACACTGTCTGACACATAAATACTCAAGAAATGCTTGCTAAATTGCTTTTTAAAATTGTCTCCTAATTTGAGTGAAAGTAGAAATTCTCAGCTGACTGAATATAAAACTTGACTTTTTCTCCTAAACTACTACTTTATTCTTTTAATTTTAATATCTTGAATGTTCTGACTTTGATTGCTGACAAGTTTAGTCATCTCCTGTAATTGGTTATGTTACAGGATGTTTCTGTTATTACTTCCCGTAATTAATTCAAAAGTATATCAAGCTTAACATTCAAGGAAACATATATATATATATATATATATATATATGTGTGTGTGTGTGTGTGTGTATGTGTATATATATCCATAAACATATATATGTTTGCTTAACATTCACATAATATATATATGCACAAGCATATATATACACATATATATGCACACACACACATATATGTTTTCTTGAACATTAGGCTTGATATAATTTCAAGTTAATTACGGAAAGTAATACCAGAAACATCCTGTAACATATTCAATGTGTGTGTGTATATATATGCATAAACATATATATACGCACATACACACACATATGTATGTGTATATATACACATACTTGTATATGTATAAAGCATACATACATACATACCTACAGATATGTGGATGGACACGTTAGGAGCTTTAATAAAGTAGAATGAAAACCACCCTCTCTCACATCTTTAATCTCACTCTGAAGTCAATCTGTTTTAAATGTTTATGGTTTTAGTTCTTTAGGTGGCTACCTCCACTTCTCTAAATAATATACTTTTATTGCTTTCATCAGATGTGTTAACTTTATACTACACTTATTAACTTCTAATCATGAAGTATTAGAAAGGGATTTATTATATATGCATTTCTCCTCGCACTGTTTCAGAGTTACATACTATTTTTAGTTCTTTTACTAATGACCTTTGGAACTTTAACTGACAGGCCTATATTCTATTTCTCGTTTCTTTAACTTCAATTAGTATCTTGACTCCCTGTTGGGAGAGAAAGTCTTCCATAGGTTTCTTATGCTACACATCATATTGTTTACCCAGCAGGCAAAGTCCTGACTGCTGTTTACTAGGATTGTACTTATAGGGAGCGACCTTGACAGTGACGTGATGTCTCCTTTTGGGGCAAACGGCAGTCTTGCTTAATACCTGCTATGAAAGATGTGGAATCACCAAGCTCAGTATTCCTCACTGATGATGCAATCCCACTGTGTATGCATCATCATGCCAGATCCATTGTGATGGCTGATTTTTGGTGTCAACTTGACTGGATTAAGAAATCATCAGATAACTCGTATTGTTTATTCTCAGTGTATCAGTAGGCACCAAGCCCATCCCTCTTCTACTGACAGGGAAACCCAGGTGGTTTTACTTTAAATTTGAATAATTAGGCTTTCCCAGGTGTTTCTGTGAGGGTGTTTCCAGAAGAGATTGGCGTATGAATCACGGACTGAGTGGGGAAGATCCACCATCTATGTGGGCAGGCCCCATCCAATAGACTGGAAATCTAGATGGAACAAAAAGGTGCAGGAAGGATGAATTCTCACCATGTCTTTTCTGGAGCCAGGACACCTTTTTCTTGATCCAGAACAGCCTTTTTCTCTTTCCCTTGAATGTCAGAATTCTAGACTCTCTGGGTTTTGGCTCCAGAATTCACATTAGCCATTCCTGGGACTTTCAGGTCTTTGGCCTCAGGCTGAGGAATACATTCCATGGTCTTCCTTGGTTCTGAGGATTTCAGACTTGAACTGAGCCATGCAATGGCTTCCTGATTTTCCAGCTTGCAGATGGCCTATTATGGGACTTAACAGCCTTCATAATCAATTAAACCAATACCCCTAATAAAATCCTTTTTCATACATCTCTCTCTCTTGTGGAAGAGAGATGTATGAAAAGGGATCATCATCCATCTGTCCCTCTGTAGAACCCTGACTAATACATTCATCCACATGTCACTTTGGGGGAAAGGAAAACTGTCCCAAACATAATACTCATACTGTTTGCTGTGCTGTGAGTAATAAATCTTTTGTCTCTGATCCAGGAGTCTTGGGTCTTCTGCCAGCATCTGTGAAACAGTAACAAGCTAACTTCACTTGTAAGTAGGGTAAAATCTAATCATAAACCCAACATTGCCATCTCCTTAAAATAATGTGAGATGAAACTAATCTCTCTGTCCTTTCTTAAGCCTCTTTCAAATCAAATCTAGCCTCAGCAATTATCCTCTAACTTTTACATTATCAAAGATTTTAACGTTTACTTCCCATTCTAAAACTTTTATTAAATTTTTTGTGCTTAGTCCTAAATTGACTATGTAATCTAAAGTCCAATAAACAGTTTATATTATTAATAACAATTATATATTTAGTGTTCTAGAATTTTATGTCTTTCTCCATGGGTCCAAGATCCCACTCCCTGAACCACCCTAAAGAGACTGTTAATTGAATCAAGAGCCCCTTCGGGGTGAAGAATTGATCCTCCTCTGAAGGAAATCTATTATTTCCCTGATTTCTTTTTTTTTTTTTTTTGCGTTTTTCTGTGTTCTCTCTTCCTGTACTCCTTTGAGTTAGATGTTGTAGTGACCACTCACCTCTTCATCTATTTTTGACTTCTTGGTTTTTGCCCTACAGTCTTAAAAATTTGCTTATATTCTATACTTTTAATTGAACTTTAAATTTATTTAGCATTATTTTTAGTTTATAACAACTCTTTCTTGTTCTAATTGAAGCTTTTATAAAATGTCTTCTCTTTCTAAAATTCTTTTTCTCTTAAAGTAGTTTTCATTTTATTTTAAAGTTTTTTTCTCTTTCATATTGATTTTTCTTGATACATCTGTGGTTTGGGATGTACTGTGGGATGCCACCAGTCCTTTTCAGGACTGAAGGATTTATTCCCCCAGCTGCTGCGATGGTTGTCACCTGAACACTCACTCACTTGTCTCGCTGGTTAGACTGCTTCAGCGAGGGGGTTCCACCCGGCCAAAGGTTACGGGCTTTTCCCAGGGCAGTTCACCTTCTGTCTCGTCAACAATGGAACATAAAGCCTCCAGAGTCCTTGCCCTGAAAGTTCAAAGTGTCATCCCAGCCTCAGAGTTCCCTGCAGGGTCAGCAGTGTCCTTATATCACAGCCTGACTTCACCCTGTACCAAACTTTGCTTTCCTTTTCTTACCCTACAGGTGTTGATCTCAAGAGCACTCACTCATAAGCTTCCTGCAGAATACTCGGTCTCAGAGTTGGATTCAGGAGAAATCCAACCTCCAACATGTGACTGTTGGTTCACTCATAGTTTAAGAATTAAAACTGGGAGTCAGTACGAGCTCATGCTGCCATTACGTAAAAGAGTAGGTGTGTCTATAATTGTCTACCCCAAATGGGAAACATTTCCGGGAGGTCTGTGGGGAATCTCGCTGGCCGGCTTCAGCTTAGTACCCTAAGCTGGGTACTCGGAGACTACTTTTAGATGGGTAAACCCTGGCATGCCAGAAAAAGTAGGGCTCTACTTTTGAGCACAATAACTACTCTAAAGGTCTTAGCTCTCCTCCAAATTATTTTTAGATAATGTGTTATTGTTTGTTTGTGATACGCTTGGTAGTATATCTCTGGGAGATGGAAGAATCAATCAATATTTCCACACAAAGAAAGTCAATTGTTTTTCAACTTTTTTATTTCTTTATTTTTTTGAAACAGAGTCTCATTTTGTTGCCCAGGCTAGAGTACAGTAGTGTGATCACAGCTCACTGCAGCCTCGGCCTCCTTTCACCTCAGCCTCCTGAGTAGCTGGGTCTGCAGGTGCATATCAGCACACTCAGCTAATTTTGTCTATGCGTGTATTTTTGGTAGAAACATGGTTTTGCCATGTTGGCCAGCCTGGCAAACTCAAATTTTTTTCTCTTTCTATACCACAATTATTTCCTAAAGTTTTTCCATGTTTCTCCCTGCTACTGGAGACCTTTCTAGAATATTCTGGGAGCTGGTGTCCTCTGATCTGTTTTCTCCAGTAACACTCTCCCCTGTTCTTTCTAATTTCCAGAAACATGTTGAAATATTCCATTTCCTGATGGTGACCTCTTCCTATACTATTCATTGAATTTAGCTTATATTTCTATATTTTTATTTCAGTGAGCTCTACAAATGGATTAGACGTGAAAAAGCACCCAGTCTTTTATCCTAAACTGAAGCCACTCTCTCAATTTAAACTCAAATTACTGTACTTCAATGAGATTTCATATTGTTTTCTGTAAATCATATGGCATATATAGAATGTGGTGGCCCTAGCAGGATCCAGAAAATCAGGAGGCTTGAGTTCAAGTAGCATTGGGCAAATCACTTCACTAGGTCTCATTTTTCTTTGCCCAAAATGTTCATTCAAGGAAAATTATTTAAAATTTAGGGTATACTTTTAAATATATTTGATGATTCCAAACTTAGATACAAAACTGTGGTGAAAAGAATAAACAAAGTCAAATCTTAAGTTTTCATAACAACTGAAAACTAATATTCTATTTCAGTGCTTATTGTGGACACCAGATTTGAATGTCATTTAGAGGCCTCCTAGGAGTATTTAGTTCTAACAGCTTTACTATGTAAATTGTGATTGGCCATTTTTCTGGGGAAATCACTCCTGTGTGTTGGTCCTTTAAATTATCTCTGGACTTTGCTTTGCTTTGTGTGTCCATGAGTCAGTTATTAATGTGTCCCCAGGAACTTAAACTTTCTTTAATGACATCTGTTTTTTATTCACAAGTGAATTTATGCATTCACATATGATTTGGTGCAGAAGAGGGGCATTCCACAAGCTTCATTTGCTCATGATTTGGGCACCTCAAATATGTTCTGGCCAGATTCCCTATTACATGGCAATTAAGCTTATTTTTATGAATATGAGTCATCTGCAATTTATTGAACATAACATGGAAACAAATTATTTTTAAAAACGAGCAAAATTGGATCACAGGTCAGATATGAATAAAGTCTTTATAGTCTTCCTGGGAACATTTTTGTCATTTAATAATTGAAATGTCTAGTATAATTCTAGCCTTTTAAATATTATTCATCTATATTGAATCTACGGGGGAAAAACAGTGCAAAATTTCTGTTCCAGTATATTTGCTGCCAATATTAAAGCTTTAGATTTTTACTGTGAATAGACAAGATTTCCACATAACTAGAAATAGATGGTGTTATAAAATTCCATCAACAGGAACTTGTTTATGAGCTGATAGGGACTAATAATGACCTCTTAACAGTGTGACAGCAATAAGCATTTTGGGCTTTCAAATTTCCTTCATAGGAATATTTTTGCATATTCATTTCAATTGAATGTGAAAATTATTTTTCTAAAATAGTCCAGTAGGAAATATGTAGAAACATTCAGTGCCTTAATTTTAAGGAAACTATGAAACACAGATAATCTTAAAAATGTAGAACTGAGTGAGAACTTCCTGGTCATCTACTTCCAGATCTCCTATCGAAAGTCCATGATGGATACTCAAAATCATTTCTAACTTTGACGTTTGAAAGTAAATTTCATGTCTAAATAGAATTTGCATTTTTACAATTTATTTAGTTTCTTTAATTATGCCATTGATTGTGGAGCCAAAATTAGGTTTGGAAACTGGCTCCATGACTTAGTAAGTATGTGACCATGGGTGAGGTCATTATTCACACTGTGCTCAGTTTTCTCATCTGTAAAACAGAGATACTGATGACGCCTACCTCACAGAGTTAATGTAGAAGTTAAAAGACTTCTTACACATTAAGTACTTACAAAATGCTGATACATAGCATGCAATAAGTGTTTGCCGTAATAACAATAATTATTACTATCATGGCAAATAAAGAGCATTTTTTTTTTTTTTTTTTTTTTGAGACAGAGTCTCGCTCTGTCGCCCAGGCTAGAGTGCAGTGGCGCAATCTCGGCTCACTGCAAGCTCCGCCCGGGTTCACGCCATTTTCCTGCCTCAGCCTCTCTGAGTAGCTGGGACTACAGGCGCCCGCCACCACGCCCGGCTAATTTTTTTGTATTTTTAGTAGAGACGGGGTTTCACCATGGTCTCGATCTCCTGACCTCGTGATCCGCCTGCCTCGGCCTCCCAAAGTGCTGGGATTACAAGCGTGAGCCACCGTGCCCGGCCAAGAGCATATTTTTAAATTTACTTTATATTTTCATTTATTAAATCACTTTGACTTTTTCATTTCAAAATTAGTACTCTGATATCTGTAACTTTCAATGAAATCCTAGTAATTTCCAAATATTTAATCATGTTAATTTTATGCAAAATAATGTTCATTTAGTGAATTCTACATGTCAAAACTTATGTAAAACAACGTGGGGAAGGTAATAACTAATATGGAGCTCCCTGCCCTCAAAGAGCTTATCAGTTAGCAGACTGCTACCCACATAAAGAGAGATCAATGGAGTATACGGACAGTTCCTTAAGAGCTTAGAGAAGAAAGGGGTAAAATTCCACTACATTGAATAGAAAAGAAAGGTGGCATTTGAGATGGATCTTGAAGGATGTGAAAGATTTCAAGAGATAGAGAAAAAAGGAAGACCATTCATAAAGGATTAAAGAAATGAGAAAATGCATAAAATAAAAAGCAACATTGCACTGAGGTGAAGGCACAGCATCTGGTGGTTTAATCAAAATTGTATTCAGAAATATTTAAGAGAGAAAAGATCTCATGGTCACAAGATTCTTATTATTTTAATGCAATTCATGTATGTACATTATAAGACTAGTTTGGGCACTACCTGTTATAATTTATATACAATTATTAAATTAAACTTTTACAAATTAAACAAAAGAAGACTACAAAATTAGTAAAATTTCTATCAAGTATACAAGTGCAATGTAAGAAATGGTGTTGCATGATCTAGTAAAACACTGCTCAAAGGGTAAAAATTTAGAGCACAAGTCCTTCTGAATTTGTCCTGTCTATGTATTACCACATGCCTTGTGAAAACTCAGTACCTCTGTTATTCTTCTATACCAAAACAACCTGGGCACCCTTGATCATAGGGCACACAGAGACATCATTTGGCAATCATTGATGCTATTACATTGATACATATTAACCCAATTTCTCTTTTTATTATGTCCTCATAACATTTAAAGTAGTCCTACATGATGCCAATATAGTCATAGCACAAATGCAAATAAAGCATGAAAATAATACAGTAATTGATCCTAAATATGATTACATATACATATATACACAGGGAAAGGACGTAGAAGCCCCAACGTCCAGGGGCTGGGAGCTGGCCTAGCACTTGCCACTAGGCTATGGATTCTCTTATTGAACATAAATGATTTCACAGAATACCAGTATTGGAAAAGGCTCTCTGTGACCATGGTGGAACAAGACAAAAACAAGACCCCTTCATAATCATAACACATAATACAAAATAAACACATATTAAAAAAACACAAAAATGATCAATAAGACCCTCTCACAACTAACATTAGTGACTGCTATTTCCTCACCAGAGTTTTAGCTTCTCTCCATTCCTCCTGCATCTCAGAGAAAACTTAAGATACCAAATCACAGAATTGCCCCACTTTCTGGAAGCACCCAATCCAAAGCTTCCCTAGATGCCTCCCAAAATTCTGACACATGTCTAACCCTAACCCTCATCTTCCTAACATTCCCTTACCATTTTCCATTTTGTGTGGTCTCATCTACTGCAAGAAACACCAATAAACAGAACTTTGTTCAACAACAGATGTGTTTGTTCCTGATGGTCTGTGACTAGTGTCCATCGAACATGTAGATGGATAGCTATAAAGATAGGTAAGACAGATATACAATATACTTCCATATATCTACACATACGTTTGTTTTCATACAAAGATTTTAGTTCTCTTAAAACTTTGAATAACAGAGGGCAAGAATATAAACACTTAAGAGATGTTGGTTTGACATCATGTCACTGATGGACTTAACGATCAATGGACAGGCAACCCTTAAAGAGAAAGGGCAGAACCAAGTGTCAGAAAAGTTAATGGTTTATTTACACTATTCATGCAAAGCTCGTTTCCCCATACTTTTCTATAAGTATTTTCATTTCCATTTTAACTCTTCTTTTTTTATATAAGTCATTTCAACATTTAGGCTACAGAATGCTTCCTACACAAAGTATTAAAGTCTTTTTTTTATTTTTTAGCCAAAAGAGATGTGTTAGCATTTTATGGAAAATATGATTTGTGTGACATTTTTTGACAGGAAGCATACCACTACCCCAGTATGAAAAAGAGATGTAGACATAATCCTCTTTCATTTAAGAACACCAAAATAAGCACAGAACTTTGAAAGATGCTTGATTCATGGAAATCATAGATATTTTACAAGCTATTAGTCATAGGCAGTAAATGAATCCTGTTCCATATTTGATGATATGACAGTAGCAGTCCGTCAACAATTCACGGTCTACTGTCGAATATAATGACCCAGAGCTTTTTTTTCAACTCTTTACATTCATTGGCTATCATTCTGATTGCTATAAATTGTCTTAATTATTTCATATATATTAATATTTTTAAGTACTAAATTTGAAATTTAAAATCTGCTATTGTATAAAAGATCTAAATAAAATTATAAGTCAGGAGAGAATGATGTTTAAAGTTTGCGGTTGTGTTAAGATAATCAATGTCAACAATTTGGAAAGTACATCATACTTTTTAAAATGAGTTGGATTTACAAGAGACCTACTAAGTGGTCAAAGGCTAAGTGCCAGAAAGTGGGATCCAGAACATGGGTAAGCACTCAGAAACAAGAGTCTGAAGAAATATCATCAAACCCAAAATATTCATTTGTTAGAAAAAAAAAGAAGACAAAATATTCTATTTGCCAAAAATCAGTGCAAATACAAAGATTCAATATTCTTACTTCAAACTGAATATGGATTGATGGTTACAAAGATTCAAGTGTCAGGCAGTCAGTAAATTCAGATGAGCTTTTCTATGTCGGAGGTCTGGTATTGGGCAATGGAGGCAAAACTAAGGGTTCAAGGAGAGGAGGCATCTTATTAGCAAGATCGGCATGACAGTAACGATGCTAAACCAGAAATACACTGGTTCTAGATATTTCATAGTCACCTTGCTCTCTCAGTCAGAACAGCTTTCAAAGTCTAGTCAGGACTAAATCTATGTCTGGAGGATGAAAGTGGTCTTGAGTATGAGAAACAGGGAGTAAAGGGGCAGAGACAGACACAGCTATAAAATACAATGAGGAATTTTTATTAAAATAACTACTACAATCATACACACATTAAATCTTCATTATAAAAGTATTCCAGCTCAGGTGGAAACAGCAAAGATTAATTTGTAATTTTGTAATTCAGAATTAGAGGATTTTACTCACATGTCTGTTAATTAAAATTACCAGTTTACCTGCCTGGCTTCATTTCAAAGTAAGTTGGTATATTATTAACTAAATACCATAGGTTTTCTCTGTCTCATATCTCCTAATAGCAGTGACACAAATTTGGAAAAGACTAATTAGCTGAGGCATTAACATATATCTCAGAAGAATAAACTTACCACTTCATTTTCTCAGCCATATGGCTGAGAGATCACACTTGGCATGACCTTTCCAGCAGTGAGGTCAGAATTTCATTTATAAATAGATAATTGGAAATGCATCCATCTGAGCTTCCATGGTGCTAAAGAACTTAAGTTTTTTAGAGAGCTATTTAAAGACCAAAAGGATAAAAACTGTCTTCTCTCAACACCATATGAGCAGGCTTGGGGGATTCTGAAATATTTCAGTAAAAATTACATGAAGTTATGTGTTTTTTGTGAGTGTGTGTATGTGCTTTTGTATTTATACTTCTAAATATGAAAACAAGTTGTAGAAAAATGAGTTGAAATATTTGTTTATAAATACCTTATCGCAAATGAATTTTGCAAAAACTCAAGTGGTTTTTGAAGCAATGAAAATATTTGCCCTTATTTTTGGATGTTCCAAAAATTTACCTACTTCCTTAGGTTTGCCCTCGATCGATGATTCTCAATCCTGGTCACATATTGGAATCACCTCGAAGATTCTATTAAAATGCTGATGTTGTGATTTACTCTAATGATTTAGATTTAATGAGGCTAGGTTAAGACCCTGGTACTGTTATTTTTTCAGACACTCCCCACGTGATTGTAATGTGTAGCCAAGGTTGAAAACTAGTCTAAATGATAAGTGTGGTAAGCACAGAGATGTACTCCAATCCCAGATCTCCCTCTGAGGAAGGACTTTCTGTCCAGCTGCAATAACTGAGATCAGCAGACAGCCTCGAGCTGTTGGCTCCTTTAGGATTTGCCCCAACTCCTAAGAACCACCTTGCCTGAGGTTATGTCTTTCCCACAACAACCCACCACAGTGACTGAGCAAAGTGACCATATAAAGGCCTTGTTATAGGAGAAAAACAATGGAAGACACTTTGATGGGCAAAATTTGCTTCAGAGCTAATCTGGTTGACCAAGGTTTGTCAAATCTGTGTCAAAGTTTGACTTCTCCTTCTGCCCAATTCTGTTCCCTTCTCTTTCTTACCTTTCACAGATGTGACAGTCATCTTACATCCCAAAGTCCATCTTGGCCCCTGCTTCAGGAGAATCCAATCAGTGACAATACACTCACAGTATACTCACAGCTGGTAGTGGAGACCTTTTTATTTGCCTCTCATTTTTCCCTTAATGGTTAAACATGTGCTCTTTGAAATTAAAATGTCTGGATTCATATCTCACTTCTCTGCAACTTTGGTACCAGTTATGTACCTCCCCGTGCCTCACTTTTCTCATTTGTGAAATGTAGGTAATTATTGTTCTTTATTTGTAGGATAATTGGGAGAACTACAAAAGATAATCTAAGCAAAGTGCTTAACACAGTGTCAAGCATATATTAAATGCTTTGTAAATATTAGCCATATCCTTGGGAAATTAATTCTATGTCAATTGGATGGGATTATTCTCAACCCACTCTTAGATTCAGAGAAGGACATGTGACTCAAGTAAACCATTCAAAGTTTTCATTAGAGGTGGGATTTTTTTTTTAGTGCTTGAAGTGTTTTCGTTTTGTTCTGTGCTTCATTTTCCCATATGGTAGAATCTGTTCCTGGGTCAGGGTGAATAATAACCCCAAAGATACCTAAGTCTTCATCCCTGGAACCTTTGGATATTATCTTATACGACAAAAATAACTTTGCATATGTGATTGAATTAAGCATCTTGAATTGGAGATGTTATCCTGAATTATCCAAATGGGCCCTAAATGCAATCACAAGTGGCCTCATAAGAGGGAGGTTGAGGGAGATAACCTGACTACAGAGAGAAAGAAAGCTATGTGACAATAGAAGCAGACCTGAGTGATGCACTTTGAAGATGGAGGAAGGGGCCACAAGCCAAGGAATGCCAGCAGATGCTAGAAAATTGAAAAGGCACAAACTGGAATCTCCCCTCAGAGGTTCCAAAAGGAACAAGCCCTACTAACACCTTCCGAGTGAAACTGATTTCACACTCTTCTGACCCATAAAACTATGGGGAGAATACATTTGTGTTATTCTAAGCATTAAATTTGTTAAAGCAGCTATGAGAAACCAATATAATTTCTGACCATATAAACATCCTAACTTCTTGAGAGAGTTCATTATCGCCTGGAAATTGTTGGAAAGCAAGGTCCCACCTCCCTTCATGGATAGCAAGAGAAGTCTTCATTCTGTGAACCAAATGCCTGAAATATTCAGAGGTCTTGATAGTATACCAAGAGACTTATATCAGCTAGCTTAAGCAGATATGAAGTTAATTGAAAGACTACCAAGAAATGCATAAAAGTATGTTGGTAGGATTTAGCTCATATAAACTGATTTGTCTACCAACCAGGTGAGAACCTAATGCACAGCAGCAGGGAACAAACTTGAACCTCTTATCTAAGAACAACCAGATGCCTGAGGACAGGCTCATGCCTTCAATACCTTCCACCTTCAAGGGAAACAACCTGTCATTACTAGAAGATAAATTGATTCTGATTTGGATTTTATCATTTTGCAAGCCATACTAGTTGTAGCCTTACTGTTTGGCTACTACACCATCATTTTATGCGAACAGCATTGCTTATGACCAGGAAATCATTGTACAGCAAAAGAAGTAAGTAATTGGGATGGTATTCCGAAGAATCACTGGCTTTAAGTGAGAATCAAATAAAATTAGCTGGCTTTATAGAAAAAATGAATTACATGTGGAAGCCTCAGTGAAAGTGCTAGCTTGTAGGGAACACTTTGCTCACCAAGGGTTGCATTCAGCCAAAAGCTGGTAATTCCACCTCACTGTGTTGAGCCTGTTCCTCCAACTGGAACAAAAGCAGCAAGGAGATTATATTGCATTTGAGTTACGGTTATTGACAATGAAATAGAAAACACATTGCTACTTCACAATGGAAATTCAGAGATTTCTTGGATTTGATGTTCAGTAGTAACAACTGATAGAAAACTATGACAACCTTATAAAAGTAAGTTCACTGAGGGCCCCCAGATCACCCCACTTAACAAATAATTTAACACCAAGCAACTCAGTTCTTAGCTCAAGTAAAAGGAACTGTGAAGCACGCTGTAGAAAAGAATTTATACATGCCAGTTCCAACCCTCAAATAAAGAAACAAGGACTGTAACTTCTACCTACTTTTTCTTCCTTCTTTTATATGTCATTCTAATAATTCTCATGTTGTCTTCTCTTCCTCTCTACTAAAAATGTAGACTATAATGGGTATTTGTCAATTTTTGAAACACAGCATCTGAAAGTATTTTCTATATGAATGGAATTCTCATTTATTTATTTATTTTTATTTAATTTAATTTTTTCTTTTTTTTTTTTTTGAGATG